>NC_080670.1:215018045-215368045 GCF_030247195.1 Topomyia yanbarensis | reverse complement strand
GGTGAATCGATCGTTTTGAACTGAAATTTTCTGAACTGGCCGTAACTGTACGGGAGAGTGGAGTGGGAGGAACGGTTTGGACTAGAAGAGATGGACGACTGACTTCATTCGTGTTTTTATAATTTTTTGAACACGATATATAATCAAGGATGATAAAAAATTCATGAAGTCATGTTCCGAGTCGACGGCAGGTTGTCGATTCCTGAAAAACAGATGAATAATGTTATGACTGTTAAAAAAACATATTGTTGATAATCTAGTTGCAATTCCAAAATTTTGAAATTGTCCGCTGTGCTGAAAAGTAAGAAGCATATTACTTTAAAAGCCATCGAAAAGTCATCAATAAATTATTTGGAAAATTTGTCGATTCTTAAAGTAACAGTCTTTACCACCTCATAACAGTGTGTCGCATTATATCGGATATCGGGGGGTCTGTGAGCTTGTCCACTAAACCAGTATTACAGTGTTACATAGAAACTTTGGCTGCGACTACTTTCTCTTTAGTTAAGCTACATTGTAATCAAATTTAGTACTTAACTTGGCGACCTTTATCTCCCATGTATGTCGTGGTCGAAATAATGTACAAAGTGGGTTTAGGGCCAAGTTCTCTCTGAAGGCGCCCTGGGTTTGGCGATGAGCCCTGGTTTGGGACTCTTTTAAGCATGAAGTGTTACATGCCAAAACTCCCGAATATGACAATGTACCAGATGATCTTTGGAAGATCATCCACGCATACCTACCCTCACGATCTACAAAACATGATAACACCCCAGTGATAAAGTGTACCGTCTAGCACTTATAAACCTTGTTGGCACCGCGGACCCCTTTGAAATCTCCCTGGGTGGTCGCGGACTCATTCGAAATCACCCTGAGTGATAGTGGACCTGTATGTTGCGAAAAAAAACATGGATTTTTCATTATCTATTCGGAAAAAATATTCTACTTCGCGGACCCCCAGAAACGATTCCAAGGCCCCTAGGAGTCGACGGACCCCAGGTTGAGAATCGCTGCTTTAGACAATCTGGTCCATGGCTTCATGACCAGGAATTCTGCTGATATGGCGGAAATCCCTCTCTTACACTCACACTGAAAATTAAGTGTTGTGTTCACGGTCTGCGCAAGCATTCAAAATCACACGCGAATATGGAAATGTCCACAATGTTACAAAATTAAGACTCGCGACTTACAAAATCTCACACGATCGAACACGTTAACATACAAACGCTCGAGCCTATCGCGATGAAACACGCGATCGTGAGGTCCCTATACTCGCACATCTGAACCCTACACTCAATATCACATTCAGAATCACGCCTCGCAGCAATTGGCCTTAAGCAGTGTTTTAGTGGGAGACATTTCCCGTCTTGTCTGCAATTGCAGTAAGTGATTCTGACAGGGAACAAAACGACCTCCTCTGATTCCTTATAGTAGGGTTAAAAAAGTGGATAAGGTCCTGATTCGAAAGCATCTGAATCAGTAAGAAATTATTAAAGTAATAAGCTTTACCCTATCAATCTGTTTTAAAAACCTTGTTTAGATCTTAAAATATTTAAATTGCATGATAGTTAAGAGACCAGAAGTGAATTTATTAAAATAAAATATAATCCGATCGAAAAAGGTTCTGTGTAAAAAATTACTAAAAATGTGCAGATAGGCTCAAGCAATAAGCTTTAAAAGTTTGAGTACCATGGAAAATTCATAAGTAGGCCTGGAAAATCAGGTAATTTAATGTTCAGAAATGAGTTGACAACTTGCGAGTCGCTCTTACATGAAATTCCGTTTGAAAGAGCACAGGAGGGGGCTTAATTAGGATATTGATCGTTTTGAAAAAGGTAGATAGACATCCAAGAAAAAACGCGATTTGCCGATGCGGATCGCGGATATCCCAAACAGTGTTACCATATTCAAAAATTTTTCTGCAATGTCACAGATTTTGATCACAGATTCTTTTTCACAGATGACAGATTTTTGGCATTTTGATGAAAATTTCACAGATTTTTAGAAATATTGCAATTTTTTACAGATTCTTTGGAAATTTATCACAGATTTTTTCTTGTTTTTTTTCATCACAGATGATAAAAAAGTTTTTTGACCGAAACATAGATTTTAATGTGACATCCCTGCCTAAACTGGCCTCACAATAACCAATGCAACGTGCTCCATGCCGAGGTAGACCTTATTACATGAATGAACTTACTGACATCCATCCTACTGAATCGATGTTTCGTCGATACCTTTGGGATAACAGAATGTAACCGTCATTCAAGATCCCCATCACTCCACGAGGTTGATCAACTGTTGAGTGTCCAAATACTGAAAAATTCATTGAAGCGAATTGGTCTTTCATAGAGTTTCGACCCAATTGTCGAGGCGCAATAGCATCATTTTTTTAACAGCTTCCGGATACTGGACAGCATTGCTATCGGCCGATATGAGTTGTGGTCAGAGGTTGGTTTCACCAGTTTAGAGATGGCGATAACCTGCACCTGCCTCCAATCATGTGGAACAATGTTATCCTCAAATAACCTGTTCAGTAACTAGCACCTTTTCGCAGGGTCAAACAAATTCTAAAATAATTATGCTATATTTCACACTAAGGGGGAAAATTTGGTAAAAATCAAGATAAGTAAAATAAGTTGAATTTGATTCTGTCTAACCTTGAGGCGATATTGTTACAGGGCAATTGATAATTTCACCGTCGAAAACGGAGTTTCCTCCACGGTGTCATGAGAAGACTCGACTCGGTAAGTTTTGTTGTGCCGGGACAGAGTCTGGAAAGATGTTGATGAAAGCGAATATCGATGTTTCCTTAGTTGACCCGTCGACAGTCCGACGCCAATAGCTGTGTTTTTTTTTATTTTTCTAAAACCCTTCATTGTTGTTATAACGTGGCGTACTTCCTGAAGCTTTTGGGTGTTCTATCGTCCAGGAAGGTTTTATACGCAGAGGATTTTTCCGTGTATATGTTTGAGGACTGTTTGTCCCACCACGAGGTGGGAGATAGTCTGTGGGTGTTTGCACCAAAACTGGTTCAGTGTGAGCTTTATTATCAATGTCGAGATTCAAGCTAGCCAAAAACTTTTGAGTGAATTTGATTTTTTCGAATATTGCGGTCGCGTAGCTCTTCCATTCAGTGTTTCGTATGACACTGAGGCATTGATTATTTCAGGCGATCTTGAACCGTGAGCAATTAAAATGATGATTGGCAGATGATCTCTACCGTGGGAACCAGTGACGACTACCTTCTACTAATTTAACTGTAGTGATGTCAAGCATAGCATAGATCACCCGAATCGTGTCTGATGGAGAATAAGTTGTACTTTCATTGTCCGTTTCAGTTTTCGTGGAATACATTTGCTTGCATTTCAAAACCTTTTGCTGTTGGAGTGGGGGCTTCCTGAAACAACCTACTTCCACAGTATCCGCACTTCACACGCGGTTCACAGATCACACCATCGATCTCTACAGCTTTTGCGGATACGTAGACACATTACTCCTGTGTATAATGCTCTACCACAAGCAATTTTGTTTGCCTGATCGAGACCATTCAAAATAACCGTGTTATCTAGGTCACGGCCGAATACTACGCTGTCGAGTACCGATAAATTTCCAGCAAATTAATTTTTTTCGCGTTCCTGAAATACACCACCCAAGGCGCAGCTGAACAGAGATCAAATTTTTTAATTCGGGGTGTATTACAATTTTCAGAGGAGTCTTTTGAAACATAAGTATTTGCCATGTTCATGTCAGTGAATCAGTCATCGCCCTCGACCTTTAAGCACGAGGGTAGCACTTTATGCAAACAAGAATTTACTAGAAGTGGACAGAAACTGAAAAAGGAAAGATAAAAACTAATACTGCTTGATCGATTCGTCCGCATCAGCGGGAAGCATGGCATGTCGATAATGTGTATTCTTCACCGCCGGTCGAGACACCACAAACAATCCTCACAAATACTGACATTCGCTTCAGAAAACTAAGTTAAGCACCGATCAAAGACACTGAGAGATCGAAACGATGACCTCCGGTCACGAGTTTGGAAATGATTGATAACTTCCTACTTCCGGATCGAACTTGAATCAGAAAGGATTCTCATCGTAGTACCGTAGTATAAGACTTGCAATTATCCTGTGCGCCAATAATCGGCTGCGAAAGCTGTTGAAATGCCAAAAGCCGATTCATGAAATCACTAATTATGGTCTTCAGAGAATGATCAATAACGATGCGAACGGTTCGATTCTCATAGTATGTAAGGTAATGCGTAGTAAAGTATAGTAAAGCGACAAAAGACAAATATATGCGACAGAAAGTGAAAGTATCAGTCCACTCAGGCACAACCATGCGTATTTTCTTCGCATATTTGATTACCATTTAATTAGGGTCCCAGCTACTCATTTGAGTCGACAGAGCCGATGCAAAAGTATAGTTTGCTATCTCAACTATCACAGTAGCGAACAGTTGACACTACATACGACAAAACCTATTTCATCTCCAATCTGAATGGATGTAAATCTGCTAATTGTAAACTACATGTTGATGGAGGTTTTTCGCGTAATTTTCTTTCTTCGGAGCGCAATGCAGATTCCTTCGAAAAGTTAACAATCCGTGGCACACCCAATTTCACTCCACAACGAGTGCACGACGCCGCGTGTCTGCCAAGCCTACTTTCCCATTGTTAGGTTGCACCGGCATACCCAGCCGCAGAGGTGTACAAATCCATCGGACCGAAACCGAGTCATCAACATCGATCAACACCAACACCTAATCCGCGTGCAGCTTTTCTATTTTCACTAGATAATGTGACTAATCGAACGGAAAATTGCAGCTGGCGTGGTGTCCTAGAGAAATAAAGTTCCAACCGCCAACAAGCTAAACCGACTTAAAATCCCGTTCGCTACGCACCGAAATAAAAATGATTTGCATAAAAAATACCAACCTTGCGAACGAGGTTTTGTCGCTGAATCGATTTTCCTAAATTAATGGCTCGAAAGTGTGATAATCCAACAGAAACCAGGCTAAGAAAAATCAACAAAAAGAGGAACATGGAACTAGGCTCAACATTTCGAGTCTTAATCAGCAACTCCAAACGAAAAGGGTAGTCGTAAATAAACAGAGAATAAACGATCCGTTTCGTGCACTAAGAATTCCACTAGCTCCGGTTTCGGTAGCTTTGGGTAGTCATAAAAAAAACCGGTTGCGAATCAATTTACAACATTTTTCTCTCAACATAGAATGACCTTACGTAACCCTTCAGCGTCTTCATTGGAATCGATGAAAGGCACATGACTGGCAGCAACTGTGCCGGCACCACCATCAACGGAAGTTACACATTTTATTTTATTTTTTTTGCTCTAATCCTACTTCACCTACTAACACCGTAACGACCGTTTTCCTTTCCTCAACTCTAGTCTGCCCAGGCCAGTCGCCGACAGCTGACCGTCTGATATCTCGTCAGAGCCTAACGAGTTTCAGCTGTCTAAAGCACTAGATCTAAACGTCACACTATAACTTACCCTCCTCTTAGGGGTCTCCGTTATCTTCGTGCATATCTTTTACCACACAAACACAAAATGACCTGCACGCTCTCGGTACGAACCCATTTCCATTTTTCACACGATTATGCAGGCGTCAAATGGAAAGCGAATCTCAACGCCCTTGCCGTATCTTCCAGTGTTCATCAGATGTCTGAACAATCCAATTTCACCACCATCGTCTGGTGATTATGATGAGAGTGTCTGATAGTAATCAATCGCGATTAGCCACGATAGAAGAAACGAATTGTCACTCCTCGATTCGACTTCCCGTTTGTTGTTGCTGTTGGTGTCCGTCCGGAGGAAAGAGACCGGAAATGGACGGATACACAGCTCACCACCACTGGAAGCCACGCGAATCAACTATGCAGATTGCTGCAAGAGTGTGATTCAAAGCAGAAAAAAGTGTAATAATGATAATTACATGCCACGAACCGGACCGGACATTTGCCGCGACGACGGAGTGAGTTTGTGCTGAGGTGGCTCAAACATCAAACATCGGCAATATCGCACACAACACGTCAATTAGTTGGATGGGAGGGGTGTGGAAAAAGAGGGAGTTACTCAAATGAATATTTTCCGTGTGAAGCGGTTGGATTTGCGGTTTTTTTTTTCAAGCTTTCCGATGGCAGTTTATAATTCGATTCTTCCTCCTAGCTATCGGATATTGGCACATACGTACGGCACGCAATTGGTAGGAAAAGCTGTCCACTACTGGAAAGATACTTATTATGTCATTCGTCAGGGTTATTGCAGTTGAAATAGAACTTGTTTATTGGTTGTTCCGGAAAAAATAAATCGGGTGATAACCATAACCAATTTAGTCGACAATTTTTAACATATTTTCTGCCCCCTTCTTCGTTAAAGAAACAAGAATTTCCACTCAGCAATGAGTTTGAGTTCGCCTGCCTTGCAGTCATTGCCAAATTCAAGAAATTTCGTAGAATAGAAACATTCGGAATACAGGGGGCTTGAGCGTCATGAAAAATGCATGAATGTGCCGAAAAACGGTATCATTCACCTCACTAACTGAGTCGAAAATAGTTTAGCACAATGTTGGCTTTTGGAATGTTTCGCAATCCAACTGTACTGTGCAGATTTATGAACCATGATGTGGGATGATTTGTTTCCATTACTGGTACAATCTTTGCAAACGAGTGGGCATGACAAACTACAGTGATGCCCTGTGGCATGTTTTGTTGAATTTTCGCAGTTATTATATGATCCGTTTGTTTCTGTAACATAAACTGCCAAGTTTAGACAATCGATTAGAATTTTCAGGTCGTCTTAGTTATAATTTGAGCATGCCGCATCTTTATAGTTTGTTTTTTTTTTCTTAGAATCCGATTGAAATTAAAATATTTGTTTACTTTGAAAATTCAATCAGTCATTGCGAGTAGGATGTGCCACAAGGAAGCACCTTAGGATCTTTGCTACACTCTACGTTTATCAATGATTCTGTCAGGCTTGGTACACATGGATTCGCCCTATTTAATTGCTACGATGAAGCTAAAAATGTAAGGCATAACCGTACTTTGAAGTTACTTTTAACCGCAGTTTTTATAGTTTTTAACCGTAGTTTTTAAAGCTAATGAAACAGCTCAGAGCAAAAACCCTGGGGTATTTCAAGAGGACACCTTTCGACCCTTTTGAAACCCTTGCGGCATGTCAAACTTCATGATTTCACAAACCGTATATACTAAAGGACATTTTAAGATTTTTTGGTCAAATTGGCCATAAATCGGGATGACGGTGCCGGTGGTTGAGTGGTAAGCGTGACCGCCACTCATTCCAGTTGGCCTGGGTTCAATTCCAGCCGAGGTCATCCTCCTCCCGTGATACTTGTGGAGTGCGCAGTAGTATATACGGCCTCTAGCAAAAAGCAAGTATCGGACTAACCATTCCTTCCGCGATCTACGTTCGGGCCTGGCCGGCGTCGATATTGATCAGAAACACTTTAGGATTACCAAGAGTTGCACATTGAAAGATGTTTCGCTAATCCCAAGCATAATTATCTACTGATTCCCTGTGCAACTTCAGCTAGTCCCGATCGATAACGGAGTAGCAGCCAGGGGTGGTCGCACAAGCTCAAGCTCAAATTGGCCATAAATCGGGATATTCCGAGAACCTGGCTCTTCCAGTAAAAAAAAACACTTTGACCCGTTATAAAACTCGTCTTGTGGCTAGTCCAACTTCATGATTTTTCAAAATAAGTGCCATGGAGGACATTTTGAGGAATTTTGTTGGCATTTGCCACCCTGCGAGGTATTCCGGGAACCTGGTTCCTCCAACGAAAGGTCACTTTTAGATCGGTTATAAAATACGTCTTGCGGCATGTCAGACTTCATAATTTTGCAAAAAAAAAAAGTACAGGACGACATTTTGAGATTTTGATCGCATTTACCTAACTCTGGGAAATTAACAGAAAACCAAATGGACTGGGTATTCCAGTCCATGGTGTGATTATTTATTAACCAATTTGAACACTGAAAAAACTTTTTTTACGATCTTGTAAAGCAGACGATTCCCTTAAAACATCAAATCATCGATGATCTGAGTAATATTCTCACTATTTTCGTCCGCCACAGATAACGGTCACTATACCCGATGTACTTTTTGCTTCTATCTGAGCCAGCTTAAGCGAAAAACAAATAGACACTTTTAATTTGAGTGCATCGTCTAAAGAAAAAAGAAACTACTTTTTCTGCTGTGATTTATCAAGATAAGTGAGTTACATAGATAAGAAGTGTTACTTGGGACAAACACTGTGACTATTGACTGCCGGTCTTTTCGAGTCTTTTTGTTACAATGGAGAAGACCTTTACGTCCTAGCCCAGTACACGTGCTATTGGTAGGGTACAAGCTACCGCACAGGGTGCACTGGGGGCGTGTCGGGCTCGAATGGTGACGCTGCCATTAATACCGACTAAACTCCGGCTCCGCCATCGTTCCTCCCAGGAACTACCTCTCGGCATTACTTCTGGGGGATGCGTCTAAATCGAGCATCTGTAATCTGGCCCATTTCCCGCAGGCGAAAATGGAGCTTAGACTTACGGAAGTCGCTTTTATCCAATTCAACCAGCACTTCAGTTCAGTACTGATAACGTATAACAAATGGGCCGAGGAAAGAATCTTTAAGGGGACCGTCTCTTGGATTCTGCGGAAAATCAAGCAATGTTTGAAATTTTTTTGTGAAAAAAAAGATTTTGATATTTTATTCGTTATTTATGGATAATTAGAAAATAGCAGATATCGTCGGCCTCTGCGCGCGAAACATCGTCCTACTTTGTCAAGTGCAGGGTCTCTCGTAGCTAACTGAAATGAGAAATTAAGATAATATAATGAAATAGGTAAAATTTCCTATACCTTATTCCTAATTTCAATAAATTTTGATTTAAAAACTTTTATAGACACAAAAGAAAAAAAGTTAAATTTGCACCTTTTTTTTTACTGCGAGCACGTTTACAAATTATAAATAATTAATTTTTCATGCCAATGTTAGATAGAAATAAGACAAAAAAACGTATCCTTCGTAACATTTTTTGAATAAAGGAAATCAGATCAATAGAACATGACCTACTGTTAACTTTAGCAGAAAAAATATGGTTTTGAAAAAAACGCTATTTTGAAGCCACCATTTTGAATTTTCGGAAAAAATAAAAAACTAATAAAAGATAAAAAGCAGAAGTTTGCATGTCATTCTCAAATATTGCTTTGATTTTCCGCCGAATCCAGGATAAGTTCCTCCTAAAAACGTGGTTTTTGTGTTATAATGTTAAAATCGAAATCCTCATATATATGGACGACGGAAAAATCAAAGTTCAGCTACATCCATCTGATCTGGTACTATTTTCAAAGTGACCATTGAAGGATTCCTACCGTATTTCGATATCGTACGGTAAACAGCAAATTATGGACATCCCTGCGCAGTAACTGCCGAAGAAGGCTAATCTACGGAAATAAATTTCAACATAGAGTCCTCCAATATCGTTACTTGAGCGGTGATCAAAGTTGTGGCTGTGATTCAGGAATTAATGACAGCTTCAAAGCTGCCTCAAGTACCTCTAAATCAACAGCCAGTACATTAACGAGGAAGATAGTATCAAGAGCAAAGGGTGGTTCGCAGGGTCAGATGCAACGAAGAACATCTGATCACGAACATAAAAAACAACCACAATGCCGACATGGACGTGAACGATATAGAGAGAGAGAAATAAAGGATCACCAAGATCCCGAGGATCAATTGTTTTCCCGACACGCAGGATAGTTTCCACACGCTATGGCAAGTCGTGCACACGAGATCCGACGAGACAACCATTAATACTCGATTTATTATCTTGTATGTAAAAGACCAACGGCTCCGCGTGGCTAACGCATTGAACCGTATTGAATGAACGAATCATGGAAACAAACAACTATATTCATGAGAACGTGATATCCTGGTTTGATACTAGACAAAACAACAACACGATAATCATGGAACAGTATGACTCCAGCAGCTAAACAAGAGCGGGGTGTTAGACTCCCGAACAACGGAGGTCAGGCGATAGTTTAAAGTGTACAGACGTAGATCGATAAATGAAAAAAAAACCGACTATGAAAGATTTCGAGCTTGTCATCTGGCATGTTTCTGTACCCGCATTGTTTTTCCTAAATTACAGCTCTTCAGTAGCACACATTGCTGGCAAGCTAGGTTAAACTCCTGACCGTGGAGCAGATTTTTATTTCTCACTGATTTTCACTCTCGCTATTGGCGGTGGTCAGTTATTTTCGTCCGCGTCCCTTATCACCTATTTTTATAAAAGATTCATCAACAGTACTATCTTCGAAAATGAACCACCTTGGTTATGCAACTAATATTTTTCGATCTTATTTTATTGCAAATAACTAGGTAATATTATTTTTATTATAATCAGAATTGCACTTATTTTGTCGCATATGATTTTAAGTGTACTTTGATTTGATGGCATTGTAAGGGAAAACGCATCCGCCGGGTGATGCCAATTGAGTTGGCATTTTTTTGAACTGAGCAAACAAATTTCTTTGTTTGTTTAGTGTTTATTTGACCAACTAGTGAAACTAATTCACTGGGCATTGGATATGCGTTGGGAATACGCATGGTCTTGTCTGAGAAAAATAATGACTGTTGAATCATGTATAACCGTTGAAAATTGACAATTCAGGAGAAGAATCGAATGCCAGTTACCAGTATGCGGCAGTCATCAACACGAATAATAATAATATTTTGTCATTTTGTTGAGTACTTTCATATACATTGGAGCAGTGCATGCTCTTCATTATTTATTGTCATACCATATTTTTGATGAGTATAACAATATTATACCTTGATTATTGATGTACAAGATGACAAATCCAAGAGACCTCCCCCCCCTTGCATCTGCTATATTTTCTGAGCACGTTTCGGTTTTCATTGTCTCCAATCCTGTTCTTGTAATTAGCATGAAAACTCCGCGCGCATGTCATCGATTGTATATTCGACATACAAAGTTAGTCGTTTCAGGTATTTCAATATTGCTTATTTCATGCTGTTCAAATAAGCTTCAGTTAGTTAACGATAACATAAGAATCGCCATCTTATAGTCATTTAATTTATTTTAATGTTACCAAAGTTTATACACTTAGTAGTCACTTTTTATTACATTGTATGGTTCATGAAATGTTGTGTTTCGCCAGAATAAAGGTAATAATGAAATCATTCACCTACTGTATGATTCAATTAAACGTAAGCTACACTCCCTACTCTCAACTACCCGGAGCTGAAGTTGTTTTTGTGCAAACCGAGCATTTCCAAATTAATTCAACAAACGACAAATCTAGCAGAAATTCTAGGCAGTCGGCTGCCCAGAGCAATGATTAAATTGTAACACTTCTGAGTGTTGCATAGATCGTATCACTTATCAAGTGAATCCACGTTTGTGTAGCTCTTTACCCCATCCCACTAACAAAAACTCCTTTCCGTGGCATTACGTTGAGATGCAGAGGTATACACGGTTTTCTTAACAACGTTTGTTACACTAACATTACTTCCCTTCCCCGAGGACTGTTAGGACGAGGCCGGCGCCGTTATTGGCATTTCAAAGCATGGAACTCTCGAAACGTGCTCATTTGGAATGGATAGCTCCCAGGCCCAATTCGTTCTGGATACCCCCAGGCCCCATTCGTTGATTCTCGGAGCAATTTCGCTTGTTCTGGTCAATCACGGAGTAGCAACTGCGAATTGTGCGATAATAATGATCATATTTATTTTTTTATTTCGTTAATTGATGTAGACTCGTCATACTCACGGGTTTTCACGTCCACTATTCCACTTTTTCATTAGTTCATTGTTTCTGCAAATCTAGAACTGCATGTGACTCAAAACAAAGTTTTAAGAACTGAATTAGTCCATGTTTCTCAAATGCTTCGGGCCTTTTTTCAATTTTCCCAATTATATTTCATGTTAGAAAAACAAAACAATTCTTACGATTTTTCATTGCAATTATTTACTAGGGCATTGCAAAAAAATTTTTTTTTTGAATTCTCAAAGGCCCCCCCTCTCATATCGTGACAAATGTCACAGTAAGCTCAGATGCCAAATTTCACATCATTTGGACAATTTTAGACCCCC
Source organism: Topomyia yanbarensis (assembly GCF_030247195.1). Lineage (NCBI taxonomy): Eukaryota > Metazoa > Arthropoda > Insecta > Diptera > Culicidae > Topomyia > Topomyia yanbarensis. The sequence continues at coordinate 215,355,886 of NC_080670.1, read as the reverse complement.
GCCCACTTCGCTTGAAATTTTTTGAAATTGGTACTATGGGAAAATATGGAGGAAAAATACATTAAATGCTATAACTTTTGAAGTAGCAATCAGAAAATTACAATTTATACCTCTTTTGAAAGGAAATAATCATAATAATAATCATAAAGTGGAATACTGGGTCATTTAGGAATCAAAATCCCATATTTTTAATGATTTTTCTACTCCGTGATGCAAATCATACATATTTTGTAGTTTTTCTAATGTGAAAAAATCTCAGAAATCGATCGAAACCCTTTTGACCTTAGTCCGAATACGAGAAGTTGGGGTTATAGGGCTTTTTGCCATTCATATTAAATTTTATCATTTTCTCATGCATATATCTCTATTATTCTTTAATCAATTTTCATAAAATGTAACTTGTTGAACGTGTAATAATCTGAGGAATAAAACAAAAATAAAAACGTTAAAAGTAAAATTCAGAAACATCAAACTTTTTGATATTTACTCTACAAATCTCATTTTTTTCATTATTTGTCCTAATACTCCAACTTCCCCTATTTTCTCAGGAATGAAACTTTTCTCATGTGATCCCTAAGTATATTTTATACTAAAAGTAGCAAATTAAATAAGAATTTTGTTGTTAAATGGAGTTGATATGTGCGATTTTATGATAAAAATGTGAAATCGGCACTATATGTCAGATGCTTTGATGTTTCTGAATTTTACCGGTAATGAATCTATTTTTGTTATAATCCTAAGGATTTTCCACGTTCAACAAGGTATAGTTTATGAAAATTGAGTGTAGAATAATAAAGATATATTCACGAGAAAATGATGAAGTTTAATATGAATGACAAAAGGCCATATAACCCCAACTTCTCGTATTCGGACAAAAATCAAAAAGGCTCCGATCGATTTCTGAGATATTTTCACATTAGAAAAACTACAAAATATGTATGATTTGCATCACGGAGCAGAAAAATCATTAAAAAATAGGGGATTTTGGGGGCCAAAATGACCCAGTACCCCCCTTTTCCGTATTTTCCTAGAAACAAAAATATCTCCATTCAAATACTAAGATCATTTCCTCCCAAAAGAGGTATAAATTGTAATTTTCTGATTGCTACTTCAAAAGTTATAGCATTTAATGTATTTTTCCTCAATATTTTCCCATATTACCAGTTTCAAAAAATTTCAAGCGAAGTGGGCGGGGGTCTAAAATTGTCCAAATGATGTGAAATTTTGGCATCTGAGCTTACTTTGACATTTGTCACAATATGAGAGGGGGGGCCTTTGAGAATTCAAAAAAAAAATTTTTTTTGCAATGCCCTATTATTTACCTATTTTTTATTTTGTTTCTGAAATTTTCCATTTTTCATTAATCTAATTTATGTATTTAGGGTGGATGTACCAATAGTCGTATGCTTAAGGAAAACTTTTGCTAAAAAATCGATGAATAAACCTATGGGCAATGTTAATACATTAAACGAAAGCTTTCAATCCCTACTTTATAGGAAAAATATAAAGATGGTTTATTAACCAATTCATGTATTCAAAACCGCTTGTACCACTATAGGAACACATGTACCAATAGTGGTGCAATCGCTAATTTCGGTTCCTTTTGTTGCAAATCCCATTGATTTCTTATGGGACTTGCAACTATAGGTACATTAGATCAACTATAGGTGCAAGGGAGCTCAAAATTTAAAGAAAATCAATTTTTTCAATAGTTATTTGAGCAAATTTCAAGGATAACAGTTTTATTCTCGCATAATTTTAGTGTGATGAATCTAAAAAAATATGCGTTGATGGTTGGTACCTCAGTTAGGCGTATAACCCACTACTGCAACTATTGGTACACCTCAACTATAGGAGCACCCACCCTAAATAATTTTTTATCATCAACATTTCTTTTCGAAAGAATTGAATATTCTTTTTGTCTTTCTATATTTTCCATTTTTTAACTTATTTAAGTTATGTCACATTTTTCATTTTAATTGTATTCTTGATATTTCCAAAATAAAGTATGTATCTATCGAGTACAAAAAAGATCCAATATATTCCAAACCTCCATCAATAGTAAAATGATTAGAAGTGGTCGAAAGCTTTTCCACGTCACTCCATTATCGTCGTACCGTCACACGATTATTACCTCAGAATGTTTATTTTTTGGTGCTCCACTTCTCCGTGGATTCGATAAGGTTTCAAAGAACCCCGCCACCAGCGAATTGTGTGGGGTTGACCATTATTTCGAACAACAAAAAAAAAACGAAACGAAGAGCTTCAAAGTATAGTGTCGGTCCAATTGTTGTGGTCGGAATTGAGTCTCTATTCAAAACGTACCAATCCAGCACTGACTGACGTAAGGCTAAAGCTACTCCTAATGGACCTTCCATGCATGAATATAAAACCACACATCAAGCAGCCGTCATCGTCATCGTCGTCGTCGAGCCTTAATTGATTGGTTCTGGCTGTACACGTATTTCAATGGCCTGGGTCACCTTTCGCGCGTCGTTCCAGTGCTGGGAGTTTTAATTGAAGGAAAATGCGGCGCGAGAAAAGGTTCACCGCCGAGTAGACCACTGTCGAAACGAGGTGATTATAGCCCCAGCTAGGACGTTGTATTGCTGTTCTCGGTCGGTCTCTTCGAATGTCGGTCATTGCTTGATGCGCGAGATACGATGCGGATGTAAGTTTCGAAATTGGTGTGGAGATGAAGGAATTTGAAGGAAAAAAGTAAGATTATTGGTGCTCCAGAGCTAGGATCAATAAAAGTTAATTGTCTAAGGTTTCTTTCGGCTACAGATTCTGTTCTCGTTGTTTGATAATTGGAGGCGAAGGCTTATAATTTAATTTTCTTATTTTTAACCTTTGAAGATAAGGTTCTTTAATGCCAATGACATTGTGCTCATTTCGGGGTACACCGATTGATTACGACGATCCAAGCATGGCTGGCTGCATTACCAAGGAAGATGGGCGATGATGATGCTATCCAAACAACGAACTAATGATGATGATAGACCGCCCGGGCGGTTCGCTGGTAACGCATTTCACTTTCATTGCCGCTGCAATCTACAAGAGCGGGCACTCATCACAGAGAAAGAAACTGGTAGCAACAATATATGAAAAAAATCAGCTACAAAGAAAAAACACGTCATAAAATACAATCGCGTGGAAAAAAAATGTTGCATAGATGTGTGTTCTCATAGTCATAAGTGAATCTTCCACCCGGCAAATGCTTCGCTGGAAGCGAAACGATTGTTTTCCGAATATGCTTTGTAGCCCACCCACTCATGCATTATACAATCAGCTGGAGGCTGCATCACACGGAATCCTTCTGCCATTAGTCTTTTGTCGGTCGATGAGCGATATTTTTTCTCAAAATATTAATTTTAACGATGCTTTTGCTCATTACACGTTATGACTCCCGCAAGCCATATCGTGATGTAGTCTTACTTGCCGTTAATTTCATGTGAGAAAATTATTAACATATACCGTGGAAGACGCGCTTTCCCTTAAAAGAGCCAAGAAACAACCCTCGGTGGCAGCGTTACTTTCGCTTCGTGAAGCTGTAGGTCGGCACTGACAGTACCTTAGGTACCTTTTTCTGTGTTATAAGAACACGGAAAAAGCGTCACAAAATATGATTTCCTTGATTGTCCGCGAATGTCCGTCAACTACTGAACTACTGATATGTGGGAGTTGCATAAACCGTCATATAAGGCAGATGACACTGATCAGTACCATTTTTGGGATGAGTAGATGGGAAGGTTAGTCACACGTTTACCGATGGTATCGCATAAAGGCAGTACCAGAAATGAGGGTTACTGATTTATTGCCAAATTACAGTTTGATTCATGAATACAGAATTTGTGAGGTTGTAGTTTAAGCAGTCAGAAAGATGTTGATATTTTGTCAATTATATCATGGGATTGTTTCAGATGTCATGGACGCTATTTGCGCAAATGATTTCTCAATTCATATTTCTAGACGTCCTAATATGTTGTATATGAATTGCTCGAGCCAGTACAAATTATGTTCTGAGTAATCGCACGGATTTGTGAATTAAATTTCCTGGAATTTAAAAATTTAAGCTTGTTGATTTATGGAATGTAAATAGCCATTTCTTTCTAGATGTGCTTTCAAGAGTATCACAAATTTGTAGAATCAGTTTGAAGGATTGACTACAATATCTAGTGTTCAGTATTATGTACAATACTACGCGCACGATATCCATCCCGCGAATATATTTCCCGGGAATCTCAGGATTTTCGTTTTTCCCGGAATTCCCGAATCTTGAGAAATTTTTTTTTTCATTCCCGAGATTCGGAAATTCCGGGCAGAAGATTTACCATTTTTTTTTCAAAAGACTTATCTGATTAAAATTTTTTTTTTGATTTATTAGCAAAGCACTATAGTAGTCACTTATATAAGAAATATTACGTCAAGGATAAGATCGTGAATGCGAATGAACGGCATTAAAAATTTCAATTGACTGTCAAATAATTAATACAATTTGATAAAGCAGCATTTTTTAATTAGGAAGCTTGAGATCAATATCTTCTGTGTGCATGTGTGTATACATTCCCCAGCGATCACCAGAATCTATTTGTACGTATTTTTATTACATCCATAAATGTGAAAATTTTCAGCTCTGGAGAAGGAAGGTGATAGCTCTATCGTGAATCCGGCGACCCGTTACAAACATTCCTCGTGCATTTGAGGTCGTCTCTAAAAATATTAGCCAGTAGTCGCATAAATCGATTAATTCTGTAGCAGATTAGTCGCATACAACAACTATAACCAGAATATGTTCAAACATATTTTTGTCGGTTCGAATGCATATTTCGACCCATGGATATAAGGCCGGGAATGTAATATCACTTTTATCAGGAATGTAATATCACTTTTATCAGGAATGTAATATCACTTTTATCAGAAAATGCAGCGATTTTTGAAATATTGGATGTAGAGAAACGAGCTAAAAGATGTACAGATTGCCGACTTTATCCAAAATCTTGCACTTCTAAATTATTTTACTGCTTTCGAGGATGAAATATTTTTAATGGCATATGGATCGCGCTGTCGGAATACTCGCCCGAATGCAAAAAGGAAAGCACTTCCCTTCCAGTGAGAATCCTAATACGGAAAGATGCTGATCCTATTTTGACTAAACGAATTCGATATACTGTATCGCAACTCAATCAGCTATGCTCTGTTTACCGTCTCAATGGTAATCGTGTTTCCCCAATTATGGTTATAAATCCTAGAAAAATCGCTCAAAAGAAGTAGATGTTACATAAACTTAGTGACAGGTTATCGAATGATTCAATTATTTGTAGTCCACCAAATCGATATCTGGGAACCCCTTTAGCGCCGTTATACATGCAATCAATCGGTTTTACGAACTTTGCAATTAATAGTTTTGTTTCCAAGATTTTGTTATTTTTTTGTATTCCTGGGATGTCCCCAGAGATCACTAATTCATTTCTCGATTCCCGGGAAACCGAAAACTTTCTAGAAATGGAAGCTCTATACTACTGACTGTTGATTTGTTGATAGTAGGCACATGACAATAATCGAAAAGCTTCAAGTTTAGCTGTTCCGGAGCTCGTTGGAGTCTGAGCAGCAACAGCGGTTGTTTGTCATTTAGTTGATGTTAACGAGGAATCTGTATTGGGTTTCCAGAGTAGACGTAAAGCCCATAATTTCCCCATTCTCATGATCCAAATTCACCCTCACTGCATGGTATTATAATTATAATTGAAATGGGTTAACCCACGAAAATACCATCACTATGATCTGGGAGATCCCATATGAAAACCATGTTCTCATGTATTCATGGGTTTTTGAGAACACGGCGCAGATCATCTTCATGCTATTTTTATGCGGTTGTATGATGTTTGAACCCATGAAAATTTGCTCGGGTTGCTTGTAGTTGATGTTGCTGCGTTAGATGTTTTTGTACATGATTTCCCGTAGTGTCCTTGTTACAGAACTGACACATAAGGGTCTGTTTTTTATACGTGCACAGCGTGGTTTGAGAATTGGTAACACCTATTTTTTTGAAAGTTAAGAAGGCATAGTTTTCGTCATTCCCTTTCTTACAATAGGAACGCCGTTAGAAATACCCGGGACGAGGTTTCAAACGTAACGGACTAAACCACTCTGTAATCCGCCACGGTGGTTGTAAGTACGTGCTAGTACGCGGAATAAATCTTGCAGAAGCATATCAATCTTATCGTCGTTGTATATAAATGGATATCTTCATTCCAACACTCATGCTCAACAATGTGTTGCATATTGTTATCCATAACAAAGTTTTCATTCATTCAAGCATTACGTGTGTGGTGAAATTGTATGACGACTACTTCCGCCAGTCTAAGCTGCATTTTCCACCGTTTAGAAATGTTGCTCTTCGTGAAGACGAAGACAGATTGGACTAAGAATATTTAGAACAGGCGGCCATAGATTCAAAGATGGTCTCAGGTTTCAATCACAAAACATTTAGTTCGCGTTAATGTCAAAATTTCAAAGGGAGTATCCCTTCATCTTCAGGACAAACTATTACAAATATTTTCCTTGACAAGTAGGGTGTAACATTTGGACAGTGTCCACAAGCGGCTGATCGACAACACAAGCTTCCCGTGCACATCGAAACCAGATTGATTTATTTCTTTTGTTTATTTGAGAGCAGGGAAAAGCCCGCTGGAGCTGAATTTTGGCTTATCTTTCTCTCCAGTAGGCACAAAACCTCCTTATCTTTTATATCAACAGATAATAGACGTCCAAATGATACTTTTCGGCACCTATAACTACAATTAAAACTAACAGCATAATCCCTATAACTTGGAACTAGCACTAGACTACAGTTAAGAATACAATGAGCTCAGAAACGATTACTTAACAACATACTGACGAAAGGTCCATTACAGCCATTTTTTTCTGGTTACCGGAATACGAAAGGCTATGACGACGAATGTCGATGTCAAAAAGTTGTAGAAGTTCGGAACAGTCGATTAGAGATTGAAGTAGTTTGGCAGTGAAAACGGCCTTTGAAACATCCCGCCGTACAGACAGGAGATGGAGGTAAATTCTTCACATTTTACCTCATGAAAAAATGATCGATACCGCAAGTAACAATGCTTTATTTGTTACACCGGTTTGGGGTAGCTTGTATTTCGTTAGTGTTGCTTGCTTATAGCACGGGCGTGGTAAATGTGGACAGCACATTATTGTAACGTACAACTTGTTCTTTTGTTAAACTTAACTGTTCACAAACATCGCAATTTTAGCTTCTGATCTGATCGAGATGAGAAAGTAGACTTCTACAATTTCCTTTGCATACACTTCGTAAACTAAAATGGGCGGCATTTTCTCTTCCATCATATGAAGCAGGCTGAGTGAAAATCGAATTTATGCACTCGAAGCTATGCACACAAGCGTTATATAAACGCCCACGCGATCGAACAATTAACATACAAATGCTCGAGGTTCTCGCGATGATACACATTAAGACGAACATGCGATCGCGATCATCATCGCACAACTACGTTCAAAATTTTGAAAACGCCCCGATGATTTAGTGAACGCCACTGCTCTTATAATCTGATAACGCGGTCTCAAGCGCACACAAATAAACGTTCATTTCCACGTGAAGTCCTTACGCCCGCCTGACAACTCTAATAAAAATATTCGACGACCTTCCAGATGGGCTTTCTAAACTGTAAGCCTAATCAATGTATTTTGAATAGTTTTAAACAATTTGGTTTAAGTTTGTCGACAGTTTCTATGTTGCCATAGACACCCCTTAAAATATAAACACCGCCGTAAACCCATTCAACCCTAACTAACAAACGATAAAAACCAACAATGTTTCAACCAAGTAACGTATAATTTTGAAACACCCTAAGTACCACTTCCGGGTTGGAACTGTCGCTGCAGCTCATATTATGGCTATTCAATGTCACAGATCACTTCACCGGTTCCCGCACCCCATCACGTGCAAGCCAGTAGAAACAGATGTTCTCAATTATCTCGGTTGCAGTCCCTATCCTATATCGATGCTTCAGCATATGCTCGCACCATTCTTTAGATCGATTGGGAAAATAACACGTGTTTGTCTCTCTCTTTCTTTCGATATTTTTCGGTCATGAGGGTCAAATTTTTACCATTTTTGAAACTTCTAACTGAGTACAACAACGACGATCGATCAACAAAACACGCGCCAACGAGAAGATTGGTGTTGTTATGAACCTAAACTGATTTGTGCGCTGACCTAAGGCCAATTGCCTGACTCATTGCTTTGTAGGGATTTTCCCCTTGCCGCGCGAAATCATCAATCTAAACAACACCAGCCAGCGCAAAGTACTACCGCTAATGGACCACTGGAAGTTGATGAGAAGATGAGAGATTGTGTGAATTTTCGCTAGTAACCGTGGATACAGTGGATAATAGCTTTATAGACGTGACTTTATGGCTGTATAGATCACTGGTCATACAGCACCAGTATTTTTCGGAACAGTTTTTGACTTGGTTGTTTAAAGGAAACCGATCCATTGCTTTGGAACCGTCCGTTTGTCTGTGACTAGCTGACGGTGGCAGATGAAAGTGCCTACTACGGTAACTGCCAATTACCACGTGATAACATCGTTTGGTCCACGTGAGCTCGGCTCAATTATATGTTGTTAGGTGTCTAGCACAAACTTTACAAAAAACAAACGGGTGCACGAAGAGAGCCAACCAAGCAAGCGATTGAAAGTGAAGAGCCTAACTATAGACCCTCTAAACTAGTTACCCGGTTTCGTAAATTCTTTTCAGACTATCGCCGGTAGACCTGTGTAGGTTGAATCATTCGCCATTTCCTACATATGATATACTAAGCGGCAATAGTCTGTAAGAAAAGGGGGAGGTAAGAATGCGAGCATCGAAATAAAAGCACCGCCACGAGGCGGAAAGTGATGATTAAGTGAGCGTTCAGGCGAATGAACAATTATTGCGCAAAAAGCGCAATAACACAATTGTTGCAAATGTGGCGTCGTTTTCCCACGATTTTCCTGTTTATACTATTTTGCCCTCCTGTTTTCGCGGGGGGCATTCGTGTGGCCTTTTTGTAAGATGAGCTTTGAACTTTTTTTTTGTGGCAACGTATGCGAATGCGGCGTTGATGGTTTGCCGAATGTTTATTGCTGCGCGTGTGTTTGTGCGGTGATAAATCACGGTTACATGAAGAAAACCGTGGATTTTTTTTCTCGGAAATTACTTGCGGATGCGCAGCTTAATTGAAAAGTGCGGCAAGTGGGAACAGAAAGCGACAAATAAGTTTAATTGAAATCACTTAGCCCGTGCCAGCTGTCTGTCATGACGAAAGAGCGCGGTGATGTTCTGCAGGGAATCAACCGGAACGCGTGCCCAATCGAATGAAATTAGATGATGCGAAAATTGAAGAAAAATCACCTGAAAACAAAATTAGAGGTTATGTAAACTTTAGCTTCCCGAGGATAGAAATAAGCGTCATCAAGTGACCCGATTGATTTTTATGGATTCGTACCGGTAGAAGGAGGTGTGTTTCTCGATCACGAACAACGGCATGAACCAATTGTAGCGTTATCTGTTTTGAGTCACTGTACATACTATTGTTAAATAGCTTAGCGTTTCATTGCACTTCTAATGCAATAAAAAAAACACGCACGATGGAGGGGAAATGTAACGGAATGACGTGTCATCGATTAGTAGTCATCATGAAATGCATACCCGCATTGTTGGGAACCTGGTTTTTATTGTTCGAAGGTTCAATACCCTCTGATGGGCTGCGACGGCGATTTGAAATGATATTAGACTATTTTTTAATTGAATAACGAGTCGCTGGTAGCACGAACTACCGTTATTTTATACTCGGCTTTGCACGACATGGTACTCATTCATTCTTCAACTTGGCGGTTGTCTTTCTTCTGAGTGTAATTTGCTTAGGTCTGTGATTTATGACCTTCAATTGACTTGAATTGAACCTTCAGTGTTTCTTTCATTTGAAGACATTGGATCGATTAGAATTGTGACAATTTAGATAAAGTCATGTTAAAGGATTTTAGTCCGATACTTGACAATTCAATATGCTACCCTCACAAAAGGAGATGGAATTGAACTCACGTCTGATCGTCAGCTCACTTATGCACAACAATGCGTATTTTCCTGCATGAAGGTCCTACACATAACTTAGTTACATTTTTCGTTTTTCGACTATTATGTATGTCTAACAGAGTTTATGCTACCTGAATATAGTCGATGAATACGACGTTCCATTGGCACCGTGGAGAAAGTTGAATTTTCTTTGAAGTGTTTTGAGTAATTTAAACATTAGAATTTTCGAACTTTTGTTTTCACATCGCACGTTCTGGTGACGTAAAAATGAGCAGCTATTACATGGCTATTCACAAACAAAAACGATAGTTATCGTAATTTCACTTACGTTCTCCATGGGTTTCTGAGAGTTGAAGGTATTTAGGAAAATCATACAATTTTTTTTTTGTAAAAAGAGTAAACCTTGCCAAAAATGTAAGATCGGGCAACAACGAAAACAATAATAGAATGGATATAAGATTTTATGGTCACTGCAACACATTTATTTCATGGACTTGTTGACTTGTCCATGAAATAAATAATAGAATGGAGCAAATCGAAAAAGTAGCAGCCAAAAGCTTAACATACCACAAACATCTAATAAAAAAGGCAAAATATTAAAAAAAACGGCTGTATAAAGGTAAAAATAAAAAAAAAGATAAATGAAATGAAATAAAAATAGCGCGAGAATTACAAATATCCCAAATAGTCAAAATAAATAGGAATAGCACAACAGCAATAATAACTAATGTAATGCAAAAATAACGACAATAGCATGAAAGGTAAAACTACCAAACGTAAGTAGAAAAATGTAAGTAGTACATCAAAAATCACAATAAAAATAAATATATCTGTAATTGTAGAAATTCCAAAAAATGTAAAACAGCAAATAAGAACCAAACAAGTAAAGATAGTAAACATCAGAAATATCCAAAATGCAAAAATGGCCAAGAATACCAAAAACAAAAAGAGTACGGGAAGTTAAGATTTAAAATTATTTTATTCTCGAATTGCTCTATTTTTATTGTATGAACAATATTTGTTTTAGTAGACTGACATTTATAGCGAAAGATTGTTCGTCGTCGATAGATTCCAAACTTGCTCTGTTAATTCTATTCTACACTTTGCTGCGCTTTGTTTTTGGTTGGCGATGGTCTGAGTAACTATCTAGAGAATCGAATATGCAGGAAAAATGCGCATAATTTGGTATGAGTGGAACGATGGTGGATGTTTCATGTTTGAAAAATAGCATTTTTTAGTCATAAGGTCATCTATTGATTAAATGGGAGCTATAAAGATTAAAGATTTTATAAAATTAATCCCATCTGATGGTACTGAGCTAATGCCAAGCTAATTCAAATGAATATTCGTTTCAGGTAGATTCTAGGGATTCGTCGTCTTCGAGGGAAGAATTTAGAATAATCCAGTGGGGTGAGATTGTTCTGGTGGAATTTAACAATGATGTCATACTTGTATTTGTATTGGTCTTATATACTCCAACAAGCATTGCACAGCCCTAAATTCTAATCCTTTACTAACAGTCAAATTGTTACGAAATGTTCGTAAAAATACTTATAACAAAGAGCTCAAAAAAATATATGATAGATTATAAAAGATTCAGCCGAAGTTAGCGTGTTAATTTTAGATCCCATAATAGCGAAAACGCGTAGTTTGGTGAGACATATTAAAGTTGGAAACTGAAGTTGAAGATCCTTTGTAGATTAATAATGGATCTATGCGTATTTATGTTAATCTGTTCCACGGCGGCTGGTTAATCCAGATGGCCTCACAAAGCTTCAGCAACGAACAAATCCCTTGCTGTAATCCTTCGAACAGACGGACAGAATCACCACGGCAGTTTACAAAGTGCAAAGCGTGAAAATCCATTGACAATTGAAATTTTATAGCACGCTACAAGTGCAATGCTGTTAAACGTAAATTGCGAATCTAATATCACTCCTAGATCATTTACGTGACGAACACGTTCAATTTCTGTATTTCTGTCTACTACGTTAGTTTAAACAAATCGGGTCTTTTTGTGAGAATGAGATCACCGAGCACTTCTTCAGATTTTCACACATTCGGTTCGAGCTACACCAATCAGCGAAGGTTTCCAACTCTTGTTAGAGTAATCTATAATCTTCAGAAGAGACATCTTGAAATCGTCTGCGAAGGACAAGAGTGGAGTCTTCAAAACAAGATGAACGTCGTTGAAGTAAAGCAGAAACATCAACGGTCCCAAGTGACTTCCCTGGGATACTCCTGACGTTGAAATAAATGTAGGTACCTGATAATCTCCAATGACAATCACTATTCCGCGATCTGTAAGATGGGATCGGGATAGATGCAACAAATTACCGTTGATTGCATATTTCCATTTTAGCGATTGTTATAGCATGGTTCACTTTGTCAAAAGCGACAGATAAGTCTGTGTAAATAACATCGGTTCGAGCGCGGCGTTCCACTGTTATGTAAGATGTTAGGCACAATCGAACGCCCATACGTGAAGCCGCTATTGATCGTTACTTAGGTACTGCTTGCAGTGAGCCTGAAGAGGATGGAACCCATAGTTCAACAATTCAGATACTAAATTTTCCTGATATCGTCTAGAGCGATTATTTTCAAATTTCGTTTAAAGACCATGGAGATAAAACAGTTGTTCTGTATACGCGAATGAGGTCTGTTGGCCAGATTGGACCCTATATATCGGATTAAAAAAAATGTACACGCAAAGCTCGAGGTCAATGATTTTACTTCCTTTCCGACTTCACCCGAGGAACGATGTCTATTTGGTAGGTGCCAACCTTGGTCAGTTTTGCAAAAATTTCCCTCACGGGACGGACTGAGCTCCAATTAGCAAAACTCTGCAGTCGTTCCAGCCCGAAAAAAATCCTTTCAGGTGTAAACTGAAAGTAAGGCGGCTGAGATAAAAGTGAAAGAATTGGATCCGCGTGAAAAAAATGTACACTAGCATTCAAAATGTGGATCCACATTTGGGAATCCACATCGTTTATTAAAAAAACACCTCAAAATCCCGAATCCAGCCATCTCAAAAAATACTAAAAAGATTTAAGGATCAGCTGCCTTTTGTAATTAAAAGAATGTTGAAATTTGCATCGAAATATTTTATTTGGCAGGCAATCTGTACCTGTGGAAAGCGGAGAAAAACTTACGTCGCAAAAGACACCATCAAGGCTGAAATTTACAAAACTGTATTCCCCCAAAATCGTCTTTTGCCAGTTTTAAAGCAACAAAATGAAAAAAAAAACCTTTTTGAGCCGGATTAAGCGTCATGTCACTATTCTGATAGTGGACTGGAATGGTATGAGACTAAGTCGATGCATTTGACATGAAGTTCATCCAATCGAAACCTTTTCGGCCATGATGAAGTAGGATCTCAGAATGATCAAGGAGTAGGTAAAGAACGCAAGTGACATACTTAGGATTTGGATGAAAAATGACTAAAAGGCCTGAATATGAATATAGTGAAGATCTGTTTTTATCAGCCTCTTGGTGAATTTTAGGCTGATAAAACTGGGACATTGATAAAATCGGGACATGTATTTTTTTCTTTTTAAGAAACCGGCTTAAAATACACTTCTTTAGTCCATAGATATAGCCTCATAACCCTTTCCGATTATTTAGTCTAAATTTCCCTTAAGGGGGTATGACAGTGCAAAATTTATAAAAAAAATTAATTTTTTTTTTTTTTGCATATTTCGGATCTCTAAGATAAGAAAAATATGCACGGATTTACTTGAATTCAAGTTGGTTCGTTTGCTAGAGCCCATCAAACTATCAATTTTCATAAGAAGCTGATATAATCGGCGGTAGAAAAAATCTGGTCTTCACTGTATTGAAGTTCTTATGGACGGCGTGAAGCAATAGTGTTGAGAATTGTACCGACACATCCAATAAATCCATGAGATTTAATTTTTACTTGTTTATTTAGCGGTTGGACCCTAACAGGTTATTCACCAATTAGATTTGATAGGAAACTTATTTTGTCGCAATAATTACATGTTTACCGTTTATAATACTCCAAATGATCGATTCGGAATTCAAAGAACTGCCGATGATTACATTCAATAGATATATTCCGATAAGAATTTTATATAAAACAGCAGACTGACAAAGTCGTATCAAAAGTTGATAAATAGGACCAGACCAACTTCGCCGCTATATGATATGATATGAGATAATTATTCTCACATTTTATGAGATAATCTATATATGAACATAGGACACTTATGCGTTGGGCGGCAGTATACTACTCCATTGCCAAAAGATAAAATCTCTTCATTTTCACAGGTTTTCAAATGTTAATGAACAGATACTGTACCCCACTCAAACATAACAATGCGTATTACCACCGCATTTTTTTTCTATGGATGACACGTTACTTTGAAATACTACAAAATATGAAACAATTTTCGATTACTTGGTTACAGATTTATGTCTAATTCAGAATTTATTTCATTATTTAGTTAACGAAAAATGTAGTACTACATCAGTCTTGTAAAATATCGCATTTCCTAAGGAAGCCCCAGTAGATAATTGTACGGTTTCTCTGTGAACTAGAAGAGCGCCTTTTGCAAATTCACAGCACGCAAATAATGGGCGGAACGATGACGATAAGCCACTTCATTCTACCGGTCTTCTGTTTCATACCACCGCTACCACCCCCCCCCCCCTCTCACCCTCCCAAACACATACTTCGAATCACGATTCGAACAATGAATCACAGCTCCGCGCTTCACCTTACAATTTGACGAGATGTTAATTTCATTTGAGAAAATGCAAAAAAAACTTAAGCAAAACAAACAACCTCCTTACCACCAGACCAGATCCGACAAGACCGAGCGAACCGAATCAAAACCGAACCATTTTCCTCCATTGATGGATTCGAGCGAAAACGAAAGTAATGTTATTACTTCATCGAAACAAAAGGCGAGAAAAAAATGGTTCAAAAATATTGAGGTGCTTTTCGTATGAGTCTCATTAACTGATGCACATTATTGCGCGGGTAAAAAGGGTGAAATCGTTACTCACGCCGACAGTTGGTCATATTTGGGTTTAAGGGCCACCAACTTACGTTCGGTGCCGGTTGCTACTGTCTGCGTTGATTGATTTCTTTTTTATTTTGGGCAAGCAATCAACTGAAATAAAAACCGTCGAAGGCTGTTTCTAATTAAATTTATTAAGTCAAATTGGTTACGATCAATCAACTTGGATTTATTAGTTGTCATTAGAGGCAGGTGTGACTTGTGTAATAAACAATTTAGAAAAAAAAATGCGCCAGCGCGTGAAAAGTGGACCACTTTAATGTCAAGGACAGTTAAATGTTAATTTGCACTTTTCAGTTCACGGAAACACACGCCCACACACGGAATTGGATCTTCCTACGCCGAGCGTGTGGGGATCAAGTATCAGCTGAAACCGGTCGCACCGCGCACCGATATACGTCAAAACGACGCGACGGGATCAGATAGGAAATTACAAAAACCGATCTCGACAAGTTCTGCTTAGACAGCGATTCAAGTTCAATTGTATATAGGTATACACAAAACAACACCAACCGCTCGCCTGCCACCCACACACTTACCTCAATCGAATATGGTAATTAAAATTGCGATTTGCTCTGTTTGTTGAAGTGATTTCTAACCGGACCAGAGCGAAAAAGACAAATTAATAATTCAAAGCAACTACATTGAAATGTTAATAGGTTTACTGTTTTTGCTTCATCTATGCTGTCCACCTCCTCTCCTCTAGACTATGATTTATCTTAATATTTTAATTTCACTAACGAGTATTTTTGTTTCTTTTTTTCAGGTAAATGTCGATTTCGGTGTATTGTATTGGAAACCCACATAGTAATAATTTTGACATGCTGAAATGGATACATAATTTATTCTCAACGGAGCACAAATAGTGGGAAATTTTTCATAGCACGTTATTCCACGAGTCTTCCAGAAGTTTTGTAGCGCTCAGCACAAATCCCGCACAGAAAACATCATTCGTCAGTCAGATACAGGCAATATGAAACCGCAGCGTATCATCGTACAAACAAAAACAAAAGTACAAGTGAAACTGTTTAGAAACCTGGCAAATTCCAGCAGTGATGTGCGAAAGTGTAACCCGACCTAGCCGAAGTCATCCGAGCGCTAGAGAGATTGTCATCCCAGCATACCAACCGCAACCTGGACCTCCAGCGGATTCAAAATCGCCACAAACCCGACCGCCCAAGTGTGAGCGATCGTTTCAAATTTCGCCTACATACTTGGACTGATTTCAACGGGAACGGGGAGGATCCGGAGATACATTATCACGATTATACTCCCACCGGCAAACTGTTCGCTATTAGTCACACACTTGGCACTTGTTTACATTTCACAATTAGAGCAACACCGTCGGTGGAGACACACGTCTTTATTCCGTTCAGTTATCGGTTGTGTCATTCTCGATTAATTAACTCCCCATCGATCGCCCCGTAGTGATCCACGGGTTGACAGGGGCTATGTTTACATTTGTATTACAACAGCAGCCAGCTGTAACTTCCAAACACAGAGAGGTTCTTTCAGTATGCGCTGTTTTGTAGGGCGTATGAGCAATGCACGATAGCCTGCGAAAAATATCCGTAGGTAGGTGCTGTGCGCGTTTTTTTTCACCAGAACAAACAACTATGTAAATTGATATCGGCGCGACAGTTTGAATTAATTGGACTCGCAGGCATTTCAATGTCATCCCCATCCTCGTCTCCTCTGTACGCGCATTAGCTGGTGGAGAAGTGCGAGAAGCGTTTTTCACGTTTGTTTGATATGACTCAAATTTCAAACTATTTTCGAACAAATTCCCAGTAAAAGCATTTCTTTGTTGCCATGCTCGGAACCTTCGTGGCCACGGACCGTGACCGGCGCGAACCGGTGTATCTTCGTCGTCACCTGTGCAACGGTCTTCTTGACGGGCAGCTCGAAAGACAGAGGGTGTTTGTCGTCATTGTTGAGTGCGTTTTATAGCGTCTAGCAAAGTGAAGTAGGCAATGTTATTTGGGGATTGGATATGATAAAAAGGTCACAGTGATCTGCATGGTGGGTCCGGATGTCTATTTGATACTTGGTCCGCTTTTGATACTGTTGGACTGCTGATAACGAACATTTGGAAACATGTTCCAAAAGAATAATCTCAACTGCCATAATTTGGCTTATCTACCCCTTTTGGCTTAGAATGAAGGTTTATTAAAATTCCAACTTTTCAAGAAAGGCTCAAATTAAGAATTTTTTCATTAAAATCCGTTCGGAAATATGTTTGTTACTCAAATCAGAATTATTCTGAACACCAGACGTATTACTGTAGATTTGTTCATTGCATTCCTAGAATATTTTTTATTTGGATAAATCTAGCACTGAACAGAAATCTAATATAGGACCAGAGCTACATAATATCCATGTACGTGCTGTGTATTATTCAGGTGATCTTTGTGAATCCGATTACGGAACTTCATATGATTTTATGTGTAACTGCCCTGCAGTAATGCAATTGCATATCCGGATTTTTGCTTCTCCATACATAGATGAACCTATATTCAGATAGCTGCAACTCAAGGATATGCAGTGATGGTTTTCACTGTTTTGTGGTGGCCGGAGGCCGCTGTCTTGGATTTCGGAATGGCATCAATCTTCAATTTCCGTCGTCTGCTGGCAATCCCATTTCAAATTATATATTGATGATGGTTTTCAGTGTGTGTTTATTTTCGTCATCTACTGACCACTATGCAAACGACATCCATATGGATGATGGTTTGCACTGTGGTAACTACAAGCAGCCATCTTGGGTTTCAAAGTGGTGTTATTCATCAACCGTTATATACTGTCTATACATTAGAGCTGCTCGAGGTTGGACGGAAAAATTGTTGTGGTTGTAAATGAATGTGCAAATTATGGGAGCAATTTATTGCGCTCGGATTTGCTCAAAGTTTTTGATGTTGGTATTGAAATTAGTATGGGAAAATGTACTTTTTTGATTCTCCACCCATACAGCTCGCTATTTCACACCAATTGACAAAGCAATACAATAAAAAAGTATTCCAGAATGTGGCTAACAACTTTATCGAAAACTGTAACTTGCTAAGTTTTTTTTTCTAATATTGCGATTTTAAAATATAAGGGTTCAATTAATCGCAGAATTGTTTTGTAGTGTACACATATAATCTAATAATGTGAAAAACTGATACTTCTGGATAGAAGTTAAATCATCCTCCAATTTCAGCCCCTTGGAGATCTCCAATGGAACAACTTACACAAGTCCAACAGGCAGTGACACCATACTAAGAGAAACGAAAGCGCTGAGAAAAACACTCTATCGGTTTTTTTTATTATGTCCCCTTTTCTTTCTTAAATAAGCAGGAATTCAAGAAATGTGGATGAGAGTCAAAGGAAACGTAAATGGGAGATAGAAATGAAGGTAAAAAATTTCAAAAATGGTAAGTGTTTTAGTACACATTTGTTATGTTATATATATACAAATTGAACCAATATACTAAATACGCGTCGATTTCCTGCTTAAATGGAATCGAAAGTCTTACTGTAATGTTACAATCCAATTGATACAAACATTACAGTAAGGCGGGGCTAGTTGATGGAACGATGACCTCGGAACATGTCTGGCACTGTACACGAAATGGGTCATCGGAAAGTCAATTGAGCTAACACCTTCCTAAATCCGTGAACCAAGTTATTTGCATGAATGTTTAAATACATGCAAACATCTTTTTTCTGTAAATCACTACCAGCTAGTGGGAGATAGGATGGTTAACACACACACACAGAGCTACATAATATCCATGTACCACCACCACCCTCGCGTCTAAAGAGATTAAGCTTTTGAAAGCCTCTTAACAAGGATCGACTGAGTAGATTTTTGTCCTCTGAAGAGAGTGTGTATCATGCATCGAAATGTTGGAATAATCACAAGTTATGTTGTTTCAATTGCATAGAGACTGGTTAGCCAAAAAATCCAACTTGAAAAAAAAACGATTCAGTCGAATTTCTAACTTGGTTTTAATTCCTAATATTGAATATTGCTTTGGAAACATGTCATGTGGTTCAATGCACCGTTGAACCTTGTTTAAAAGTTAGGCGTATGTAAAGAAATCGACCCTAGATTAATCTACACAGCGAGTAGCAGAAGTAGCGAATTTCGTTTTCCTATGACAATACGAAAATCCAATCTCTTTTTAATTTTCAATCAGTAATTTTGATTCTCATTTTAATTTTCATTAACTGAAATTACAGCAATGTGCATCATAGAACTGCAAAGTTGAACGCCGCAAACACGGCAAATATGCACACCAATAGTGCTTCAGTCGTTCAGTATCATCGCTAGCTCGTAATTCCACGAAATCGAACAAATAGTTAATAGTGTATTTTCGTTCGCCCAACACTATGTTCAATATCGAAGGGACTAATGTTACTCTCAATCTCAAAGCGAAAACGAGTGTGCGGAGGAAATAATGAAATTGAATTTACACGTATGCTTTGTCGTAGGCCCCCCTTGTCTCATTTTTGTTTTCGCAAAGTTCTGGTGCTTTAGAAAGTAGTGTCGCTGTCTCGTCATTTTCGTCTGATTTTGGTAAATGAAAAAAAAAAACATTTTTCGACTCTGCCTGACGTTCAAAGAGTAACACCGAGACTCACAGAATTTCTTAGAAGTACAAAAGTACAAAGTTGGAGAGACTTTCCAAAGATTAGTAGAAAGTCTCTTAGTACTGCCCATGATATCGAAGAATATTCTTGAAGCGTATAGAATTCGACATGAATTTTAAAGATTTCGCCCAAGGACAAGGATTAATTTTAAAGTGCGGAGAGCACTATCATATTTTTGAAACCGGATGCACATGCGCATACCCTTAACAGTTAATCTTTAAGGTGTGGAACCTCTCGTAGCTTGCAGGGCCATTCCGGAGCTCGTGGGATGACGTCCCTGAAACTGAAGCTTAAATTCGAAAAACTGCTCAGTTGCCAAGATCGTCTGTAACGTTTGTTGTTAAACCTTTGAAGCCCAAAACATGACGTAAAACTCATTATTACATCTCACAAATGCAGAGAGAAGAATGCTTTCGTCCAATTATTATTGGAATGAAGAGTTAGCTGAGTGAACTACCAATGACAACCGCAGCCAGATGCATGACTATCTGGAGCACCTCTTTTGCACGACAGAGTATTAGGAAGCTCACTTGGATGCATCCGAATGGCAACATTTGCTCGATAATGTTTCGATAGACGGCGGACATTTCATCGATGTCATTTATGTCAGAACCTTCCAAAGGGCCGAACGTCGACTCTAACCATTATCTGGTGGTATGCGGCGGAACATACAGCGACTCTTAAGAAATATACTCAAAAGATCGACGACCGAATCGAGGATCGCCCAATAAGAGATAACCTAACCACAGCGTGATAGGAGGTCCATGAGACGATCAGTACAGCAACCACAAAGGTGTTTAGTTTTACCAGCAGACTGCCTGGTTTGATGCTGAACGACGGACGTAAAAGTTAGAACAGGACACGAATGTTTGCAGTGGCTATACGTCAGAACAGAGAACAGAACAGTGAGCTTAGCATAACCGAAAAAAAATCGGTGTAACAAATGTCGGTTCGATGAAAAGGTGCTTTGCGAGGTAGAGGAGAAGCTTTGGCAGGAACTACGCATGAACGTTTTATAAAACGATCAAGGAGAAGGACAGAATCGTATAGCTGTCAGAAGCAAGGAGTTGCTATTGAACAGGTAAACAAGTAGAATGAGGATGATTGACAAAATTGGGATTACCCAATGCTAGAAGAAGTGCGAAAGCGTAAGCTAAAGCCGTTTGGATGGATGGAATCCCTGTCCAATGTCTAGAGGTCGCAAGTGACCGGTTATACGAAGCAATTCGCTGCGTGATCAGGAAGATCTGGATGCCTCCGTATTGGTTGGATGGCCTCAAGTGTCCACAAGAAGGGCAATAAACTCGAGTGTAATAATCTTCAATGACGCCTATAAAGTCCCCGTGTTCTGTTTAGTAGACTGCGTCGTCGACTGAATTCATTGTGGGCGAATATCCAAGTGGGTTTAGAGAAGGACGATCATCGACGAACCCGATGTTCAACCTACATTAAATCTTGGACAAATGTTAGGAAAATAACATTAAGACTCACCATCTGTTTGTGGATTTAAAGGCGACGTACGAATCAGTTGAACAGATAATGCTTGAACATGGTCATCGACAAAACGGATTAAGCTGATTTGTATATTGGTGGATGAGCCAAAATCAAGTGTTAAAATAGCTGGAGACATATCGATTCGTTTGGGACGTTATATAGATTGAAGCAGGGCGATGCATTCTCTTATTTACTGATCAACATAGCGCACGAATGTGTGATACGATAGATGTAGATTCGATGTAGAAAGGGACGGATCTATCATCACGAGATTTCACAAGCTTTTTGTTTTCACGGATTATATCGACATCATTGGCGTTGATCGTAGAGCAGTGGAAGAGTCATTTGTGTCTTTGACAAGGAAGGCTGCGAGAATCGTATTGACTATAAAGTTTATCAAGACTTTGTACATGGTGGAGAGCGAGGTAGTCCAATTCAAACGGTGTTGGTTTTAGGTAGAAATTGAAGGCGTGCGATACAAGGTTGTCGACGAATTCGTATATCTAGCATTGCTAGTGACATGTAATAACGCCGCGAAGTGAAGTAAGAAGCAGTGGTGTGAAATCTCAAACAAATTGAAGGCAGAAGGTGAAATATTTCACGCATGGACCACAAGCTGCAGTAAACATGCTGATATCGAAAAGCTGATAAAGCACAGTCAATTACAGTGGTGGCACGAATGCGGAAAGAGAACGCAGGTTGTGTTCAGAAGAGATCATGGGCAGATCCCGTACTGGCTGGCTGTGTGTAGTCGGCGAAGAAGCATTAGCGGTGGATTTACAAGGAGATTGGCAACTGGCATCCCAATCTCGTTGTACCCCTGTATTACGGCATTACAATTTTTGTATGTCTCAAAGTTTCCACATCTTTATATTGTGACAAATGTCAACATAAGCTCATATCCCAATTTTGGAAATTTTAGTCCGCCCACTTCGATTGAAGTTTTCGACATTGGTAGTGCTAGAAAATATGAGCAAAATATATATTAAATTCTATAACTTTTGATGTAGTAAAAAAAGGAAAAAAAATGCGGGAAGTTTTATGGAAAAAATAGGTATCTAGAAAAAATGTCCAAAAATCTGATGTTTCTGAATTTTACCGATAACGAAACTATTTCTACTTAGTTTCTGAGAATTTTCCACGTTCAACAAGGCACAATTATTTAAAATCGATTAGTGAATAATATAGATATATGCACGAGAAAATGATTAAATTGATTACAAACGACAAAATGCCCTAGAATCCGGACTTTTCATATTCTTACAAAGATCGCAAGGGTTCCGTTCTACAAAATATACATTATGGAATTATTTAATGGAAATATTTCCATTGCTAAAAATGTTTTCTTTAAAAACTGATATAAACTGTAACTTTCCATGTGCTACTTTAAAAGTAATAGCATGCAATATATTTTTTCCTCATATTTTTCCAAAATGCGAATGTCAAAATTTTTTAGCGAAGTGGGCGGGGGTCTAAAATTGTCCGAATGATGTAAAATGTGGCGTCTGAGTGTGTTTTGACGTTTGTCACAATAAGAAGGGGAGCTTTGAGATTAGAAAAATATGTGCTATTGCGATGCTCTACCCTGATTGTCTGAATTACATTCGGTCATAATTGGGAACTGTCCAAATTTTACGAACGTGTGAAACACTGTATACTTGTATAAATGCTCATATTTAAAGAATGAAAATTATTTCACAACGGTAGGAAAATTCTTGAGAAAGGTGTTTAATTATCAGATCAATCATCTTATCACGAGCAGCTCATGCTGTAAAGAAGGAAAATAATTAAAATCAAAAACATGTATTTTTCTAAAGTATGGTTTTATATTATTAATTTATCATTTTCTCTGGCATTTTAATGGTAACATTAATCATTATTGCCGGATTCATTTTCTAATTTCATAACTGCAAAGAACCCTTCAAACAGCAACAAGTATGTTGGATTGTTGATATTAGAAATCAATTCGACTCTCACAAGCGACTCATCTTGCTCTCCGTATTCCCCCGGGTTGAACATCTTAGCATCGTTTGAATAATCCATCGACAAGGTGTTCGCTGTTGTCGTTCACGCTCTGTTAGCCAACATAATCGTTGGTATAAATTGGAGCGTTTAACGTGTATCAATTTGTGGTTTACCTCTGATGGTGGAGATCATTTCTGTATCCGATATCTCACAGTGGGTAGCTGCAAAGTAGTTGTAGATATAGAGTTTCAGTTGAAGCTGAGAGCACATAAAGGCCACGTTGGTAGCTTTTTTATCTAGGATTTGGGGTCTCTCGTTTTCATACTATTTAAATGCCACGCCAAACGAGTGAGAAATATAAACGAAACATTGATTCATACGTTACCTATCTGACAAATTACTCACAATTCTGGAAGTGACCGAGTAGGTGTGTTTCGACGTGTGATGAATGTTTGGAAATATATTCGGAGGTGAAAGCTTTTAACTTCTGATCCAGCCGCAAGCTGTGAAGTATGAACAACACGTTGCGTGGGAGGATCGTTTACAGTAAAACCCAATTGTGTATGACGCTGACTCGCACAGAGTTGTGGGCCCACGAACGGGACCACAATTAAATTGTTTCGACAAATTGACCAATTTTCGGACGTCGACTTTGGATTGGAGCAAACAAATAGTCGATCGCGAATCGCGCCCAACGAAATTACATGTGGCCATAACCGGGTCTGACCTGGTCATCATCGACCACGGGAGAAGAGAACGCTCGCTGTTGGATTGATGAACCTAGTCGCCATCCGTTTGGAATTCCAAACCAAAAATTATTGCTTATTTTGCTTTTGCATCAGACTTGCTCATTTCGATGGATGCACAAGAAGGCATTCTCTTCAGCCAACATAAACATCAGTTTGAAATATCAAAAGGTTAATGGCTGTAGTACGATGCAGCATTCGTGGCCTTTTGTAGTATCGCTTTCGTTGACCGGACCCCGGACCGGGTGCAAAGTAAGGCTCTCATCACCATCAAGGGAGGGCGTGTCATGCCCTCTCCTGCACCGGGTAAATCACGGCAGACTTAAGTAACCACAGTTCCAGGAAACGAGCACCAATCGAATTGTAAAACCAATGGCAAGCCAGCCAAAGCAAAGGCTCAAAACAATGAAAGAATAAAATTTTTCACACAGAGGGCAAACCACGTGCAGAGTTTAATCGAGAAAGGGTGCACGACCGTCGTCTGCGGGGTCTGTATATGGGCGCGTAGAAATGTTCCTCCGGTGAGTCACGTCACGATTTTGCCCCCCTTCGGCGGCGGTTCTGTTCGGTTCGCTATTCCCTTCTTGGTGCAGGAATTTTCGTACTATTTGAATCGAGCCACTGAATTTGAATATATAGCATAATCACTTTTCCTCTCGCTTTTGGTTGGTTGGTTGGTCGATTCAGCGCCAGCGTGCATCATCGTTCTATTACAACTCCAACAAACACTACCTCTGAGGTGTCTCGAGGTGACTAATAGGGAACGCAATGGAAGGGTTCCGCATTCTCTGTACCTTTACAGAATCGACCGGCTCGACAAGCTGGTGTGTAGGTGGCGTTGAGGTCGCTCGACGGTCGGTGGTTGGTATAATAGGATTTAACGACTGTGCGCTGTACTGCTGTTTCGATGTATACTGCAGATGTCTGCTAGTATGTTCAAGTCGAAAACGATGCCTGGAACAAAGAGCATTACTGGAATGGCGATGTATTTGTATGGAGACTGAATTCCGATCGGTGCTAATCCACGCCTAAAACTTGAGAGGGTGTAACCTAAAAAGAGGATTACGTACGTTACGGGAATGTTGGCATTTGTCGCATTCGGAATTTCGCTGGGTTGGTGTAATGTTACGCAATCGAGTTTCCGAATATAATGGCGTACGGGCAAGCAGCTGGTTGTTGAGAAAATTAGTTGGGTTTTGTCGCTGTTTTAATGTAATCCCAATTTTAGCGCTTCATACCATTACTTAGATTCAACGCATCTTCCATGGGAGTACACAGTCGAATTTACACTTAAAATAATGATGTTTCTCGCTGAGCTGTAGAAATCTAAAAAAAATCTAAAAAACAATCGATTCACACTGCCACGGAATTTTTGGCATTCCCTCTCAGGAAAGATCGACCAAAATTGTCAATGCGACTGTGGTACGCCAGGAGGTTGATAGAATACAATGTGGTATACAGGGACTGAACTATGTATCGTATCCAAGAAATGATCCACTGGTTCTTTGAAAACAAGAGAGCGAATCTTTCATTGAATTGTATTTCCATAAATGAAACTGTTATGTTAGAAAGATACATGGCCCCGTCTTCGTGGCTTTCAACATAAATGACATGACATATCCTCGAGAAATACTTCGTGAATGCATAATTGCGAATAGTGCTATTGGCGTGTCTTATAATCTTTTTGTGCTGTTACTGTCAATATGACTGTTGATAGCCTATTTCCAGAAAAAAAGTCTATTGTTCGGCATATTTGTCGCTAAGTGAATCACACTCTTTTGATAATGTTAAAAGGGTAGTTTAATACTCTGACAGAAATCGGCAACCACTAATAATCAGCAGTGATGCAAATACTCTTCACATAATTTGGGGCTGCTCAGATATCAATTCCTTCAAGTCAGAGCCTCTACTTTTAATGGATGGAATACTTAAGCAGTACAAATCTGGATATATTCAATATAGAAAATCGCCCTACGTTTGCACGATCTGACAGAAAACAGGTGTTAGATATAACCCTCTGCTCCGACAGTACGAGGTCGAATCGTTGTTATATGACCTTAAATACAGCATCTTTGATCATTTAAACGTCTCGCTAGACATCGTTCCATATAGTTATCGCAAATCTACGAACTGAAACCTCTACGAAGGGCGTTTGACGACTGGTTTTCATGGATATTTTTCTTCGATTGAATCTGCAAGGATGATATCGTAGATAAAACAAACTCATACATAGTATCAACATTCCAAGAGGCCTGTTCGCCTCGAGTTTCGCGTTCTTTCAGTGAAACGCATTGTGGGAATGCAGTACTTGCTAGACTCAAAAAGTTTTGTCGAAAGGTCGAAAGCATTTAAATCGTCCCGAAATCTTACAGAAACGTTTTTCGATTTTCTGAGCGCAGTGGTTGGAATTGCATTTGCACAAATGTTTCAAATCTCTACGAGGAAATAGAATAATTTCCATGACAGTTCGAATAGAAGTGCTGAAGGTGAATACTCGTCAACGTTCTCAACTGTCTTTTTAACACACACTTTCCTCTCTGTACGGAGCCATCACCTCTGAGTTCTTCTCAGGTGATTTTGGGGCATTTGTTCAAAGAATTGTGACAATGGAATCGATCAATTGGGCGCTTGAAAGATTTGCTCCGTATAAGTCTTTGGGAAAAGATGTAGTCTACTATAAAACATATTCCATTGACGTGGAAGATAATTATTGTCTACGAGAAATCAAAGAGGTTTAGACCGATCAGTCTCAAATCTTGGGTGAGCACCCGCTTCACGCATTTCAACTTGCTTATCGGCGAAGAAACTCTACTACCACCCTGTTACACAATGTTTTCCATAACATTGAGAAAGCTTTTTAGTAGAAGCGTGAAGTATAGGAGTCTTGACGTTAAACGTGTTTTTCACATCATGTCCTTCGACTTCATTTTGGAAGCAGTCCGAGGGAGTACTTTTACGTATTGTGCACTGGATAAACGCAATGCTTAGCAATTTGTGCTCAACGTCAAGACAAGTTGTGATTAAGAATCTGAGTGTCTGCGGATGTCCTCAAGGTGGTGAGCTGTCACAACCAGATTTATTTTGCATAACAAATTGAAACTCGTAGTTGTGTGTGTATTTATTTATCTATTGATTGTGAAATTTTTTATATAATTTATTTATGTTTGAACGACATTTAATTAGCAAGGGCCTGGAAGGAGTGACACATTTTTCAATATTAAGAGCCATAGTGCTCAAGACAGAGCAAGGAGTTGAAGGTAGAAAGTTTAGAAAAGCATGGAATGGGTTCATATGAGCAAGCTTAGAGTTTTCCGGCGACTTAACCTTTGGTCTTCTACACGCAGGAGTCAGCGTGGAATAGGGTCATATGAGCAAGCTTGGAGTTTCAGAAATCAACATCCAGTACCACCAGTGAGAAAGCTGGATAATATTCATCAGTGCTAGCTACTATAATGAGACCCTGCCGTATGCGACCAATCTAAATATTTAAAGCTAGTAGATTTTCCTTTTTCTGTTTTTTAAAAGAAGAAAGAGAAATGATTGAGAAATGTTAGAACTATAGTACATCAATGAAAATATTTATTATATAGCTCAAAAATCGTTATGCCTCTGTATTTCCTGGGCTCGTATTTTAACCCTTCATGGACATTAGGGCATTGCAAAAAAATTTTTTTTTTGAATTCTCAAAGGCCCCCCCTCTCATATTGTGACAAATGTCAAAGTAAGCTCAGATGCCAAATTTCACATCATTTGGACAATTCTAGACTGCCGCCCACTTCGCTTGAAATTTTTGAAATTGGTGATATGGGAAAATATGGAGGAAAAATATATTAAATGCTATAACTTTTGAAGTAGCAATCAGAAAATTACAATTTATAACTCTTTTTAAAGTAAATAACCTTAGTATTTGAAAGAAGATATCCCTGCTTCTAGATAAATAGGGGAAAGTGGGGTACTGGGTTATTTTAGCCTCAAAATTCCCTATTTTTAATAATTTTTCTGCTCCGTGATGCTAATCATACATATTTTGGAGTTTTTCTAATGTGAAAAAATCTCAGAAATCGAACGAAACCTTTTTGACTTTTGTCCGAATACGGGCAGTTGGGGTTATAGGGCCTTTTGTCATTAATGTTAAATTTTATCATTTTCTCGTGCATATATCTCCATTATTCTTCAATCAATTCCCATAAAATGTACCTTGTTAAACGTTAAAAATCCTTAGGAACACAATAAAAATAGATTCGTTATCGGTAAAATTCAGAAACATCAAATTATCTGATATATAGTCTCGATTTCACATTTTTATCATAAAATTGCACATATTAACTCCGTTTAACAACAAAATTCTTATTAAATTTACTACTTTTAGTGTAAAATACGCTTGAGGATCGCATGAGAAAAGTTTCCATCCTGGAAAAATAGGGGAAGTTGAGGTATTAGGACATTTAACGAAAAAAATGTGATTTGTAGAGGTAATGTCCAAAAATTTGATGTTTCTGAATTTTACCGCTAACGAATTCATTTTTGTTGTATTCATAAGAATTTTCCGCGTTCAATAAGCTACATTTCATGAAAATTGATTGAAGAATAATAGAGATATATGCACGAAAAAATTATGAAATTTAATATTAATGACAAAAGGTCCTATAACCCCAATTTCCCGTATTCGGACACGAGTCAAAAAGGTTCCGTTCGATTTCTGAGATTTTTTCACATTAGAAAAACTCCAAAATATGTATGATTTGCATCACAAAGCAGCAAAATTATGAAAAATAGGAGATTTTGGGGCCAAAATGACCCAGTACCCCGCTTTCCCCTATTTTTCTAGATAGAGGAATATCTCCTTGCAATAACTTAGGTCATTTCCTTTAAAAAGAGGTATAAATTGTAATTTTCTGATAGCTACTTCAAAAATTATAGCATTTAGTATATTTTTCCTCTATATTTTCCCATAGTACCAAACTCAAAAATTTCAAGCGAAGTGGGCGGGGGTCTAAAATTGTCCAAATGATCTGAAATTTGGCATCTAAGCTTACTTCGACATTTGTCACAATATGGGAGGGGGTGCCTTTGAGAATTCAAAAAAAAGTTTTTTTTGCAATGCCCTAATGGACATCTTCGGTGTTTTGTGTAGCTTAATTAATTAAATGATCAATATACCAATTTGGGTGAATGTTTAACCAGTGATGTAACAACATTGGCCTTGAATGAAGCAGAGTCTTAATTTTCACCCATTTTATGTGATCGCGTTATTTTCGTCATTTTCACCTGCACTCTACGAACAATTTGCCGAAAGTACGGCCCTTCTAAATTACTCAAAAATTCAACTGACATTGCGTAACTCAGCCATTCGCGCGTCACTTTGACCATTAATTGCCCCCTGGACGTCCCACAGAAACTCGTATTACTTCGACCCGACCAGAAACTGATCTGGAAACTCAAACCAAAATACAAAAAAAATAATGAAAAGAAGGTGGTCCTCATTCGACAATAAGCGAGAAAAAAATCAACATAATCACCGGTTGTCTACCTTCATTCTGTTGCATTTTTCGTCGTCGTCGTTATTATTGTTATTGTAGCTGGCCTCTTTCTCTGTCTCTCTGAAACCGCCCGGCACATCGAGCAAAGTTCGCCGCCCGGGCAAGATTGATGATCTTTTGCTGCTGTCGTCCGCAAGCTTAACGAACTTTAAACCACCAGCCAGCGTCCGTCCGTCCTGGTTCGACCACCGTCGTAAATAGTGTAGTGTCGTAATCGGTTCCCGGGATAAAGCCCAGTAGCTTCCCATTGCACGATTCACTTTCTCGAGATGTCTGGAACTGGTTTTCGGACCTGACCAGCTACGGTTATGGTGACGACTATAAGCGGGACCAGAGTAGGAGCCGTTACCCTAAAGCTACCATTTTTCATACGTTGGTTTACTCGTTCATTCTAAAGAGCCCCTTATCTCTTCCAGATACAATATTGCTAATGGCGGTCCAGCCAGCCGGTCATTGGGGGCTTGGGCATAACAAATGACCACGAATACTAATGAATTGCAAATTAATCTTGAACACGAGGTGACGCTTTTTCCAGCAGGATCGTTTGGCCGGGAACAGGAATTAAGAATTCTGCAACGGCTCACGCGTTGGCTGTTTGTCGTGGAAACGAAGGAGTGTAACGAAATTCGATTCAAAACGCTTGCAAAATAATCCACGTTCTGAGAACTTTTTGCTTTTGCCCTAACGTCGTACCGTGAGTCAGCTTAATCATTTCAAAAAGGTACGACCTAATCTGAGTCATGGCTGCTGCTGTCTTAGAATTGAAAATTTCAGTCTGATTCGGTATTCTTGAAACGAGCTACGTGATGTGAGACGTGCTTGAAAAACGTCGTGTTCATGTTTCACAAAATCTAGTTCTCTCGCACTGAAACAAAAGATTCTAACTGCTCAAGATCTAAACGCGACAAGTCTCCATATCTGGGTACCAGGAATCGCTACCGCCGTTCACCATGTTTGATCCTTGCTTCGTTTTGTGTGTTCTCCTCTCATCCGGTGCGGTGAGGCTGATGACCATAAAAAGTCAACCCGTTTCCCGTTCGACCAGTCCGGTTTCTCGGATCAGGCAACTAAACGTGTAAGCTTGATTGGTGCGTGTGCACGAGAGATAGACTAGAACAAGTACAGGTTTGGTTATCGGCGGTTCTAAATTTGGCTGAATGTTGAGATTATCACGAATGATTGTAGAATGAATGGGGTTTTTTACCTTTTTGTAGAAAATATTAATGAAAATTCATAATCAATTTAATGTAATGTAATGCTTGAGTTATAGTGTGGCATTCTGTACCATTTTTGTTCCAAACGCATCTCTGTTATAGTCCAAACAATGCCTACAGGTCGTCCTTTTGCTAATAAAATCATTACTATTTGGCTATGTTAACATTTAACGTTGTTCTCCGAAGACCAATTTTCGTGGTTTCATGAATAAACCACACTCAAAGTGGAAAAACAAAGCACAACAATCCTGTTTCGATATACCGGCTTCAGTTTTAACAGGCCCCACAGTCGATTCTTAGCCTACAATTACAAGCACCGTGTCTCGATCCTGCTGACACTGAACAATTCCTTCCGATCTTGACCAAGAGGTAGGAAGAGTTGTTGGATTAATATCCAGGTAATACGAGCGAACATGATGGTATGAGATATGAGATCAAAGTACGCCATTTATATTTCCTACGATACCTACTGTCCATTCGATAAAATAACTTTCAGCCAAATGACACGTACTTAAGTAAGTATGTTCTTAAGATCTTCTAGAATCAATACTGGAGTTCCTCTAGAACGAATTAATTCCAAACCGAAACAAGATATATAGTTGCATCTATTTTTTTAAGTTTCTAAAACCATTTCGCTATATTCAATAATTACGATCATAATCTGTTTCTCACAGGCACACGGCGTTGTCTAAGCGCCTAGAGTACCTTAATCTCGCAGATGAGCAAGACACTTCTTTACGATTTCAGCAGCGTTATCCAGACCAGGTATGAAATAGATTTTCATATTGGTTGGTATTTTCGCTTCGGACAATGTGAGCATTGTGATAAACGTGAAAAAGGTAGTCAGTGCTAAATTTTGGAACCGATTGATTACCTTATTGTCGATTTACACCTTGCACTTCTTATTCACATTCTCAATTAATCTACTCAATGTACTGCGCGATTTTGGAGAGCGAACAAAGCAGTCTTCTTTCTACTACCTGTTGAATGCCAAAAAGGAAAACAAAATTCTTCGATTCGAAAAATTGATAACATAAAGACATTAAAAAATATCGAAAAAATCTAACATCAAAAGTCGAAGGAATATAAAAAATTAAAAGAAGGAAATATCTTAATAATACCTGAAAAATCGAAAAATAAATCAAAAATTTAAAATAATCGACAGGACAAAAAAATATTGTTTTTTAACAAAATTTAAAAAACGTTAAAAAAAATTGAGAAATATAAAAAAAAAGTGGAAATCATCAAAAGTCTACAAAATAAAAAAAAACCAAAAAAAAAAAAATAAATAAAAAACCATAGAAATAAAAAAATTTAAAATATAGAATTAAAAAATAAGAAAATGAAAATCTCCAACGAATCTGAACAAGATTTTAAAAACCAGAAAAGTCAATAAAATTAAAAAAATCAAAAAAACTTCAAGTTCCAAAAAATTGGAAAGAATCCAAAAAAATGAGAACTCAATAAAAAAAATCCAAAAAGATCCGCCAAATCTGATATCGAAAAAATAAAAAAAAAATAAAGCAAACAAAAAATCTTTAAAACTTGAAAAAAATTAAAAATAATTAAAAAATTTAAAAACTGAGAAGAAAATTCCATAAAGTTTAAATATAGATAGACAAAATTACAAAAAAAACAAAGATTTGAAAATTTATGAAAAATCCAAAACTTTTCTATCATTCAGAAAAACTAATAAAATCAAATACACAAAAAATTGAAAAACCTTGAATAAATTGGAAAATTCAGGAATCTCAAAAAAATTGATGAAATTAAAAAAAAAAAGCTAAATCGTGAAACTGACTGAATGCCTTATTTTCGATATACACCTTCGATTTCACATTTTCATTCTCAATGAAACAACTTCTGGTGCGCTAACAAAGAAGTCTGCTTTCCACTAACTCTTGAATGCCAAAAAAAAAAAAAAAAGACAAAATAAATAAAATAAATCTTAAATTCGAAAAAAGAATTAAAAAATCCATGAATTGATAATATAAAGACACTAAAAAATCTAATAAAGCAAAACTCAAAAAAATTGAAACTAGAAAATTTGTTAAAAAATAAGGAAATATCTCCAAAATTGAAAAAATGGACAAGATAAAAAATCAACAAACTAAAAGAATTCGACAAGCTAAAAAAAATCGACAAAATAAAAAAAATCAACAAAATAAATATCGACAAATCTAAAAGGTTAAAAAAAAAGAAAATTTGTTAAAAAATAACGAACTGTCTCAAATATTGAAAAAAAAAATCAACTAGATTAAAAAAATCTACAAAATAAAAAAAAATAATGCCAAAAAATAAAAGAACATGAAATAAAATATATCTTGCATTCGAAAAAATGATAAAAAAATTCATGAATTGATAAAATAAAGACACTAAAAATCTAACAAATCAAAAGTCGAAAAAATCAATAAAATTGAAAAAAGAAAATTTGTTAAAAAAAGAAATGTCTCAAAAAATGAAAAAAAATTGATAAGATAAAAAACGATAATCTAAAAAAATTTGGCGATCTAAAAAAAATCGACAAGCTAAATCGACAAACTAAAACAAATCAATAATTATAAAAAATATCGACATATCAAGAAAATTTGATAAAAAAAACGAAATACAATTAAGACCCGTTCTTATCAGCCCCTTGGCGAATTTTAAGCTGATAAAACAGGGACATTGATAAAATCGGGACATCTATTTTTCTGTGTTTTTAATCAACCGAAGCTCTTAAAATATTCCTCTTTGGTCCTTGGATATAGCCTCGCAACCTTTTCTAATTATTTACTTTAAGTTCCCTTTAAGGGGGTCTGACAGTGAAAAATTAAAAAAAATATTTTTGCATTTTTCGGACCTCTAAGATAAGGAAATATATGCCCAAGAAAGGATTTACTCGAATTCAACTTGGTTCGTCTGCTAGAGCCCATCAAACTACCAACTATCAATTTTCATATGAAGCTGATAAAATCGGGAGTAGATGGAATCGGGGGCTGATAAAATCGGGTCTCCACTGCATCTCAAAAATAAAAAAAAAATCAACAAGATAAAAAAATCGACAAAATAAAAAAAATCAACAAAATAAAAAATCGATAGAATGAAAGCATCAACAAAATAAAAAATGACAATATAATATAAACAATATAACAAAAACAATAAGATAAAATTAAAAAAAAATGCATGCCGAAAAATGAAAAAAAAAATTGAATAAAATAAATCTTAAATTCGAAAAAAATCCATGCATTGATGAATAAAAGACACTAAAAATCTAACAAATCAAAAGTCGAAGAAATCAAAAAATTAATAAAAAATAAAAATGAAAAATAGACTATATAAAAAATCGACAAAATAAAGAACAATCGACAATACAAAAAAAACATAATTTAAAAAAAGAGACGAAATAAAAAATCTACAAAATAAAATACAGTATGTGATTCGCTTGTTGGTCACTTTTTAACTGGACCGCTTTTTAGTTGGACCTCCACTAGTTAGGCCATTGTCCAACTAAAAAGCATCTGAATGTCAAAATCTCTTACCAAATTCACTTTGACAATCCAACTGACAATAATTAGAGATGTGAACATATACATTTTCGGTCCAAGTTGTGAATTAAATTCGTTAGTTGGGCAAAGGATATGGCCTAACAAGCGAATCACGACTGTATATCGACAAAAAAATTGGTTTTCGTTTATTTGTTATTTTTGTTTAAGAACGAAATTTTTATAAAACTAAATATTGAAAAAATTAAAAAAAAATCTGAGGAATTATAAAAATATGGAAATTATAAAAAAATCAACTAAATAAAAAAATCAAAAAAATAAGAGAATTAAAAATTTAACAAAATTGAAAAAATAAAAAAAAATAATAGAAAAATTCGAAGTTCCAAATTAATTGGAAAAATCCAAAAAAAATGATGATGAATGCAACAAAAAAGGGAAAAAAATTACAAATGAAATGTCGAAGAACAAAAAAAATATATAAAAAAATAAAATATCTTCAAAAATCGTAAAAAAATTAAAGCATCGCAAAAATTGAAAAATGAAATCACATCGAAAAAGTTAAAAGGATGAACAAAACAGAAACAAATATGAGAAGAATCAAAATTTTTTGGATCATCAAAAATATCAACGGATTCGAAAAAACAATTAAAATATCAAAGAAACAAAAAATCAAAGGTATAAAAAACGAAGAAAAGAGCTGAAACGAAATGAAAACTCGAAAAAAATCTAAAAAACTCGATAAACTCTAGATTCTGATCAAATTAGAAAAAGAACAAAAATTGTGAAGATCAAGGCAACCAAAAGAGTAATAAAAAAATAGAAAAAAAACTAAATTAATAAAATCGAAAGTCTAAGAAATCTGAAAAAAAATTATGCGATAAACTAATCGATATCTAAACAATCGAAAACAAAAATAAAAACATTAAAAAATTTAAATCGAAAAAAAAACATAAGTATGGCTCTACATTTTTATAACTTTCCCTACTTAGTTATCTCTAGCTAATTGAGTGTAGTTAAAAGGAAAAAGATTAGGAAAATGTAAATAAAATGAAAAAGAAAAAAATGTATAGAGAGAAATCGACAAAATATAAAAAATCAAAAAAACGGCGAAGTAAAAAAAATCAACAAAATAAGAAAATCTACAAAATAAATAAATCGACGAAATAAAAAAAATCGGCGAAATCAAAAAAAGTCGACAAAGCAGAAAAATTTACGAAATTAAAAAAATCGATAAAATAAACAAATAAAAAAAAAGAGAAAAAATTACGGAATAAAAAATTGAAAAAATAAAAGAAAATCGATAAAATAGAAAACAATCGATAAAATAAAAAAAATCAACAAAAAAATCGACAGAATAAAGAAAATGTAATTGGTCAAACAATTGAAAACAAAATTTAAAAATGGAAAAAAATTTAAAAAAAAAACAAAAGCACCGTTATTATACAAAATGTTTAGAAAAAATCAAGAAAATCGAAAGAAAAATAAAAAAAGTAATAAAAAACTCGCAAAAGATCGACAAAACTAAAAAAAAAACAATAAGTTTAAAAATTCAACAATCACGAAAAAGTTAAAAAATCTGAAAATCAAAGCAATAAAAACTCAAAAAGTCATGTAAATTGAAAAAAGGTCGAATAAGTGAACAGATAGGCAAAAAATTGCAGCGACCGAAAAAAATCGACATGTTTTAAATTGAAAAATCTGAAAAAACATTTTTATTGCCACTGATTTCGTTGATGACGAGTTCCATTATCATTGTCTGTAATGTTTCTACATCGCGAACCGATGTTCGAAAAGTGCTGCTCTTAAAATCAAACACTACTGTGTTGATAAGTAGCAGATTATTCTGAATTTTTTTCAAGTGAGATATGCTCATGATATTTAGTGCCTTTGAACGAATAATCCAGGTAGCATGGGTCATCTCTATTAAAAATTAATGCATATTTTTTTATTACATGTCTATTGCATCATCATAAAAATGCACTTTTAGTAATCATATTTCTGCAATTGAGTCTTTCGAAGAAACGACGCACAGTGGGGCAGGAGACACCAGGGGATAGTGACCGAAAGCTACGTGCATGCTGTACCGCAAGAGCTGACAGACGCACAGCTTCTCGCTTTGTGCGTCCGACAAAGCTGATCTTCGATATCCAAGTTCACTCAAGTGTGTTGTGTAACATCGCGCACAGTAGATGAAGACAGGCAAAAATTGACCGTGCTCTCCATGTAAAACTATTAAAGCCTGCAGGCAAAATTAAACGAAACGAAACGAGCACGATATAGCTTGCAACGGGCAAGTGCGAACTTCAGAGTAGCAATAGTAACAAGTACGAAACGTGCTAACTCTAGCGGGGACTATATGGAATAGGGTGTTTCAATTTTCGACTTTGGAATGGAAGTGTCTCTATCCTGGTCCTAGTCCTAATAAAAAAGGAGACAGACTCCCTGGTTCCCATTTTATTTTTACTCGTGAAATACAAATCAAAAACTGCGCAAAAATAAATTAATTATTCCGCAAGTTCCAAGATAATATTGGGACAACCTACTACACCTTGCTCAACGACGCGCGAGACTTGCTTATCGATTGGGTTTTTTTTCTGCCAAAGCAGGCCACTATGGTCAGTGAGTTTGTACATATTTTCCGAACGGTTGAATATGAATTTGTTTGATTATTTTACATGACAAAGTGGTTCAGAAATCGGACTACAACTTTTTTAACCAGGCAATTACAACTGATTTTTCAACCACTCTATTTGCATGATAAGCGTAACCACCTAACAGGATGTATTGCATCTAGTTCCCTTATCAACAGCAGGTATCTTCCACCAACGGTGACAACTCAGAGCTTCGATAAACACAGTTAATAACACGCGAAGCAGACAGTGACTTATTAGGTGCCGTAAGATAGCTGGCAAACATTCGTTATCACTAACCTCGTCACACTTTATTTTCCCTTTTACATGTGACGAAATGAAATCAGGTAGTGTTACATTTTATACGAAATGATTGGATTTTGAACTGTTGAGTTTATTTAAACTATTTTTTATTTTATAACCCTACACAGTACCTACGTATTCTAACAAAATTCCACAGTCATTCGCTTATCTAAATTATCTTTAGAGCGAGTTGTGTTATCACTGAAAAAAAAAACAAATTACGAGTCGGACTTGGCTTCGTACTTTTTTTCTTTTTCTCGTTGAAAATTCATGGGAACTGCGACAGAGACGATAAATATTTACATAGATGTGATCACATTCGTCGCAAAGGTATGGCATCACATTGAAACCGTAAAAAGGCATAACTCCTGCAAACCGGAAATTCAATGCATGTTTTTATTAGAACTACAGATCTCTTCAGGACGATTTAACGGACAAATTCTCGGAAGACCGTGCACCACTCATTTGTCAACGGTCGTCACCGTATCCGTAAATATTATTAGAACCTTCCGAGATGAATAGCTGGATTTGTGGATACACACAGACAGTCAGGTAGAGCGGAGAATTGATCAAATATTTGAAGACGGAAGAGAAACACAAACAAAATCGCCACCTTTTTCAAGAAACAAGCTCGACCCCGACGAAATAAGCTTTTGCACGATGTTCTTACTCTTACTGAAATTAACATGCCTGTTGCTTCTGAGTGGAGGAATGTGCTTCTTTCGCGAAACTTGATGAATTCAACAGTCAAATCAGTCAGATACCCACACTCACACACATACACGAACGTACTTCAGGACTCAGAGGGCACTTCCAGAAACGATCTCGCGCTATGTACGGAGACATTTGAGTCATTCATTTTGAATTCTGTCAGCCCCATAATGTATTTTTTTTCTGCGTCGGGTACAGATCCTAGAACGAAGCTCAAATTGTGTTTGAAGAGGATTACAGTTTTATTTGGAAGGGGGGGGAATGAGGGGCACTAAGTTTATTGTTAGTTCATGACGCGGATATTTTTTAACTTTTGCAATCCGATCACGTCTTCTGTTGGAATCGAGTACGACGACGACGGTTCTGTCGGAGAGTCGTGCGGGTCTTTGTGCCTCCATCGGCGGTTTTTTTTTCTGCTTGTACTTCGGGTTGATATATGACGCGGGTGTGGATTTTTTTGTTTTTGTATTCGGCGATGCCGGCTGCTTGAGACGCGAGTAGAAACGTTAGGAATAATGTTAGTAATATTCTCTTTTGAGGTTAAATTTTAAACCGCTTTCCTTTCATAGTATAAGTTAGTTGAAATTCTTTGAAAATATGATCTTTTCAACAACACATTAAAGTAGAAAAGGAAAATAATCGGCTCAAGGTGACTTCCTCGTATGATACCGCGGAAAATATTTAGCAATAGAAATAAAATCCTTGCAGTGTAGGTGTCTGAATCCATGGAGTTATCTGAGACCATATGTCGACTCGACCCTGGAACGGTTTCTCGTGTCCGCAGAACTATGGGACTAAACCACAGGGCATCAATGTGTGCGGGGAATACGCATGGTCTTGTCTAGGTGGAATGATGACTGTTGAATCATGTATGAGGGTTGAGAATTGACAGCAACTTTCGGGACAAATTTAGCCTTTGGAGTATCCAGTACAGTAGAACGACATTTTGAAAGATCCAATCCATTGTCTCGAAAGATACTCAACCAAAAATTTGGTAGCATCTACGCTTAGGTAAAACTGAGACACAAAATGAGCAAGTCTACATTTCAATGGAGTTGTAGTTTCCTCTACTACTGATATGTTCAATACTTCTCCTCCATCATTAAAGCCGCATTTAATTTACGACCTATCTTTCAAAACCTGTTCGAATGAATTTTCATTTGCATTTTAACTTGCCTTAAAATTTTCACGAATTTACTGGCCCAGTTAACGTAGAACCATGTTGAACAACTCAATTTAATTAAATGATGGTTTTCATGTTATATTACAATTTAAAGAGTTCAGTAGTGTATTTTATAGTTACCAACTTCGGACGTTGTTGCAGACAGTTGATCTTTATAGACGTTATCCTCTGCATGAGTATGACCCAATTCTGCTCAAAATACTGCTGGAATCCCTTCCATTCCATAAGTATTCTGATGAACCGCTTTATGATGCAATCCTGTTCTAAATCCTGACAAAAACTTGCTTCTGGTGGAATCCTGCTCATATATTCTGAAGGATTTCTGTTCAGAAATCTGATTGAACCTGCCAAAAATTCAAAAAAAAATTTTTAAATAGTTTCTAGTGGCTACGACCATAATTCAAACCTTTGGAATAAGCAAGAGTAATTGTTTGTCTAACATTAGTAACCTCCTAATCCCCTAGTTTTAAGCAGTTTAAAATGTAAAACAAAACAAAATTGGCACCTTTAAGCTAACGCATGTGCCTTATCAAATAAACGAATTGAATAAAAAAATTAGTAACCTCCATTGCCCTGGCTGGAATTATCTTTAATCTAATTAGGCAGAAAGATGTGCACCAGTTGATTTTCAAAAAAAAAAATCGAAAGCGAAATTTCCCAGCATATTCCGAACAGAGTCATCAATGCGGAGTACCAATCAAACACCAACATAATGTTAAACTAAAAATATATGTTTGCTGCAAATTTGTCAATTTCATCATTCGACCGTTTTAATGCGAAGGAGGTGCGACTGCATGATTATACATCGAGAGAGGTATACTGAGTCGCACTGTGTGGCTGATGGTACCGTAAACCGGGGTGACTTTGATCATCGGGGTGACTTTGATCACTCGAAACTTTTTTCGTAGATCGCTTATTAAACCAGAATAGTCTACCGAATCATTTTAGTTTGAAATTATTTTTACTCTAAACTTATGAAATACTGGTTTGTTATACTTTTTGAGTATTTTGTACCCAAAAACCGAACGGGTATAAAATCTACAAAAAACCGAAATTTGACTTTACCTTATTTTTACGAAGCTTCATAAAATGTCTATTTTTTATGAAACAATTAAATTTCAGATTTGAGCAAGAGTAATAATAATAATAATAATCGAGTACGACGACGACGGTTCTGTCGGAGAGTCGTGCGGGTCTTTGTGCCTCCATCGGCGGTTTTTTTTTCTGCTTGTACTTCGGGTTGATATATGACGCGGGTGTGGATTTTTTTGTTTTTGTATTCGGCGATGCCGGCTGCTTGAGACGCGAGTAGAAACGTTAGGAATAATGTTAGTAATATTCTCTTTTGAGGTTAAATTTTAAACCGTTGTGATCTTTTCAACAACACATTAAAGTATAAAAGGAAAATAATTTGCTCAAGATGACTTCCCCATATGATACCGCGAAAAATATTTAGCAATAGAAATAAAATCCCTGTAGTGTAGATGTCTGAATCCATGGAGTTATTGGAGACCATCTGTCGACTTGACCCTGGAACGGTTTCTCGTGTCCACAGAACTATGGGACTAATCCACAGGGCATCAATGTGTGCGGGGAATACGCATGGTCTTGTCTAGGTGGAATGATGACTGTTGAATCATGTATGAGGGTTGAGAATTGACAGCAACTTTCGGGACAAATTTAGCCTTTGGAGGATCCAGTACAGTAGAACGACATTTTGAAAGGTCCAGTCCATTGTCTCGAAAGATACTCAGCCAAAAATTTGGTAGCATCTACGCTTAGGTAAAACTGAGACACAAAATGAGCAAGTCTACATTTCAATGGAGTGGTAGTTTCCTCTACTACTGATATGTTCAATACTTCTCCTCCATCATTAAAGCCGCATCTAATTTCCGACCTATCTTTTAAAACCTGTTCGAATGAATTTTCATTTGCATTTTAACTTGCCTTAAAATTTTCACGAATTTACTGGCCCATTCAGCCAGTTAACGTAGAACCATGTTTAACAACTCAGCCTAATTAAATGATGGTTTTCGGGTTATATAAACATATTATAGAGTTCAGTAGTGTATTTTATAGGTACCTGCTTAGGACGTTGTTGCAGTCTGTTGATCTTTATAGACGTTATCATGTGCATAAGTATGACCCAATTCTGCTCAAAATACTGCTGGAATCCCTTCCATTCCATAAGTATTCTGATGAACCGCTTTATGATGCAATCCTGTTCTAAACCCTGACAAAAACTTGCTTCTGGTAGAATCCTGCTTATATATTCTGAAGGATTTCTGTTCAGGAATCTGATTGAACCTGCCAAAAATTCTAAAAAAAATAAAATAGTTTCTAGTGGCTACGACCATAATTTAAACCTTTAGAAAAAACAAGAGTAATTGTTTGTCTAACATTAGTAACCTCCGTTGTCCTGGCTGGAATTATCTTTGATCTAATTAGGCAAAAAGATGTGCACCAGTTGTTTTTCGAAAAAAAATTAAAGCGAAATTTCCCAGCATTTTCCGAACAGAGTCATCAATACGGAGTACCAATCAAACACTATCATAATGTTAAGCTAAAAATATATGTTTGTTGTAAATTTATCAATTTCATCATTCGACCGTTTTAATGCGAAGGAGGTGCGACTGCATGATTATACATCGAGAGAGGTATACTGAGTCGCACTGTGTGGCAGATGGTAATTGTTTACCACCCGCCCCACCCCCTCCCTGTTTTTTGTAATATTGATAACTCGATCTTATCCAACGTACAGTACAAAAAGAGCGTCACTGACCATTAATCCATCATTTTCGAATCTGCTCGACTAGAAACATGGACAATGTAAACGATTACTGTCGGCAGGATTTCGCAGTTGATCGCTTTCAACAAGGATAGTACAACAATTCAGTAAGAAGAAACCTTAGAAAACAACAGTTTTTGATACGGGGGTACAAAAAAGTGGTCCTTGAAACAGCTCAGCCAGAACCCGAGCAGATCTCGGCTCGTGAAACTCTTATCGGTAATCACACCGTCGATCTCGAGTTTGTGTGCGGGTACGTAAATGAAGGTCTTGTTCGTGGAATAACGGGTGCTTTCTTCTCAGGCCATTTTTTTCTTCTATTTATTTTTGGCATCAATTTATTGCTAGTTTAGCAACTTATTAACATGTATGCTGTAATTTATACTTTCCGTTGTTATCTGCAAATTGTTACCGCTTTGCCATTACATTTACAATTCAATCTGTTATTGAGAGTTTTTTGGACGTTTTCATTTTTTTTTTGTCATTTTGAATTTATTTGTCCCATTTTGAATTTATTCTCCCATTTGCCTATATTTATTGTATTTTGCACGTTTACAACATTTGTAACATTATCTTTTTTTTTGAGTTTTCGTTATTATTACCGTTTATTATTTCTGAAATTTTGTTGCTATTTTTGCTTTATCTTCTACTGCCTACCTAAGTTATCTACAATGAAACAGTCTGAGTGCAATGAATTTTTATTATATATTTAAAAATAGTTAGAATTTACCGGTCTAAAAGTGTGTCCCGACACTTCGGTTATGTCCCAGACCTTACCACCCGTAATTCATTTCATGTATTTTGATGTGTCACATGATCGATATATATTTTTGGGTAGTCCAACATGCCCTAGGGTAAACTGCCGGAACCTAACGGGTGTTAAAAAAATGAGATTTTTTTACTGTCATGTAGGTAAAAAACAAAAAAAATCAACGATTTCACTATTTTTTTTATTAAAAACACAATGTCTCACAAGAGCGCTGGACGGCACTGACGTCCATCTTCTGGATACAATTCCAAATCCTGGTGGTCAACTGCTTCCTATCCTTAGACCGCCTATTATTTTTGTACACTAGGGCACTGAGGGAGCTCCTCAATGGGACGACACTGGGCCAAGTTGGTCGGGTTCCTTTCTTTCGGCATGCACGGTATCTTTTTCTGCTCAAGATACTCCAGTGTCTTCTTGGCGTAATGGGAAGGTGCCTTGTCTGGCCAGAAAATGTACTTCCCATCCGCATGATGCTCCTTTAAAAACTGCAGAAGAAGACACTCCTCCTGGTACACTTGTTGATGGATGGCCAGACTGCTCGGCTTGAACCACGGCTTTGAAATCCCTCTGTCCGAAATGGCGATGTACAGCAATTTCTAATTTATACTTAAACTTATTTTACTCCGGGGGATGTGGCTTTTTTCCACTGTGCGTTTCGTAAAACCGTACTACACGCTCGCGGAGTGCTTGCTGTTTCAACGCCATCTTCGATTGAACTGACAGCACCCGAGCATTTCTAGGGAGTTCTGAGAGCATTTTACGCTCTTTACTTTAATTACAGAAAGGTATTGAAATCATTCTCCTTTTTTATTAAGCTCCCATTATGCCAGAATGGCAAAATGAGCAAACTCTATCGTTATTGTTTTTACCAACGTGAATTGTGGTTTCATGAAGTATGATATACTTTATG
Organism: Topomyia yanbarensis; assembly: GCF_030247195.1. NCBI lineage: Eukaryota > Metazoa > Arthropoda > Insecta > Diptera > Culicidae > Topomyia > Topomyia yanbarensis. The sequence continues at coordinate 215,312,349 of NC_080670.1, read as the reverse complement.
AGCATTTTGTAAAATGAAAAGTATGATATTTGTAGCGGTGAAAATTCTCGATTTTGTCATACTATTGTCCACACTCAACTTAGTTTCGAATGTCTGTCAAAATTGCGCATGATTTCCTAGTTAAGATTCTAAACTGTCGTGTTATAATGTTGTTATAGTTTGTTAGCCAAGCCCAAGTCCGACATTTTTATGAAAAAAACCGTCAACATCGTATTTGTTAAAACATTAAAATACAGTAAAAATAACTTGGCCGAATTTTTTTTTGCAGTGCTGAACTATTTTCACTGAATTCGACGACTTGGAAATACTTATTTATTCATTATCTTTACATTTTACGAACAAATATATTGATCATGAGTTACGATAAATAAATTAATTGAAGAGGGAATTCGCGAACAACAATTAATGTTGGCTAATATCAGATTTTTGGTTCATTTATCAAGAGCAATAGATTAATATTAAGAGACATCCCGGAATCTAGTGCAATCAAATCTAAAAAATCATATCTATTTAAAGGAGTGTAACCATCCAATAACGTTGGATCCTCTCGAAATCCGCTATAGAATGATGTTGAACGCATATCAATCTGGAAACAGTTTCTTGCGTGTACTAACTAATAAGTGATGTGGTGGTAAATCCGCAGGGAAGTACTATGTGACTCCTTTATTAATTATGTTCATCAATGATATGAAAATATTTTTTTTAGGTATCCAGTTAGATACATTTAGTGATAACGGTATTCAATGCATTGAATGAGAATTATACATATTTCAATTGTTTTACTGATTTAAAACTGCGCCATTTTCACAATTTCAGTTGGGTGTTCCAATGATAGACTGAATGTGTTGACTCAAATACTTCTAGCTTTTTCAATGAACCCGCCGCGGTATGACTTTTTAAAAATAAAACTTCCGATACAGGGGTTCGTTTCCTCTGCCATCCTTCAGTTTGCTTCCTAAACTTAATCAAAAAGAACGCTAAAGATGATGACTCGAGTCAGCCTCCCGAGCTATTTCATTTATGTATCGCTATCTCTCAGAAACGAACAAAAGAAAATTCGTTCGTTCCAGAACAGTTTTTATTCAACAGACACCCCCGACTCAGAACAGAATAATTCGTCCTCTCTTTCAACACACGTACGCGGCTAAAGAATCCTATGACTCTCCTTCGCGTGTTCTTAGCCCCTTGCTATCCCGCTTCTCCTCTTTCTTCCTTCTTCCCCCACCGTAGTCTTTCGATCCGCGATGTTTCGAAGAAAATGCCTCGCCGCGAACCGTTTGTTGTGGTCGTTGGAAGTTTTATGTGTACACTATACATACAGCATACCTCTCCATTCAATACCCCACGAGTCAAGTGCGGTCAGGTCAGGAGGGAAGCAGCACGACGCGGGAGCAAGCTTCAGGAGGAGCACATCAGCACATGATGCCGCGCCGATTGGAAACTGGTTTTACAAGTTTTCCTGCTGTCTCATTTGCGCACCTTGCACACAGGCTGCTATCTCGTTTCGTCGGCTGACGACGGTGTCGAGAGCTAAAATATTTTTTAGACCGACCTTTTCCAACCGTCATTCCTGTGGAGCTTTCGAGAGAATGAGAGAGTGAGTGCTGAGAGGGGATTCGGTCATGCTGGTCGAATTCGGGAGGAACGCGTGAAAATGGCACATATTTTATATTTTTTTTTGAAATTTTTAAATGCGCTTTTCTTGGTTTAAAGAAATTTATAGATTAACAGTATTTGGATTTCTAACACAATTTAAGTGTGAAGAAAAAGATTAATGGTTGCGAAAGGAGTAATGAAAAAACGATGAATGTGAACGATCACTGCTTCCTTTTAGATAGTGAGCTTTTAAGCGCAACCTGGCGGTCTCTGTTGGAAGCTTAGTGGGCTTGAAAGCGAGCTTTGTTTCAAGTAGTTTACTCTACTGTGGCAAGTTTCATTCGCATCTCGACTCGAAAATAGAGCTTGTGAACAGCATAGTCAAAGCTTATGATTACAGCACTGTTTCACTGCTTATTTAATGTTCGGTAACTGGAACTGAAATTATGGCTACCATAAAAAAGCTTGTGAAAGTTGTAAAGCTCCACTGAAAAACATTCCTCAATCTTGACGCACTGACCATGACAGAGTGTGACCTCAGACGATCCGGCATCTGGCACAGGTGCGTGTTGTATTTGCAGGGTACGGCCCCTCAAACGAATAGAGGCTGAGACCGCCGTGCTGATATCTCGGACGCTTCGTCGTTCCGTCCGTTGCAGTTAGTAAATTAGTCAGGCGGCCATCCGAAGCGGTATATTGCGGCGGCCCCCTGTTTTTGACCTACATTCGCGGTCCCTTGTATGATGACGATGGTCCATCCGTGGCAGGTATGAGATGAGCGTTGAACAAGGGATGATTAATACAATTGTTAGACCCCGTGCGAGAGAGAGAGAGAGAGAGAGAGAGAGAGAGAGAGAGAGAGAGAGAGAGAGAGAGAGAGTGGGCTGTTGTTTACATTGGGAGCCCCGTTTTGAATTCATCGTCGGATATCTAGTTCATATTTTTGCTTTTGATATGTGGTTTATTGTGCTTTTCTTTCAAAGGGATCCGTTTTCATTTTTTTTTTTTCAATGAGAATTCGTTTTCATAAGGTTTTGTTATATCGCAGGTGTTTTGGCTAGGGAATTGAACTTTTCTGCATTTGCAATTTAGCGTTGGATTTTTTTTTCAAATTCAGTTTATGTTATAACTTATTGTTGGTGCATTCTTCTTCCAGTTGGTTGCTATCAATTCTACGCATTTGAACACTAAGCGAATATAGTTGCTTTGTAAGTTTGATAATAATAGGCTTTACGATTCATTGATATCCAGATGACTTGGCAAAAAGTAACTGCTTTTTGTTTTGGCAAATATTTATTTCTCATTAGCAACCGACGAGTTTGACGATTGTCCTCAATTATTGTGACATAATAATATTAATTTCAGAACAGGAAATTGAATCTACCGTCAATGGCATGAATAACAAAAAAGTTGGTTCTGTAGGTCAGATCTATTTGAAACACGAACGTTGGGTTTACTGAATAGGCATGCCTCGGTTTTTATTCTATTGTCAATCTGGCTGTTATAAACTGCCACTTTATTGGCAAACGTAAACTTTGACGGAAACATGCTGTAGTTTTAACTTCAAAATGACCTTCACAGATGAAATGAAAAACGAATCAATAATCTATCAATTAGCGCTCACACGATAATCAAAGCACTTGCTTGAAGGTGAAATGTACTTATCTAGTTCATACGCTATAATGAATTAAAACATGTTTTTTCAACATTTGACACCTACTGAAAGATGATGTCAGTTATAAAATATTTTTGCTTTTCGTGCACCTGGAGTAAGGATTATGATCGTGGATTTTTCTCGGGACTATTGTAAAAACTGTTAAATTATTTGAAATTATTTTCAACAGCATCAAAAAAACTGTATTTCAACAAACAAAAATTTCTTTGAATTATTAATGACAAAGATTGCGTTTCGAAATCCCTTCGTCTCATTAGAATCTAGCACCATATTGGTGCTAGACCTAAACCGAAATAGAGTTTATCTTCCAAAGTAAACACCTGGTCAAAAGTGATGTCCCGCATGAAAAAGGATATAAAAAAATATTAATAAAAATAATATTAAATAATAATATTGTTTCCGAATTCATAAATAAACTGCCATGCAATATTGCCACAGTCACGTTTTTACGTTACGAAAATAGGTCCGCGAACAAAAAAAATGTACGGTCATTAGGCGGAAGGTCATTCGGCCTAATGGACAATAGGGCGAAGGACAAGAAGCAGAATGTTCAGTGAGGGGAAGAAGTCGAAGCTTTTTTCATTATTTTCTATCAATTGATGTTTAAAATGTACAGGCTGTAGCCTTGAATTCATTTTTTTGTAAAATACGACGTTATGCATTTCTACATTTTTTCTCATTTTTAATATTCGTGATCTTTTTTAGTGAAGTTTGTTCCTTCTAGTGAGATGTTCCTTTATATTAATGTGAACATAAACTCAAACACTCCCGATGGCCAATTGTCCGAAGTTCGAATTGCCCGTTTAAAATTCTCGGAAATTAATCGCGAGCGACTTTTTTACATATTGCCCGTGAAGATGCAGAGTAAGGCTCGGTCTCTATCAACAACTAGTGTCGAACTAACATTTCTTTCCTTCCCCGCAGCAGCATTGAACCGGGCCTTAATCATTATTGACAATTTTATGAAAATTTTAAGTCAGTGAAACATGCACAGATAGAATGATTTGCTTCTTCCAAGTATCCTTGTTTGGTTCAGTGTGCATTTTCACTCATTCCGAAGTGCAACAATGGGCAGTCTTTTTAAGCTAAACTAAGCTAAAATGTGTGAACTATAAGCTTAGAATATGGTCAGTTTTACTTTCATGATATTGTTCCTACTTCAAGAAATTCAGTTCATGGTGTTGATACTTCCACGTGAACTACTGCAAAGTTCGACATACTACAATACACATGATACACACGGAAAAAAATCCATTCATCAATTCATGAAAAATATCATAATTTTCTAAACTGAACAATTCACGAAAACCATGACCAAGCTTCCGAGATCATGAATAATGAACCTCGTATTCATGAAACTAATTCTGTTTCCGAAAAACTACCTCGCGCAAAATATTTAGTTTTTGTTATTATTCTTGTTCCTACACTGGTTTGAATAAACTACATCAATTAAAAGAGACAATAGTTAAACGCTGTTCAAGATTTCAGGATGTTAGTAACGAATTTCGATATTTTAGTCATGAGTAATGTGATTTATGTTAATCATTTCCGGATCTTAGTCAAAATATTCATAATTTATTTGTACCTTTTTGTGATATTTTATTCTTGAGTCACGATTGTAATCGTGATCTTTTAGTCACGAGTACCGCCATCGGATTAGCATCTTCATGCTTTCAGAAACTTAGTCACGTTTTTCGTAAAATATTTGTACGTTATCTTGATATTTTATTCTTGAGCTTACAAGCATCATCATCAAGACTTTTATATTAGGAATCACGAATGAATGATATTTCATGATTATGTGAACTATTTCACGAGCACCGATATTCAATCGTGGCTAATGTATTAGTGATCTAGAATTTGTTCCCGAGGATTGAAATGATCCATGAATAAAATTCCGGGTTTCGTAAAATAGCTCACAAGAAAGAACCAGGCAGTTTTAGTTCACAACTACGAAAACCAGATCGTGATCACGATGTAAGAAATCATGAATCAGTTCACATTAATCACTTCACAAAATTAGAAATATTATTGATGGACTCATTTCTGTGCTTGTAACCAGTAATAGGTTCGAACAGCATCTATAATAAAACTATTAGGAACGCGAACATTATTTATCATATAATAAGATTCAGTGTGATGTCTGTAAGAATAACAAAAACTGCGCTGAATCTTACAGATTCATAATCCGTGCTTGCGAAATACTTCAAATAACCATACGGTATCGCTCCAACATGTACGTGGAACATTAGATATAGCAAACTGCAAGTGGAATTAGCAAACCACAAAATAAATTTCACCTTTTACGGGAGTACACAAACGAATTTGGCTTTTCGGCGACACTTCTTAGACCTACAGTGCGAGAGGTGGACACAGTTGATCATGGTGAAAATGCAATTAGTTCTTACAGAAATTTCACACATACAACTGCATCATACGAGACAAGTAGTTCTAATAACGTAGCGAAGAACAACATGCAACACAACGTCGATTATGAAAACGTCAAAACCAAGATCCCCGTGTATATGGACATTGATCTGACGGAAATACACGATTTGGAACCGCGTACTTGCTCGGATTATATAAAAAAAAATTATGTCGAGGTATGAAGAAGTAGCATCCATCGCAAACGACACTTGGAGAAGCTTTTTCCCGGGCATGCACAACGGGGTTCGGGTGATGCGAATACAGCTACCGTTCAATCTGAACCATAGTGTATTTACTGGCAGAAACAAGGAAATCAAACTCTGCATGTAAAACAAGCTTTAAAAATCCCATCAGGCTGAATTAGTTGCACTGTTTCCTCGTTCCGGTATCCCATCGATAGTTGTCTGCTAACTCACCTAGTGACGCAGTGGTAATTCAAGCTATTACATCATCCATGCTCTTTTCTACCGAAAACCGGCAACTTTCGTCTCCCATTGTTACCGCCTAATCTCACACATAATTACATTTCCAGCCAGCCAATAAACTAACTGACAGTCGAGTGAAGAAAAAAAAACAAGCATTAGTTTCGGGTCTGGTAGTGCAAACATTTTTTCATTTTACACCGTATTGAATGCTGTTGTGGCACCCCTCTTAATTTTTCTGCACAAAGTGCGATCGCATTACGAAAACAAACACACAACAAACGGTACAACAAAACGTCGAATCTTGACGAAAGTGCGGCTTACGAAAGGTTTAATTTAATTACGGCTGTGGTTGCTATTTTCTTTTTTACCCGTGGTTGTTGGGTTAGGTATCAAGATTACAGCAGGTTGGCCAAAATAAGCATCCGAACAAGATTTGCTGCTGGATGCACGCACACGCGGAGAAAGTCGCCTCCGAAAGTGCGTTCAGTGCATTCAATCAAGTGAAGAAAAGTAGTCAATTACTATTATTGTTACCATGAACACGGGCTCCGATCGTGGAAATGAAGTCGTTCGATTTGGATTGGTGATTGCTGTTATGAGCTGCTATGATGGATGTTTAGCGAGAATTGTTTAGACAGATGTCAGCTGTGTTTCGCTTGCTGTGATTGGAATTGGATGTTTAGCACGCAATTATGGTTTAATTGTTGCAAGGACAAATCGTGTTGCATGATTAATAACTAGGATCAAGGGAAACTTTCCAGTTTTATTAAATTTATCTCCTGTTTGCTGTGTTCATTTTTATATTACTTTTGGGATAAATCTATTTTAGCTGATTTTGCAGTGTTGCTTGCATATAAAAAAGCATTTTCATAAAGGTCGACCTACACTGGAACGCGATGCACTGGCAGTCATCGACTAATCGACCGATAGAGATAAAAATAGAAGCAGCGAGGGATCTGATAAATTTAAAGATAAGCTAAAAGCATAAAAATCGCTTTCCAAAACGGTTCATATAGTCGTAGTCGTAACTGCACTTCACTCGGCACAGAGAACAACGGAACTTGTTGGCAGTCGTAGCGCAATAAAATTCGACCCTGGGCTTATTGCCGGACTAGGGTACGAGTCGAGAACCGAAACCAAACTCAGCGGAAGAGCAGTCCGGAAGCAACGGTTGGGTAGGTTGTCGACGCTTCAACTGTACATGTACGAAAAGCAAACAGGTATGGGAGTATGAAGGAGGATGCATATTTGTATAAGAGCCTCTCGGAGTAAAATATATTTTTTTTTGATACACAGTTGGTGGGTGACACAGAAACATACAAAATAGCCCTGCACGGTGTAATTATTGTGATTTTGTTATGTGCGAGGGAAAGGGCGTACACCCAAGCGAGTTCAATCCCTTGAATTATAGATGATGTACATAACAACATAATTGTAGGCAAATTTTTCTCTGCCGAGAGCAGAAATTTTATTATTTCGCCATGGTTTGGTTGGTGGTTGTTTGTTGACCCTAATCGCTGCCGGTCACAGTGAAATCGAAAGGCCAAAAATAATTAGGCATTTTCCAGCTTGAAGACATACTAAATGTACAATTTTGAATTTTTCTGCGATACATAATCACCACAAATAAGTGCTTATCAGGCATCTTAACGAGCCATTTCCGCCTTAATATAGTAGTCTATTAGTTTGCTTTCTTCCCATCTCCACGTGCACGCTGAGAACAAAGACAGTTTGCATTTTCTGATGGGCTCAAGCTCCTCGCATTCCCAGCTAGTCAACCGCTGACATGACAATGGGAGAATTCTTTCACACCCACTAGAAGAAGAAGAAGGACGATCGAGTGGTAGGAGAAGGTTGCGTGCCTCCCACAAGTACAGGTCGCTTCATTCCAGAGCAGTGTTTTTTTCTACTCACTTAGGGTCGGTTATAGTCTCAATATATAAATATTTAGCGATATGTATATCAGATTACCGTCGTCGTCTATCGCACAGTGTTTTAAGACGCGCCCTGCCAGTTTTACCTTCCTGCTGTGCTCTGCGGTTGGATTTCCATTCTACTGGCTATTGTTTAGTCTAAGAGGATCATGTGGTTGATATGTTTTCCTCTGTTATGTACGTAAGCCTATTTTGTGCCAGAAGTTTATCGCATCGCTGAAATCAAGACGTATCTAGCTTGAGGAATTGTTGGCGGAACAGAAGGTAAGGCGATAAAGAATATTGGCTGCTTCGTGTTAACACTTGTGATGCCATGAACCCCTCTACAAACCAGATTATTATTTCACTCAAATCATTGAAGGGATCGCTTTATTTTAAGGGAAGCCAAAAGACAACGAAATCAATTTGATTAAAACTTATTATTGGTCGCCTAACCGCTGCTACAGATGCCTTGCCAAATCTGCAAAAATAAACAAAATCAAAACTGACATGAATCGGCTCCTCGATCTGTATCCCTCGCAAGCTTTTCGACTCTTGATTTTGAGCTCTATGGTGCGTTTTCAATATGCCAAAAAACGCTACACACAAATGTTTGATTGGATCGATGTGGTTGTCTCCTTAATATGTTTCGTTTTCTATAGTTAAAGGGTGTGTGGAATCAAATTGCATCACTTTCAAATTGTAACTTTTTTCATTTCAAATTGTAGCTTTCTTCTATTTTGCATGCTCTAATTAAATTATGTGTGAAATTAGTTGAATGTGTATTGTTTACATTGTGTAAGTTTCACCAGCAATTGTGGAACCGTTGCAAAAATGAAGTCAATAGAACGTCGGTGGTATAAACAAATTTTGCGCACGTGCCAAGAAAATCAAAATTTCTTTCTCACCATGTCATTAGCAAGAAGCTGTGAGTTGTCCAATCTACAGTAAGTCGTGTTTTGAAACGATAGGATAATAAACCGTTGACCGTCGATGCCCAAAATGGATTTCCGTATAGTGTAAATGATTTAAGGTGTTATATACAAAGTTGTGGCGGAAAAGTGAGCTAAGTTCGTGATTTTTTCAAAGCGTTTCATGATTTTTTTTTTGAAAAAGCAAAAGACAGCTCATTGGTAGTGCTATCGAAGTTCGTGAAAACAAGTTGAATTAAAAAAATATTGAAGGTTGGCGGAGTTATGGCCCAACCCCAGTAGCGAGCTTTTTTGGCAGAGGTTTGCGGTGAACGCTCTCCAAGCCGAACTGCTCAACTGAAATCAAAAAAGGAAAAAAGATTATTGAAGAAAAACGTATTGGGGTGTACTTGATCGGATCGGTTTCCCAATAAAAAAAAATTTCCTGCAAAAAAAAACAACCAAAAAATTGAGTTGCATGGTGTTCAAAATTTAAAAAAAAAATTCATGGCAAAGGATCAAAAATTTTTTTGACCGTTCAAGTACACAAGAATGTAAATACAAACAAAAAAAATATGGAAATCCGATGAATATTTTTTGCGATATCACGTTCACCGCAACGGTGCTTTTCAAACAACTTAGTTCCGAGATAATTGCGTTTAAAGTTGTGTGTTAACTTTATACCAGCGCACTGCGAAAGGCTGTAGTTTGAAATGTAGTGCTCCGATCTGGATGAAATTTCGCACAGATATTTTCAAAAGTGTGTACTTTCAGAATATTCAATGATTTTTTTTTTTTTTTGGATTTTTTGAGTTCCAATTTTGTATATAACCCCTTAAGTGGGTAGTCCAAGCCAGTCTTCCCATGAACATCGATAAGTTTGCATCTGTGTACCAAATTTCGTGCACGCGTTCAACCTCAAACTTGCTTTGCCTTTGTGTACAGGTTCGCCTCGAACACCGAACCCAAGCGAACGATGTGCAAACTTAGGTTTAAACACCGTGTGCGTACACAAGAAAGGCCCCCACAAAACAGAATGAGTCAACACTATTGACTAGAACGAGAAAACTAGTGTCAAGAAGCTGTGTGTACGAACACCGCGTACGTACATGGGGTTTGGTTGTGCAGACGAACATGTGTACGTGTTTTGGTACGTATCAGCGCGAAATGTAGGTTTAAGAAGAGCACAGAACTAGAGCGAACATGCTGTTCGATGTTCATTTGGCAAGCCTGGTCCAAGCTATCAAGAGGAATACTAGTAGTTCACTGGGAGACGTGGCGAAAATAAGCAAAACTTTTGCGCAAGATACAAAAAACGCGCCGAATTTACCATCTTACTAGACTTTCGAGGGCTGATCATCCCAAGGTGTTAACTAAATTCAAACAATCCTATGCAGACACCCATGTGCCAGTTCTGTAACCAGATGACACACTACGGTAAGCTATGCGCCAAAACAACTGAACAAAATTCATCTACTACAACAAAAACAAATGGGGGCAAACAATATTCCACGGTATCCTCAAACCAATAGTTAATCTACCTATGGAAAAAATGAACAAGAAAGAAGACAGCTATACCAGTGTCCTCGCCAAAGGAGTGACATTAACCTTCTTAGCAAAGTCACTCCCAACGATTTATTATACATATCCCCTTCAAACTGAAACGGTCGGTACGGTTGTCCTCGTTTCTTCCTCCTTTAAGATTCAAAACAATTCGTTAATTAAATTATTCATTAAATGAATAATTTTATTGCCGTCTATTTTTGAAACATCTTCAAACCCAATTCTGCACAGTAGGCCTGGCCGTTTTAATATTTGCGACATATAAAAATATGCTTCAAATATTAATATTGACAAGAAAAACACTACAGAATAACTGCAGTGTTTTCCAGGATGCTTTTCAATACTGGCTGTGTAAGGGTTAGAATAGAATAGCTATACCAGTGTCCTCGAAAACACAAAAAAAAGCACCAAACAGGTAATAGCAAAAATCATAGCTCTAGCGACGACGGCACAAGTCAAGTACAAGCGAGGGAGAAGGCAAACGGAATGATCAGCAAGCGCCTAGAGATAAACCTGACCATTGCTCACCACCAAGAAAGAAAATTAACACAAAAATTGGAAAGCAGTGCACTCAGGATAGTCGGCAGAACTCATACTCGATTATTTATTCATTTGTTTTTATTTATTTTGATTTTTAAAGTGAATTGTATATTTGAAATGCATATTATATTCATGGTTAAAGTTTAATAAATAAAAAAAACAATAATAGCAATAATATAACACGATATAGTAAAGAGAAATCGCAAAATCATGGCAAAGTTTTTGATATCATAAACATTAGTCGCATTCGTTAGTAAGTTCAAGAATAAATATCAAAATAGCGAGCACAGGAATTACAAAAATCATGACTAAGCTCTTGAAATCATGAAGCACATGGATAATCTATCACGGTAACGCAAAGAGAAATTACAATAATCACGATAAGGCTCTTGAAATCATAAACGTGAATCACATTACTCTGTCTGAAAAAACCGACAAAAAACTCATAAATAAAATATCACGATAACGTAAATATGAGTTAAGAAAATCGTGACCATGTTTATAAAATCACGAACATCGTTCAATTTTCGGTCGATATAATTTTCAATTGACCGCAATTAATATCCTTTGACACAAAATCGATCTACTCAGCCTTGTACCACTCCAGTACAATGTTTGAGTAATGACACGAGCTTAAAGCCTGTCAGAAAAGTGTACAGGACTATCGTGAGACCTGAGATGGGGAAGTAGACGCTTCTGGAGGCATTTATTCAAGTACAATGATCGTTCCGGTTGTCACAAAAGACATGTCCGCTTTCCACATGAGCAAATTGCCTGCCAAATCAAGTATATTTTGGGCAAACTTAGATTATGACCATTACGAGAGACAATGTGGTTTCGTCAACAGATGGGAATTTCCGCACACGTGATTTGCCCACCGTCTTCTTTGAAGAGATGCTTCGTTTGTTCGAAACAGCTAAATGGGCATGATAAAGGAATAAAATCTGTAGCGGACCTGTATTTAAAACTTGTCATCATTTGGTGTGCTCGTTTGGTGCAGTATATTGACGACTCTGAGCGAGAAGAGCGCGATATTTTCACTTTTCTGAGTAGTTTTCGAATGATTTTTCAAATAGAGCGAGCAAAGGCGTTCCAAAGGAGTGACATTAACCTTCTTAGCAAAGTCACTCTCAACGTTTTATCCTAACCCCCTATAAACTGAAACGGTCATTACAGTTGTCCTCGTTTCTTCCTGATTCAAGTTTCAAAACGAATGGCTGGTTGAATTGTTCATTAAATGAATAATTCAACTGCCGTATAATATTAAAGCATCTTCAAACCCAACTCTGCAGAGTAGGCCTGGCAGTTTTAACATTTGCGACATATTATAATATGCTTCAAATATTAATGTTGATAAGAAAAACACTAAAGAATAACCGCAGTGTTTTCCAGGGTGCTTTTCAATACTGGCTACAACATTGCTGTTTTTCGACAAAATGACAAAGAAATTGAACAATTTCATGCAGTACAACAATATACAGGACAAGATATAAACGTTCAACAGCTTTCACGTATTTTCTTTCGAAATTTTTGGAATATGCTGAAAGGTAGGTCGTTAGTCACGACAATTTTTTTTTTGATCTTATGCTATATTTCTCCTTTGTAACAATTTAGGTAAAAACTATGTTTTCCCCATTAAAGAGAAAATTTGTTTAAAACCATCTTTACGCGTAAACTGCACAAAACCTATAACTAAATTAGTTATGGAATTTGCGTGTCGACTTCGTCTCATCAGTATCCGACACTAATTTAGTGACAGGACTAAGATAGCGCCGGATTGATGCTAGTTTCAAAAAACGGAGACACCTTTGGAGCTAGCGTCAATCCAGCACTAGCTTAGTCCTGTCACAAAGTTAGTATCGGATTCTGATGAGACGAAGTCGAAACGAAAATTCCATGATGTTTTGTCTTGTTTATGCCATGATGCTCCTTTGCAGATCAGATTTACGAAACGCATTTTGAGCGCTAGATTCAATAATAAATCAGAGGGTACATCACGCTGCTTCACTCCATCTAACGGAAAATACAGATGAATCGCTGAGTATTCTGACACTTTGACCCATCAGCATCATACGAAACAGCTTGATCAGTGAGGATGCATTGTCTGATACAGTTTGCTTCGTATCATTGAATCGTACGCTGTTTTAAAACTCACTAACAGATGATAACTTATCCAGGACTTGTCGCAGGGAAAACATCTGATTCTTCATTGATCTTTCTTCTGCAAGGTGGTTTTAATATTCGCCAACAAAGAATCAAAAAACTTACGCATTTGCTAAACAGAATACGGGAGAGTATCTAATAAGTGGTTATAACGATCGTTGCGCCTAGATAGTTGGCACAGTTGAATTCCTTCTCTTGAAAATAATGTGAAACCAGTAGAATGTGCAAAACCCATTGGTAACTGATATTTGAGCACACAACAGCATTGTTCAATTCGTTTGATTATTGCCAACGAACAAAAAGACATGTAATAATAACTACATCCGACTACCAGGAAATTTAGTTAAAATTTCGATTTATTTTAAATTCATCCGATATAGTTATTAGCGTAACAATTACCCCATTTCCTTCCATAGCACACCTTCCTGTCAGTTTCAATTCATTTTTATTTTTCGTACCTCATCTTTGACGATCTATTTGGACCGCACCTCAATGGCTGTGTGTGTATGTGGGTTAGTTCTTGTCTGGTTTCTCTGTACCGTATCCATACATTAGCACTATTTTTTTTTTCTTCATTCGAGAGGAGGCCTCGTACAAGAGCAGCCACCATCAACAACAATGAGCGACTGAGCTCGAGTGCTTATTTGATCGTGTTGTATAATTTATTTATTTATTCGAATTATTTGTTCCACACCCGTCCGTCCTCCGTAACTGTTCAACTGCCGCCGACGAAACGTGTGATGAAATGCGCTCTAAACATCATAATCGTGGCAGATTGTCTTCCTGTGTGACACCATCTTCTTCTTTCCTGAACCATCGTTGAAATCTTTCGTTCGCTGCTGCACGGGAATGAACCCTTTGCCCTTTCTGTGGGATCACGTTGGGGGAGGAGGACAGACCCACCCTCAAAGAACACAGCACAGAGCAGACAATACACAAACGATGGCGCGCGAGTGGATTGAGTTTCAACGGGTCGGGTTTTATTGAGATGCGTGATTTGGACCCATTATGGAGCGCGCAGATAGTGATCTTGGGATTGCGTGAGCGCAATACGGAATTCTTGGGCGGTCGCAACGAGCTATGGTTCGATGACATTATATTTGGTCGTGCAGGAAAATATTGCACCATGGGCCTTATTGGTTCTTCACTAGACCGTAGCTGGAAAGCCCTTTTGTAATTATCACGAGGTGATGGAACTCCACTAAACTGCCCATTTCGGTTAAGTGCTCAATCAAAACACTAACATTTCACGGTAAAATCACGTAATACCCATATGATGAGTTAAACGTCTTGAGTGGATTTAAGTTTTCCTCCGAAACCACACACATCACGGTCGGTTGAACCGTAAAACCAAACCATCGTAACAAAGTAACTACCAACTGTCAGTGCTACGATTAAATGGCACAGACTAACACAATGGAAGGTCAGGGGCCTCGTAATCTACAGTCTTCGAGGCGTCAAGGTACTGTGGATATTTGCCAAAAAAATGAAGAGATTTCAGACACTTGCGCGTGTAGCCCACATTTAAGCTAGCTTGTAAATATATTTGTCAATGGAAAGCACAGTGAAAAAATACCCGGCTCTGAGACCTCGACGGGAACTAACCTCCAGCCAGACTATTATTGTGGGCCCCAGGGCAGTACGGCTGGTCAGCAATTTGCCAATAGTAATGCGAGGGTCCTACGCTACAACATTCCAAGACCAATTTGTGCTCGAAAGGAAGGCGCAACGAGGCAAATCAATTGGCGTGGCTAACAGTCACGAAGCAATGCTTGAAAATCAGCAAACCGGCTCGGAATGTGAGTTCATAAAACTCCTATAAATCAATCAATATGGACACTTCAAGCTAAAGCTGGGATATTTGCCAGGAATAACGGAACGGTGCCAACGTTTGTTTTTTTCATAACATAAGTTCTTGTTCTATTCCCCCAAGTACAACTAAGGCGGCTTGAAATCATGTTCTAAGATTTTCAATTATGAATGAAGTCCAGAATAGGTTTATCGCTCGAGCAGAGCTGGAATTTCGTTATTTTTCTTTGAAACGACAACATAATCTCTTCAGGAATGCAATAGATTAATGAAAACACACAAAAAAGCAGCGAATAGAATTTTATCCTTGAACGAAAAAACGGCTCCGAACCGAACAAGTGCGAAGAGAACGGTACAAACCAACAACAATCCATCATCCATACACCTTCACCCAAAAAAAAAATAATAACAGTCATAGGCATGGACAGATCGGACACCACAACAACAATTAATAATACCATAATATCGTCGTTTTTCCTCCCTCTTCTCTATGACCCAAAATCACATCCGACGGTCGGCATTGCCGCAGGGAAGAGGTGTGTGTTACGCATGACTCGACCAAGCGATGGAAGGTTCAAATTTGTCTACGTTGTAGCGAAACGATTTGAAAGGAATTTCACAGTATGTTCCATTTTCGAAACGGGTTCCCAAAACCACCATTGACTGACTGACTGACTGTCTGTTTGTCTGTTTAATTTTCTGTTGGCTGAATATATTTGACTGACTGCAATTTGCCAGCCTGATGGCATTGATTGCCGCAGGTTTGTGTGTAACTTGAAGGTCGTTAGAGCTCCGTTCCGTTTGTTGATCGCGAGATGTTAAAACTAATCGTAAAGGATGGTTACACTAGGGTGGTTATGGAGTAGTAAAATCTTGTGTTGAGTCGTGAAATGAACAATTACTTCGCGTTGGAGCAGATATTGTTAAAAGGTCTAGCTTTGTACAAATCGCTGATACTCCTTGTTGCTCTGTACGGCCCTGTGGCGTGGTCGTTGAAGAAAGCAGACTACACACTTAATTGTTTCTGTCCAATCTGAACATTTTTCCCATTAAACACTTTAAACCGTTGTCTTCCGTTTTAATTCCACTATGATTTGCCATATTTTGCTGAACGACCGAGCATTCAGCGTATAATTTGATAGTTACAGTAGGGAAAGTTTCGTCTTCGGGATTTCGCCAAAAAAAATTGTTAGTCGTAATACCGTCCGGAGAATCTGTCTGCGAGCAGAACGTTCATTCCGTGCCTCCAACCAACCGAACAGAAAGACGAAACAAAATCTAGTGTATTAGTTATGAAAAAATATGACTTCGTCTCAACTATCTTAGAACCGGACGAAGCAAGCGCCAGATTGACACTAGCTCGAAAAACAGACACATAGTAAAGCATGATGTCCCGCAAGAAAAGGAGCAAAACAGAGGCTGTCTTCTCATGTAGGATGAAACCTGTAACGAGATGGATTTCAAGTAGACATTTGAAAAAAATGTATCTCTATAACAGGGCTTGATGTCCCCGAGTTTGTTTACGCTGATAAATTTGCGCGGAAACTGATGCTTTGGCAAGGAATTGGCAGCTGCGGACTTTTTTTTAAGAACATGCAATCAAATACCTTTATTTTGACTAAATTACGTTTTCCATACTTCAAATCAATCCCAACAAATATATGGTTTTATGTGTCCAAGTTCAAGGTGGACCAGACTTTATGATTCGGTGGAATCGGATATTGAAATATACTACAAATGGCGGGATGTAGTCCTAGGAATTTGATTTTGTTAATTTAATATTTTAGACAAAATAAGGACTCATCGTATTCATATTAAAATAATTTTAGTTAAGTATCAGTGAATTAGTCAATAGATGATTAACAATATTAGGGTCTCTCCCGGAAGAAGACAATGAATAAGTTTCTATCATTTCCATACTTCTCGAAAACTGCTCAAGTTTTTCACTAGTAAATTAAGCCTTCCATTGCAATTTAACTGATACAATATCGTATCCAAAATCGTGTCAAGTGTCTAATGATTTTTATTTAATCTCGTTACAGGTAAACAATCGATTCATGCTGTCATTTTGAAAATACTGGTAAGTTGGTATGTACTGGTAACTTTTGGAATAGTTACTGATGTTTGTTTGAACCATATGTACCCAATCAGTGAAAAGCAAAATGAAAGTTCCAGCAGTTTCTAAGTTCTTTTGTAAGAAAGAAAAAAAACCGGATGCAATAGCATCAAACTTTTAGTGAACGACCGAAAAAATAAAATCGCAAGATCAGAACATTTTTCGTAAGATCCGCTTTAAATATAAAAAATAGAACAAAAAATTAAAAGAGTAAAGTCAGAGTCGGATAAAAAAACCTTCCGTACAATACCGAACAAAATTAACCGGTTCTAAAAACAAGATTTAGCTGACTTTGAATCTTTAGGTTCAACCTTAGCGGATTTTTCGAGCGAAATCTTATGCCGAAGTACTCAATTTTTACCTTTGAAGTTTTATATCACATTTTTACATTCTAACGCTAGTTTTGAGAAGCATGTTCTACTCTTTAACGCTAGTTTTGCGAAGCATGTTCTACTCTTACGACTTTGATTTTGGTTACTCAAATTACAAATCGAACCAAAAATGCATCTTCTGAGCCCTTGGAAAAGGTCTCAAATAGTCCGAAACGTCAAAAAAGATTGATTGAGTAAGCATATCGTAGTTGGCAAATCGATTTCCTTCTACGCAGTTTTTTCTGGATTCTGTTTTCAATCCTCGCTCACAAGTTTAGAAATTTTTATATCCCATAAAATGATGTGTTAAAACCTCCATAATCGAACAAATGAAAGGAATCGTTTTGAATCGCTAAATTTTACTTTTTGGTCATATATGCAAATCTAGAATGAAAGAGATATTTTATGAAAACTGACTACATTCTCAACAAATGACTCAGATTCCAGGAGGACAGTGATCTGCAGTCTAAGAGATTATTTTACGACTCCAATCATAGAGGAATTCTGGGCTTCAAATCTGCCGATGGCACAGGGTCTTCATCCTAGTATCTATTAAGCAATAGGAGAAGGTGGGATAAATCGAATCACTTAGAAATTTAGGTAATCTATTTACACTATCTAATGAAGCTTAATTGTCTTTTTCAAGATTGGTTGCGATCAGAGCGAAAAAAATAGGGACAGTCCTATGTAGGGGTCATAAAAAGCCATTTTGTTGGAAGATCGGCACAGATTTAAATCATTTATTTTTCTTTGTCACTCCTCAAGGAGCGTTCTGGTGTTATAAAACCAGCTCTAATGTCCTGCGGTCCAAACGCTTTATCTGCCAGAACTTGCAAGCTTGCGTAATTTCATACACAGACTAAAGAAAAATGTATATGATGTGTTTTCCGTACAAATGACGCTGAAATATGTAGCGCAATACGCATTTATAGATTCGAGTGATTTTGAAGTTTTGCTTTAAAATTACTATTTCGATTTAAAAACTTGCTTACCAATAAAGGGTATTTCAATTAAAAATTTGACTCTTTCCTTTCTATTGGCTAAAAAGGTACCAATTAGTGAGTATGGAGAAATGGATTAAGCAAAATGTTTTGGCGCATCTCCACCCAAATCTGTATACAATTCGAAATTTATTGTAATTCTGGCTGTATATCTCGGAAGGGAATATGGTTGGTCAAAACTAGTAGTGCAATCGATTCTTTTGACTTTTTCACGTAAAATTTACTAACTTTGGTCACTCGAATTCATTCTCCTTCCAATATGTGAAAATCGGAGTTATTGGAAGTATTGGGATAATGTAAGATAAAAAACATTGCAGTTTTGAGAAAAACGCTTGTTTTCAACTCACATACCGTCGTACAAAACCAAAACCGCAATACGTTTACATCATACTCCTCCAGTTCTGAAAAACCTGTTTTCTTGATATATCTCTACGTCCGAACTTTTTCGCCGTTGGGTTATCACTTTTAAGATAACTTTTACTTGCGAAGGGTATGTACCGTGCACGTTTACATAATATATCGTAAAAAAACAATTTAATTTTACTATCTTAACATCTTGTATTACGTCCCTAACTCCTTTGGAAAATATAAAAATGCGGTTCTGTTGGCTACCCTTCTTTGTAACATGAGCAGTTCTTTCGAGTAATGTATTTGACGAAATAAATTATTTCCATCCGATTGCGCGACACCTTTTTTGGCAGTCACTCCTTAGGTTACTTCTCACGATTTGTGTTTTTGTGTATTAATTCTGTTTTAAAACTTGTGGCCTTTCAAAGCCCAGCAAATGGTACGAACTACGTTGATCCCGAATGTAAAAATTAGTAAGAAATTCAACTTTTTACTAAAACTAAACAATTTACAATCTTATTTTATCTTTGGAAAATTTGTCCCTTTCATTTTGTTTAAACACCAGTTGGGGGGCACAGTGGCTCACAACACGATTTTGGGGAACTTAATCATAAGGAGCCAAAACTACCCATTCTTGCGAATTGACATAATCTACCATGGTTATGTGTATATGTATTTCTTTTTTACTATATTCTATGTTATATTAATACTAACACTCACTATCAATATCAATTGCATATTTTTCGGATACACTCACAATCTTATTTTTTCAAATGTACAAACGCTCGTAGCATGCGCGATAATACAAACTGGTCATAATCGCGACCATGCAAATGCAATCGTCCGCGCATCGCGGTCTCAAATGCGAATATACACGCTCATTCTCATTTCCTGCGTAAGCCCATGCCTTTAGTTAGTCCATTCTCAAACAAAATTATACTCATATGCACTAGACAGCACGTTTCAGAGCGCCAGTGCTCGGATCTCTGGTGATGTGGGGAAGCTCACTTTTCTATGATCTGAACTGTACACTCAAGATTGAACATCGGAATCGCAGTCCACGTAAATTGTTTATCCACGCGCAGCTACTTGCTAGCACAGGCGACATACAAACTTCAATTCGATCGAACACGTTAACATACAAACGCTGGAGCCCTTGACGGTTCTGCAAACCTGATCACAAAAACGAAAGAGCAATCGCTATCATTCGCCCATGGCTACGCCCGAGATCTGGTATACACAAACGCCTTCCGATGATTAAGTGATCGTGTTAGCATATAAACGTGGACTCAAGTATGAGCATTTAGGCCGATGACAAGCTGAAGCGGAAAGCGAAGCGTTTGCGGACGCGTCTGAGCACTTTACATAGTGTTTTGCCGCGTTCGCCCCGCTTTTACTATGACAGTATTACGCGATCTACATGCACACACCAAACGGATAGGTCAAGCGCATTTGCTTCGCTTACCGCTACCGCTTCGCAAATCGCGTAAGCATGTCATCGGCCTTAAACGCCCATGCGATCATTCGAGAACACAAACGAATATGTGAAGGGTCACACGATTAAACAATCGAACTTATACACGTGAAGTTACATACACTAGCACACACTACATACACACACCGACGCGATCGGACACGTTAACATACAAACGCTCGAACGTTTCGCGATTATCCACGTACGCCTACCTTTGCGATCTTGCAAGCGTTTAGCACTTATAAAATTAAAAACACATGAACATACAAACGCTTGTTCCAACGTGATAATGAAGTTTTCCTGTCGCCAGATCTGAGCCGTTCACTCAATATCACAATCCAAATCATGGCCCGCTGCAATTCACCTTAAGCAGTGTTTCAGTAGGTGACATTTTCCTGCTTGTCTGCACTTGTTGTGAGTGATTCTTACAGCGTTGTGTTTGTTTTTGATTATGCGTTCACAATGATCAGATTTTCGTTAAAATTCGTGCTAACTTCACATTCTTCACCACTGTGCAATGATATGAACGATGGTTGCATTGTTAAAGGAGTGTCTGACCTCGAACACTTTACCCGATAGCTTACCGTTTTTTTTTCAATCAACTAAAACATTGTTCCCCGATGAACATCGTATCGTCAGGTGAGCACACTTTTATATTCACCCTACATACCTATCTGTTGCTGTGCGAAGTCTATTCAACATTGTCGCTGTATGTTTACCTGTGCGCCTTTTATTCCACCATCAACCGATAAAAATGATTCACCTTTCGGTATTATAGGGATCCCAATCCAAAGTATTTACTGCCTACCAACCGACCTACCAGAGCAGGAATCTCTTTTGTTGACCTGTGGGAATTCCTCGACCGGAATCTCCTCGAAATGCAGTAGGCCATAATAATGCATTTTTTTTCTCCATCCACTTCATGGCTAATGACGGGTACCCAGGCAACAGCGCACTGGTCTGAGCTGGTAGTGGTACCACCACCCCCTTGTGCGAGCCAGTAGTAGTAGTGGGTACCTCGTTGATGGCCTTCGCTTCCGCTGCGCCGCTGCTGATCGGCTCATACCTAACCTACTGTTGGTGGTGGTAGTGGTGGTGGTCGTGAACGGCTGCAGGCAACAGGCGATTGAGTCAGTTGTTTACAAATCGTCGTGGCGTTTGGACGGTGTGACGCGAAATCGACGTCGATCGTGGTTGGGGCTAGTTGGGTGTTTTTCGCGATTCCGTTGTACGAGGCTGCACCGCGCTCTCGAAATCTAGTAGTGTCGATGGAAAGTTCGGACCAATCTGTGCGTGGTGGGTGATTATCATCGGAACACGGGGCTCGATCGGTTGAAGGGGAAAAGTGATTGTTGCTACTGGTTGTTAATAGTGTCTCTAGGTAAAACAGCTAATGATCAAGAACAAAATTTCCAGGTCAGAATAGTGCCTCCTAAACGATTCGAAGTAAACTATCGCGAGGAAGTGGAAGGGTGATTTGGATAGTGACGACGTGTGCAGAAATATGCGACCGAGCGCGAAGTGTCCACCGTTAGAAGGAAAAAATAAATGATCGTGCTCTAGTGGAATTATTTAAATGACGGATTGTGGGGTCCGCGATACCCCTTGGCACAGAAAAAAAGTGTATGTGTGTTCCCGTCCTATGCCAACCCTGCCTGCTACGGACAGCTTAGTGCATACTTGTGATATGTAATTATAGAAGTTTTTCTGCAGCCAGTTCGATCCGTTGAATGAACAGTACTCAGGTCTCTTCGAGTTCTGCAATATCCAACAAATGCCGAGCTGACTGTTTTTTTCTTCTCGCCGTTGTTGCTGCTGCTACTTCTGCTACTACCCCTCCGACTGGTATTTGTGTCAGTTCTCTACAATACACTTTATTGATGTGGATATTCTATCGGTGCACGCGGGGGGAGGGACGTTGTGGAGGTGGGTGTCGATTTGCAGAACTGTGTGAACTGGACACCTCGCGTTGCGCTGTTGCGCTCTGGCCCTTGCTTTGGCTAGGGGATAGGTTTTTGTCCAATCCATTCGTCTACGGACGAATCGCAAATTAGATTCATTCAAATGTCAATCACGAAGCAAGATCTTGATCAATAGGCCGTGCAACAACCGTGTCTGCCACTGCAATTTTCAATCGATCTTTTCTTCGTGTAATGGCGAGGCATCGGGATGGAAAAATCGGTAAAATTAGTTCGCCTCGAGTGTGTTCCCATCCGAGAGTAAAGTAGAAACAAAAGTAGGCAAACATCAATCATATCACGAACGACGATAGCAAAAAAATGCACATCCACTGGGTGCTGCACCCGGCGTGTTTTAATAAGAGCCGAGGGAACGAACGGAAACAGGGGGGACACTTTTCTGGACCGCTGAGCCGGAATGGAGAACAACGAGTCCGACGCCTTTCCCTTCACCAACGATCGAACCGAGCGGACGATTTCCTCCTACAAAATAATGCAAATTTCCGCGAGTGGAGCCCTGCCTCTCCATCATTGCGAAAAGCTGTGCACACCTGTATGTACGTTTCATGTCATGTTCACAACGGCCGATCTGCTGCCGAAAGTGGACCGACCCTCTTCGATGCAGTTAGCGTAGTATGAAATGAACGTATGAGTTTGAAGCTTTGGTACAAAAAAGGGAAGAGAAAGAGGACCGGCGGAGAGCAGATGCTAGTTTTGTTCAATCAGCGATACTAAATATCAACTTGTTCATGCCCTACTGCTGTTTCTGCTGCTGTGATGGCGTAGAAATTTGAAACTGGATTAACTTGATACCATGTATTGCCACTTTTAGCATGGCACGGCTGGTTGAAAGTGAATCCGCGTTCGTGCGTCGATGGGACGCAAGTAGATTCATTGAGCTTGTTCGGGTTGTCCTGACGCTGGGCGAGCTATCTGGCGATCAGGTTTCAGCTGAAATTGAGCGAGGGGGTGTCGTTGTAAGAGGAAGAACGTCACTTTTCGATTAACTCGATTTGATGTCGTCAGTATATCGGAGTGTGTTTTCAGTTGCAGTCGTTCGCTCTTGGTTGGATACTGTTGTGAGCCGCTCATTAGGTGTGGATTGCTGTTTCAATGGGATAACTTAAAGATAAAGCTCACATATGCAATTTTTAGTTATTTTTAAATTTAAAAGCGAATAGTGTCTTCTTAGAGATACAACGAAGATTATATTCAATCTTCCAACACGTCCTGAAATTCACATCTCGAATCTATACCTGCGCAAATATATTTAAAATCTTAAAATGCTACAGCACTAATCAAAAGACCTACGTTATGTTGATTTATTGTATGTATCCGTTGAACTACATGAAACCTCGCTGTAAAATGTACGACATAATGCGTTCAGAGCAATAACTACCATCTTCTCTAAATCATTCTGAAATCCAGACCTTAAAGTTCTGATATTACAGGAACGGTTTGAACAGCGCACTGAGCGGCGAGGAATTTCGTTACAAAACGTTGATCATGACACACTGACATAGTAATATATTGGCTTCTCCAAATTATTCTAAAATTCAAGCCTCGATTTTCTATTGACTTAACTAAGGCAAGACTCTAATCTAAAGACTTAAACTTCAGAATCATTACGAGAATATAACATTTCATTCGTAAATTTAGCAAGTTATGGCGATGTTTCATGAATCGCAATGGATCAGATCATCGTTCTTAGTTGGGGCTGTAGAATCACAAGAACTTCACAGAAATTCAGAGGAGATCACGTTTTTATTCAATCTTGCATTCTGCATGGTGTGACGATGTCACACGAATAGATTGGTATAATTAGTCAGGGTATCGCACAAGCCCCAGTTGTCGTTGTATACCTAAATTTCTAAGTAATGATAGCTGACGACCTTTCCAGGTTCCAACAAGGACCTGATGTTCCAAGCACCAAGTTTCCAATCAGTTTCCATTGTACATTGACGTGTATCCTTTGCCCATTCCATCCTTTATCTATTACTAAATTTTTTGAACTTGTATGATTGTTCTTTCGTCCACCAGGGTTGGTTACCTAATCTTGACTAAGGTTCCTCGTACCCCATCAGGTACCACGTGAAGGTAGAGATAGGAGTTCAGCATAAAAGGTGAATGATCATATGATAAGATGTCATGTTGCACATGATACAGCTCCGCCTATTAAAATGTAAATGAATTTGAAAAACAAATATTTATGAAGGTATTACCGAATTATTCAAAAATGAGGAACGAAGTTGCACAAATAAGAATACGGAAATCGTCAGAAGGACATTAGAATTCCATAGAAAACTTCTGAAATCTTTTCAAAAATCCTAAAAACTTTTGAAATCCTCTTGATTTTTCTGAAATCATCTATTTTTATTTTTATAAGTTTTCAGAAGTCTTTTAGGCGTCATCAAGAGTCACCATAAGTATTCAGAAGACTTTGAAAATGTTTATAATGTTCTGATACCTTCAGAAGCTTCTATAACATTCAAGAAAGTCTTCAGCAGCTTTCGAATATCTTCAAAAATTTTATGAATACTTTATTTTTCAAAAGCTTCAAAAATTTTCACAAACCTTCATCAGTGTTTAGAAGTCTTAATTTTCGTTTATTTGACAAGGCTCAATGCGTGAACTTAAAGGAGCAATGTGTTTGCTACTTGAATTTGATAGAGAAATTGTACCAGAATCTCATTCCGTACATGTTGGAACTGGATTAGTTAAGCTTTGCAATCCGCAGTACTCGGATGCTTTGGATCAATTTGCTAGAGAATTTTAAGTCACTGAACACTGAAAAACGACGTTTCAGGATAACTTTTTGTACTCAGACTGAGCCATATCAATTCACCTTATGCATTTACATAATGCTCGTGATAGCCATAACGGTACTTTGTATAGGGTTTCTGTAGTTCAGTGTACACGAACCAAACGCGTAATAAACTTATATTTTCTTCTCCTTTTTCTTTAATTCTTCCGAAGTTATTGGAAATGTTAAGATGTTTTCAGAATTCTTCAAAAGTCTAGATTTTTCTTCGGCTGTCTTCCGAAATTTCCGAGAAGTACAGAGGTCTTCAGAAATCCATAGACGTCTTTTGAATGCTTCTAATTTTTTTTATTTGGAAATTTCTGAAATACACTGAAATCTACTTGGAATTTCAGAGATGTTCTGAAGTCCTCTGATTTTTAGGTTATTAAAAGTATTCTTTGAAGTCTTCGAATTTCTCGAAGATTTCAGGGCTCTCGGGAGTCTTTTTCAATTTTCTGTTATTTTAGAAAGTCTTCAATACATTTTCAATTTTCTGAATTTTTTTGAAGGTTTCAAAAGTTTTCAGAAGACTGTTGGTCTTAAAAAGTTCTTAATAGTCTTCGGAAATCTTTAGAAGTCTACGCAAGCCTCCAGAAGTCTTCAGATACCCTCAGAAATTGTTAAAACTATTTAAATGTCTCCAGAAGCCTTAGGAAATTTTAAGAAATCTTCAGTAGTCTTTATAAGTTTATAGGCTATTTGGACCTACCCAAGCAAATCACCCTTTTAGGTGGATAGATGTGAAAAAAATTACCGGTCAAACGTCCTAATTGTTAGTTTGCAACCTCAGCTTCATTGTAGGGGTAATTTGGACCTGCCTACGGGACAATTCAGATCGTGACAGCTGTCGATTGGCGCATCATGTATTTTCTTTGCTGTGACGTGTGCAATAGTGTGCGCAGCCTCAATCCGCTGAACGGTGGTTGATGGAATAGGGGATCCGAATAGCCCCGTACGCTCATTTCACACAAAAGTGGTTAGCGTCTTGAAAATATCTCTGTTTTTACTCAAACAAAAATCATTCTATTAAATAGGAGTCTCAACCCTTCCAAAACAGTTACCTTTTTTCACTTTTATTTGTTGTTTTAATTACGGCTTTACTATTATTATGATTTTTGTTTTGAGGATGGCGAAAAAATGCAACACGTTGTATCTCCTTTCTTAAAAAAGTGCAGAATAAGATTCAGCTATCAAAATTAATTTGTCAGAAAGTCTTGCGATTTTCTGAGAAATCGAGGTGGTTCGAATTACCCTCACGGTCTTAATAGCCCCGGGTCCACCTAATATAATACGAACCTGGCCCAAATGACCCGGTGGATTTCTAGTTTCGATAAATGCTGTCGGGATAGTCAGGCACTCAATTATGTGTTCGAATATAGCGTGCAAAAGTTTTCGGAGATCTTCAAAAATCTTCAGAATTTTTTAGAAGTCTTAAAGCGTTTTTTTCTAATAGTTTCAGCGTGTTTCATGTTTTCAGCAGTCTTTAGAAACCACCACGAAGCCATTAAGTTTGAATCTTCAGAAGTGCTCAGCTGTCTCCAGTATTCTGCAGAAGTCTTTGAAAGTCTTAAGGAGTCTATTTAATTCCACTTATTTTGTCTAATATTTGAAATTTTATGGAATTTCTTTGATGTCTCCAGAGCCTTCTTCAGTTCTCTGAAATTTCGAAAAGTTTTAAGAAACCTTCTGAGGTCCTCAGAAATTTCAAAAGACTTCAGAAAACTTCTACCATTTTCTGTATTATAAGAAATCTTCAGATACCATGTCATTAGAGGTTGTCAGGCCCTCACTTTCACTTCTACGTCATGAATACCTCAAGGAAACCACTTGAGACCGTTGATGTTTCTGCTATACTTCAATGATGTACATCTAGTTCTGTAGACTCCGCGATTGTCCTTCGCGGATGATCTCAAGATGTTTCGCCTAATTCGTGCAATTGAAGAATGCAGATAAATATTAAGGCTTTGATAGGTCTGTTGATGTGTTAAATAAATAAACAATAGACTTTCTAAATTGTCGCAGAATTTTTCTCAGGTTTACAAGTTTTCATGAGTCTTCAGAAGATTGCAAAAGTTGAAGCGTTTAAAAGTCTTCTGACTTCTTCAGAAGTCTTCAAAACTCTTTTGAAATATTACATATCTTTGCTATATTTTAAAATAAAGAAAAAGGTTTAAAAAAAAGACTAACTAATCTAAATAAAATATTTTATTTCGCAAAAAAAGATTAAATAATGAATATTAATAAAATAAAAAAGGAACCCATATATAAAATAGACAAATAAAATAAAATTAATATTAAAAAAATATAGCAATTAAATATAATAAATGAGATAAACAAACTGAAGAACTATTAATTAATTTTTGACGTAAGTGCCAATACCTTATTTGATACTTTTTTAGTAATATCCAACGGGGAATACAGATCGAAATGGTGAGATAAACGAAACCAATTATGTGGAAAAATTTCCACCATAGGCAGGATTCGAACCTGCAACCCTCGGGACTCCAATTCAAGACACAAACCCTTATGCTATCCCTGGAAGAACACATGATTATCGCATTAGCGACAGTGATCGTACCACTGCCTGTAGAGAGAGATCACACAACCGTCGCTACCACCATAAGGGGGATAGCATAGGGGTTTTTTTTTTGATTGAGCTGGAGTCCCAAGAGTTGTAAGTTCGAATCCTGCTTGTGGGAGATTTTCTTCACATATTTGCTTTCGTTTAACTTACCATTGCGATCTGTTTCTTCGTTGGATAGAACCAAAAACTCTTAAAATGAAGAATATAAGCAAAATAATTGAAATGAATTAAAATTTTAACGAAGACAAAAATGCATTAAAAATAAAAAAATCTGTTAAATTCAAAATAATAAAGAGAATATCTATTTCTTTTTTATCATTTTCGTTTATAAGCTCTATTATAGCTCTTGAAAACCTCGGGAACTCACTGATTAAATCGACATAAAAGAAATGTTGAGTCAAAATCAGTCATTTGATTCCTGAAATTAGAACTCTAGTTTTCAACAAATTTTAGTGTAGAGAACTCAACATCGAGATCTTAAATTAGTTATGGAATTTGCGTTTCGACTTCGTCTGATCAGAATCCGCTGCTTTCCTGAGCAAACCCCTAGTGAAGCGTGATGTTCCGTAAAAAAAAAGAATTAATTTTAAGCTGATGACAACTAATGAAATCGAAACATTTGGTTTGGCTTAGCATCTTCTTTTGAAAATTAGGACTCTGGAGTTCAACTTGCTAAACATTGAAAGGCTTCCTATGAGTACCATACAATTTTGTTTACTTTCTGCCTGCTTAACTTTTGTAGACTGCACCTCCTCCTTGAGAATCCCGTGAATAGTGACGCGATTTTACCAACCTACGTAATCCATTTCTAAAGCGAAAGGCTTTGTACTCCGCACTCTACCGAGTTACACTGCTGGTATTACGTCAGAATAAAAAGCACACAAAACGGGTGAGATAAAGTTTTTCTACTATTTCATTTGTCGTCCACGAGCTCGTCTCCAATTCCTCCTTCTTATTTCAATCTTTTTTTTGCGCTTGATTTCATCGGATGCCACATTTGTGAGTTATAAAAAATTACGCTCGTTTTAATAGTTAAGCCGTGTGGTGTCCGGCGGGCTGAAATCTTTTTGCACTATTTCAACCAAGAATAGAACCTCTGGGAACTGCTCCCATGTCGTAAGAGGCGACTAACAACATGCTAGGAGTTCCTAGGCCGACGTTTTGCTCCGTACCGAAGACTTAATCTGGACGGACCTTAAGGTTTTCCATATTACCCTCTTTCCAGTCTGTATTTAGTGAATCACTGACATATACTGCTCCTTTTCTGATTCGCCTTTCTTGATTGTGTACCAACGTTTTAAGTTTCTTCTGGCGGTTGTATATTAGCCGTAAATGACGAAATCTAATTCTACACTAAGTAACAGAATATATTAATATACCGGCACTTCCACGCCAAGGTTTAACTTCCAAAGCTTTGGTTTAAAAACCGTTTTTAAAAAATGGAAACTTTCATGTAGGAAATTTATTGAATTGGCCTAAGATGGAGCTGTCGAATTTCACAAAAAGCTTTTTATGTTGCAAGTGATCTGTAGTTGTGTTAAATTAGGTATTTTTCTATTATATTTGGAACCGTCTACCGACAAATCTACATTTACGAATACCTCCAAAAGTGACTCCTTGAGGTCTCATGAAGGCCTGACACTAGCTTTATGATACTTTTGCTTTTCAAAACAGTAATAAAAATCTCAACATTCAAGAACTTCACTTTGTCAGAAAATGTAGGGCCATCGGAAGCTAAAACTTCGTAAAATCGCACTCCTGGTCCTTTTTTCAGTGCAGTACTCTACGTCACTCGTTCAAATTTGCACCGCTCTTATGGTAGTCGGTATTTGCTAGTATTACTGTTCTCCCATCCATTCTGGTAGTCAAACGGTGGGATAGCAAAATTCTTACAAGTTTCCTATCTCATGCCTCCACGCGATTCTAAGTCTATTGATGACATTTGGTCCTTAAACCGCAGAATGAGAGGGTGCGAACAGAATGAGAGGGTGCGAACAGATCTAGTCGAGAAAACATTGCCGTAAAAATGAATAGTTGATCGGAAATTAGCCCCAATACGACTAATCTGACTAGTATCTATGAACACGGGTCAATACGTATTGAAAATTCGCCGCGTCTGTTTTTATGAACCTAATTTAAAGCTCCGTTATTGCTAACAAGCCCGTGCATCAGGTTAACAATCCTTTATATTTCCCTTCAGTGTTCGGTATTATCGCTCGTATACTTGTATTCCACAAACAATCCGATATGGAAAATAAGAAATACTTTCCTTGATTTATAACATCTCTCGCTATTTTTGCCTGTATAATGTGTTATCACTCGGTAGTTTTCAAGCCAATAAATATATCGTAGAGAAGAAGTAGCGAATTCTGTCCAAATACTGTTGCAATAAATAGTGATCCGGCCCATTACGCGGATAAGATTAGCTTTTCTATGCAATACTCCCACGGTCGGCCGTGTGGAGTTCAAATTGCTTTTGTTTAGGGAACATAGTATACTCTCGGTAGCCGGCTGCCCAGAGTTTAAAAATAACCAAAAACTAAACAAGATCATCTCTTTTTCGAGTGATCGTGCACTCGAAGACTAACTAAACAACTACCTAATAAAACATGCTTTACAGGTCGCATCGTTTGCTTGGAGCGAATCCTAGACCTGATACCCTTCCAAACCACCAACTCCGCGACACCTATGGAAGAGTCTGATGAATCGTCGTCCTTCCGTTAAGTAGGTGGAGCATCAACACTTCCCGTCTACCTTATCCTTTATCCTTCCCCGTGAACGATGGAGATGGGGGCGGCCGGCAATGATGGCTATCATGCTGTTGAGGTTTTAATATGGGTCGGATTGGTATGAATTCCTACTTACCACTTCCTAAGCAACTCTTATTAGATAATCAGCAGTCAAACATGATGAAGTCAGTGTGCAATCCGCCAAAATCATCGTCACAACGCAACGCAACGCAACGCATCGGATGCCACATTTGTGAGTTATAAAAAATTACGCTCGTTTTAATAGCTTCATCCGAACCAACCGCCCAAAACACTCACAATACCGCAATTTCGCACGAAACCAACTCAGTCCTCTTGCAAACCGACGCGTTGGTCGAAAATCTTCCACCAGGGCCAACTCCAATTTAGGACCTCCATCTTCAAGCCAATGACCCCGTCTTAATGATTACGTCCGAGAGTCTCGAACAGACAGACCAATTACCACCGGCGTACACCACCACCGCAAAAAACGCATCTGGGGGATGGTGGTCAGCTAACCGCACTCCGAAATAAGAAAGCTTCCCCATCGCATCGTAAAGTGCAACCATTTTCGCAATAGAAACGAATTTTCTTGTGCGTGCTGCTGCGCTGTGTTGCTGCACTGCACTTTTCGCAATCGACGTAATAAAGCTCCGCAACCGCAATATATAGCCAACCGGATCGGAAAACGGTGGTCATTTTTTTTTCTCTCGGTTGCACTTTGAATGGGTTTCGATTTTCTGATCGAATTCTGTGGTTGATAGCATTTAAACATTCCGCATTAGGGTTCACGAAAGCATCGCCAGCAGAAGTTGAGTGCGGCAGCTTTTCGTTGAACGATTGCACACGGTGTTTCCCAGGCAAAGATCTAGACCTGGAAATGCCAGGTCGAAAGCAATTATTTCCATTCGCTCTGCTGCCCGAAACACGGTAGGTTTTAAATTTCAAAAGTCAGAAACAAACGAACCTAAGAAAATGACTAATTATACTGATTTCTCGCATAGATTAGAATTCGTTGCGCTCTGTAGCCCGAAGTCGTAAACACCACTAAAAACCAGAGAAGCGAGTTGCTTCATTTGCACACAACTAGGCTGGGGTGTGTCGGTGGGCTAGTCGATGGTGCCTTTCTTCCGGTCTAATTGCGGGAATGTCGTCTCTTGATAATGGGAGAGGATATACATGTTTTCATCGTTAGCTTTTGGCAATCTTTAAAGGTGGTGGCTTTTTTGAACCACCGCTGAAGGGAACTGTAGTGATACGATAACGAAAGAACGGTTATTTTTTGGGCCTTAAGTCTTGCCTCGGTATTATTCACAATTCACAATTTGTGGGAGGGAGTTTCTCGGGTTCAGAAAGACAATGGCCTAACTCTCGTTAATTATCTCAACTTCGGGCGTTTTAGATGTATCGCTTTCTAAGCACTTTTGTCCCGCAAACTTGTTTTCGTTGTGGTTTTGCAATAGCTTTGTAGAAAGTGTAAACTATGTTTTTGTATTACTCTATTCATTCCCATTAAAATATTTATTGTAAGCCAGTACTATTAATTCCTGGTGCTAAGCTTAACGAATATATTTCAAATCTTATTTCAGCCCTGTTTTGAACTATTACTAGGTAGCCACTTCGGTCCGTTATTTTTCTTGTTATACGTCAATTACATACCTTCTTGCAGGTAAGGGTTCCGTGGTGGTTCCAATATGCTTGTGATGCAGTCGAACACTCTGTAATGGTTGATCAGCAATAAAGAAAGAGCAGTTGGTCTTATATTAGTCGATAAAATGTTAAGGAGACAATGGCTACAAATGGTCAACATGCTTACATGATTTAGTGTGTGAGAAGTACACTGAACACTGTACTTTTAATGATAATACAATCAAATTTGATTAAATTCAGTCAGATTTTGCGTTTCGGCTTTGTATCATCAGTACCGTAGCAGATTGGCTTGACCGCCTGTCAAGATGTTCTGCTAAGCAGTTTTCAGTTTATAAATTTAGTTACTCGAATTTGAGCCTTCGATGGGCCAAAAGCCGCCGAGATGGTCGTTTGGACGAATGTTATGTGGTGCAAAAACATTAAAAAAATTTAAAGCTAAAGTTTTAATTAGACCAAATTCAACCTAAATAAATAAAGTTGGATTTTGCTATTCGGATTCACCTCAGAAGTAACTGACACCATCATGACTACCAGTTAGTCAAAACCCAAGCAAAGCCTCCATATTACATTCTGTTGCGGAAGTTGAACTTCCATTTGAACAAACTTCGCAGCAAATTCTTAGTGCACATGACAATAACAGTGCTAATACTATGAGCCTACTGATACTAAAAACCCTCTCTGGCTGGGGCTCGATCATACGATGAATGGCTTTGGTGGTGAGAAAGCGGAATCAAGATCTTGTGTGCTTGTTTTAAAAATGTTATTACTGATTTCGGAGAGAACGGTTGATTTGATTCGAAAAACTGGTGGTAACGCAATACAATCACATTGAATTTAATATCTCATTACCAGATCAAGGATTGCATGAAGAACAACTCATGTTGCAAAGAAGGAAAGATATAATTTAGAACTAAAATTATATAAAATTGATCTTTTATATATACATTCACAATTTGAATTAAAAGAGAAATGGCCACCTTAAAGTTAGCTGTTTCCGATGAAGTTAACTTTAATGAAAACAGAGCTTCTGTACTGAATTTTTAACGGCGCCAGTGGTTAAGTCGTAAGCGTGACCGCCACCCATCCCAGTTGGTCTAGGTTCAATCCCAGCCGAGTTTGTTGAAATTT
Source organism: Topomyia yanbarensis (assembly GCF_030247195.1). Lineage (NCBI taxonomy): Eukaryota > Metazoa > Arthropoda > Insecta > Diptera > Culicidae > Topomyia > Topomyia yanbarensis. The sequence continues at coordinate 215,279,147 of NC_080670.1, read as the reverse complement.
TTCTGAGGTGAAAAATTCTGTGGTCACGTCTTCCTTCGGAAGGGAAGTAAAGCCGTGATACTTGTGGAGTGCGCAGTAGTATATACGACCTCTAGCAAAAAGCAATATCCTACGCTTTCCTTCCGCGATCTACGTTCGGGCCTGGCCGGCGCCGGTATTGATCAATAAACACTTTACGATTACCAGGAGTTGCACATTCAAAGATGTTTCGCTACTCCCGAGCATAATTATCTACTGTGCAACTTCAGCTAGTCCTGATCGATAACGGGTAGCAGCCAAGGGTGGTCACACAAGCTCAAGCAGAGCTTTTGTAATGAATTTTGGTGCTGAAATTGAACTGATCTTTTGACAGGCCATTAGGATGATTAGGTAATTAGGTAAATGAAAGTGAACATTTATCGAAGTGCCCAGGTAGATTTTTTACTCTTTCATAATGGTCGTTCGGTGATGTTTGCGCGCTGAGAACGTTATCGCAGGTACTAGTTTGGATATGTGTGAGATGACACTTGGCTCTAAGTTGGTGCTAATTACTGACGAGATGAATTCGATACACTAAAATCAAACTTAATTTAAGTTAGGTCCCGTAAAACGCAAAATGGTTTTATCCAATGTTTTTGTCTTTTGGGATATTATATATTGCATAGTGCCCGGCTTTTGGTTCCCTAGCCAAAGGATAACCATTAGTTTTCTCTTTCTCATCGACAAACCAGTGCTTCTGTCTTTGCTTCCAGGGACATCACTCGGGACAAGTCAGTTGCTTAAGGTGTTCTGATGTGTCGTGTGACTGTTTGGATTATTGTGGCTAACTAATACATACTAATTTGGGTACTACTTACAATACATCGTCTAACTTGTCCTCAAGTTAATGCTAGTTACTGACGAGATGAATTCGAAACGCAAAAATCGTAATATTAATCTATCTTTGGAGCTTGCAGTACGTTTCGGTCTTAGATGAATATCTGTGGCTTCACTAGATGCATTGCTCATTATTTCGTTAATGTTTAAGAACACATGGCGATTTTTGAACAACCTAAAGCTTATATCCTCCAGCATAAAAAATGACAACAGCGGAAGGGGGGGAGGGGGGCGGCGTTGAACCTAAATACGTTAGACAGACAAACGTTAAGCATAAGTACTTCAGGCATAATGAACGATTAGACATAATGGACGTTCGGCGTAATGTGCAATAGTAATAATTTACAAAAAATCGCACTTTTTGATTGTAGGAATTTTAACCTTAGACTCGTTTTTTCGGGGTAGAAATATTTATGCTAGCCTACACCATACTCTTGTATAGCTTCAACGAGAGGCCTGTAAAAAGTACAATTCTATGCAAATTAAACAATTAATTCATTTTTTGGAAACGAAAGTAATGTGAAAAAAATTCCCCTCAGAGGTAGGATTTAAACCTGCAACCCTTGGGACTCAGTGTTAAGGATAGGCTAAGCAATGGGCTGCGGATGTTACGTTCGCGGCGACAGCTTGTTTGTTTCGATAACTCGTCACAGTACATGAAAATTTCTCTCTCTCTCTCTCTCTCTCTCTATCTCTCGATCTGTCGCATCAGACATTTTACGCAGTATTATCTTTGATGACAAAAATTAAGAATGTATTCAGTGAAAATAATAATATATAAATAAATCATTGTAGAAGCAGCCATATTTATTTTTTGTAATGAAATTGGTCATTCTTTATTTCATGAGCTGTTCTTCAAGTCAAATATTTTATTATTGAACAATTGCATCATGCATATATGTAACCATTATTCAAATTATATGTGTATTTACTCTACTTAAAAAACAAATGAATTTTCCCATACTAAGCGTTCGCTTCTTTTATGTTCATCGATAATGATCAGCTTTCAGCGTATTTCTACAAGATCAGTAAACGTGCAAACATCCTCGCACTAACACATGATGCCATCGCCGCACAGAGGAGTAACTAACGGGTGTTCAATAAAAAATGAGAATTTCTTCAGTCATGTAGTTGAAAAACAAAAACAAAATTTCAACGAATTCCGTATTTTTTATTAAAAACATAGTTTATTCTTCAAAAAACGTCAACGAATACTCGACAAGGGGCCCTGGACGGCACTGACGTCCATCTTCCGGTTACAATTCCGGATCCCTGTGGTCAATTGCTTCGTATGCTTGGCCCGCCAATTATCCAGTACACCAGGGCACGGAGGGAGCCGAAAAAATCCCCAATGGGGCAAGGAACCCGACCATCCTTTCTTTCGGCACGTACGGTATCTTTTTTGCTCAAGATACTCCAGCGTCTTCTTGGCGTAATGGGTAGACGCCTTGTCCGGCCAGAAGACGTACTTCTCATCTGCATGATTCTCCTTTAAGAACGGCAGAAGCATTTTCTCAAGACACTCCTCCTGGTACACTTGTTGATTGATGGCCAGACCGCTCGGTTTGAGCCACGGTTTTGAAATCACTCTGTCCGATATGACGTAGTACAGCAAAACTTCTTTTTTTTCAAATTTATACTTAAACTTATATTTTACTTCGGGGGTGTAGCCGACTTGTCGCTGGAATATTAGCTGTCATTTCCTGTAATGTAGATCTTCGAGAGCGGAAAGTAACTTTCGTCGTCCAGCACGAGGTAGTTCTTCGTAATCCACCGGTGCTGCGATTTCACGATCGCTATCTGCTCGTTCGTGTACTCGGGGGACCGAGTCTTCTTCCGACAGATGATGCCCTCCATCTTGAGGGTTCGGTGAATCAAGGGATGGCAGCCGTGATATTTTCGGCCGATATCACGCAAACTCGTTCCGTCCTTGTTGTCGAACAGCTTTTTCAACGCTTCTTTTTTCTTCTTCGTCGTTATCTTTCCCGGACGGGCGCTACCGGCCTTCCGATGCACGCGCAAGGATGCTAGGATCCGGTAAACTTTACTCACGGGCACGTTTTCGTCTCGAAAGTGGTGTACCGTAAGCTATTTTTTCATGATGACGATGCGTTTCGTAAAACCGTACAACACGCTCGCGACGCCATCTTCGATTAAACTAACAGCATCCATTTCTAGGGAGTCCAGAAAGCAATTCTCTTGGAAAGAAAAAAGATACGCTCTTTACTTTATTTACAGAAATGTATTGATATCTTTCTCATTTTTATTGAACACCCGTTAGAACAAATTCCTGGCCAATAACCAAAACATTTTTTCCGTTTTATTGTTCAATTATATTTTTTTACATGCCTAAACGCATATTGCATAATGTGACAAAATAAAGAGTATGGCATAAATTGCTAAAGGGGATTTCTGGCGATGATAACTATATTAAATAAGACAATATTATAATAAACGTAGTTGGACACAACTATTTGTATAACCTCTGCGCCAAATGAATGATTAAAAAGTTACATTATACGGCGAGATCCGGCAATGTTGCTGAAGCAGTAAGGGTTTTAGCATGAAAAAAAAGTTTTTTATGCAACAATATCGACAAGCTCGATGACGAAGCTTTTTGTAAACGTCTCTGAAAAAAAAAACACGATTTGCAGTGTTAACTGCCATTAAAAAACTACTAACCGATTTATTTCAAACTTTGCATACTCTATGTAAAAATACCTAACCCCTACGTTGAGTTTTTGAGATTTTCTCCGTAAAAAGATAGAACTGATCTAGAGCAGTTTCCACTTATTTAGATAAAAACAAAAGTTATCGAAACATTGCTCAATTTCACCTAATATATCAATTTTCTGAAGACGTCATACCTCCTGGATACATATCCAGAGCGTTAGATGTTTTGTTCGTCCAAAATGGCATCCTACCTCACTGTGTGTCGTTAACTAATGTATTATATACATTCAAGATTTTTTTAAATTTTGGAGCTACAGCAAACTTAACGTGGAAACTGGATCCTGTAATGGAACTTATTTTTTTCTCAAAAAATCTCAAAATATTTTTTTCTTTATGCATTGAAAATCAGTTGATTAAGTACTTAAAACTTGACTATTTTCACAATACTCCTAGGAAGATTTCTAAAATTGTGTTTTTCAGATGCTCGTGGTGGCTTTACCACTAAACTGTCTCCCTGGAGAATATAGTTAAAGTCAATTATCTGATAATTGTCCTTCTTTGCATTATGAGCAGTTCTGTCGAATTATAATTAATTTTTTCCATAAATCAAATCCTATCAAAAAGAAAGATAACAGAATACGGTAAAGTTTAAAAAAACGCGGAGCTATTTACTTTAACAAAGACATTTTGCGATTGCATAACTAAGCTCGAAAAACTGAAACGGTGGACTGAATTTCCACTGCCGAATTAACCGTTAAAAAGAACCGGAAATATTTCCTAGTGTAGTGACGACAAATACAAATCGTATACCTTGGTAACTCCGTTAGAATTGTTCCTGATAAATTAAATGGAATTGTATGTTATCTGATTTTCATAGCTACAACGCGTTGTTTGAGTACTAAAAGTGCTATAAACAAGGGTAATCAACGATGGGCTATACATATTTTGACCATTCAAGTTTAGCTTCCTATTCAGAGAAAAAATGCTACAGGTTCCGAAATCCATCGACATTATTCGAGTATTCATCGTAACTGCACATATATGCTTTGCTTTACACGCTGTCAGAAGTCATGTATGTATCATGTCATACTTCTGATAAGATCCTTAACCTTTTTTGATGGAATTGATTCAGCAAGTGGAGTCGTCGTTTTGTAACTGTCCCAGCATAATAATCTTGCGCTGTCAGCTAGTATTAACGCTGCAGTAAAACTGCAATTTCCTCGCACCCGTTGCGTTTTGTATGGCTTTGTATAATATGAAAGCGTGGCACCAATTTCCAAAACTATACAAAAAAAGATACAAGCCCCTTTTGATTACCGTAAACGCGAACCCTGTTGAGCATCGTATCGTGCCTTTTTATTATTATTATTTTTATTATTATTATTACTGGCGTTATTTTGCCGAGTGGACATCCACCACAGCGACGAACAAACGAACGACCGGACAGCCCAAAAAAAAGAAGAAGAAGCAATCGAACTCAGCCGGGAGTAGTAGAAGTGTGCTTTTCCGTTACGTCCATGAATTTGTAAAATTTCTTTTCTTACACCATTTTGGTGGTCTGCTTTCCCCGCCGGCCGCTCAAGTCCGCACGGTATAGCCATCCGAGGGGGTTTTATACACAGACCCTCCTCACTTTCCCCCGGGCTCCACCTAGAAGAAATCGGTTTTGCTAATTTCGTTTCGTTTCATTTCTTTCCCTGTTTTCCATTAAGAAGTGAAGTGAGGCACTATTCGTGCTACACACTAATATGCCGGCACGCGGCGATGATGCACCGATTCGCGGTATCGGGCGGTTGTTAATATCCGCAAATCTGCGTTTTTTGTGCTCTATTAAAACTTCTCCTAGCTAATAGCCACAAACCGGAGGAGGGGCCAGTAGATGAATAAATTTTCAGGTGAAATTTGTTTCTTTTTGTATCTCCTTCGTCGTAGCGTAGCAGTGGATCATGGGCAATTTGAGATTCGGGAGAAATTGGATGCTGTCACGAACGCCGGGCGGACCAGTGAGGATTTATTTTTAGTAAGTAAGTCAATTGGGCCCTGACCGTACTCCAACGATGTGGGCAGGAGATGGGGGGGGGGGGGGGGGGGGGAGAATGGTACTCGAGTTTACGATCGGTGAATAAAAAGTGTAGAAAGGCAAGCCCGCGCCTTTGCTGTGCACGGTTGTGACCTTCCGAAGGTTGGCCGACCCAGCAGGTTGCTGGCCAACTTACCGAAACTGGTTCTCTCGGGTCGCGGGTGAGTGAGTTCCCATTTTGCTGCTCCCTGACAGCATTTTTTCAGTTATGTGTTGAAAGGTTTTTATTGAGGTGTGAGTTGGGGGAACCAATTCGACAAAGTTGGAACTAAAATTTAAATTTTTATCGAAAACAATTAATAAATTTTAAAGACACTTATTCTGAAGCATGAAAAAAATCATTTTCGATGCCGATTCTCGATATTTCCCGATTTTTATCACGCTCAGACACTCCAGAACAGACGACGAACCAAGTCGAGAAATCTCCCCCGCCCTCCCCGGTAAGCGATTATTTATTCTAATAAGCCACTTAAGCATTCCGGTTTCGATCCAACCCGCGACACTGCAAATGGGCAGCACTGGCTGGTCAGCCGTCGCGTATGGCCAATATCCGTTCGGCATGCGGGATATGGCCATTCGGTGCGCAGTCTCCTCCGAATCGACAAGCGACTGATTCTAAGCGCTAAGCGATAAAATTTATAAACACACAGGGCCATAAAAATGGATGCATTTAGAATTAATGAAACTTCGGAATGCGCGCGGGGTAAGGTGTGTGTGCAAAACCTGTTTTGCTTCGTGCCTTCATCGCCTCCGACTATTGGCGATTTTCTGAACAGATACCGACGTAGATGTCAATGAAGTATCAGTTTGGAGACGTGCGACGATTTCCAGCGAACGAATCAAAGATGAATGATTGGTGTCAAAACATGCGGAACACACGTGATGGAACTCTACGGACCGGTTGTCAAATGACAAACAATCCATTATAATTCATCTGAAGCAATTACAATTCGTTCCAAGCTTCTCGGATCAAAATGATTATTCCGTGATGTAAAATAACACCTCCCGTCCTATTGAACATCATACACCGATGAGGAATCCAAGAATCTCGCCTCAATACTCGATAGACCCCACGCTGGGTTTTGCACAAACTCACAAACATACAATCCGTTTGCAATGCGTTCATGAAAGCCCCTTCGATTGAATGCTAATGATGCGTTAATGGACTTATGAGCGAAAGGTTGCAATTGTGAAATTAGTGTTGTTCCGTTGGCGGACGAAGTGCACTCTTGAATGATCGTGATGGTATGTGGAGGTTAGTTGGCTGGGGCGGGGTGCCTTCTGCTTCGATCCACACCCTGAGAATGCGCTCGAGTTTTACATGTTAACACAATATAAGCGAAGCGGTCTTAATTTTGCCTTCTTGCTATGATTGATGAAATTTTATGAAAACTTTCTCAAAGACGAGTTGAAATATTTACATGGAAGATACAAATTACTTGCAGAAATAACCCTTTCACTCAGACACCACAATGCGTATTTCCACGGTATGTCAGATATTGATTTGGTACCGTTGTCTGAAGGGTATATGTACACTGCACAAATAAATACATTGGAAGCTTCAATTATGAACCAAAACCGAGGGGTTTGTAAATTGAATTAGTTCGCAAAAAAAGTGTTCGTTATTTGGGATTTAGTTCGTAAAAAAGTTCGCTTCACATTCTTATTAAAGTTCGTTTCGTCAAAGCAGTCCAGAAAATTTAATGATTACTATGTATGAGGTCGGTTCTCACGGTAAGGAGGGATAAGTCTGTCTACCAGAAGGCATGTTGGTTGAGTGATTCGTAGTTACGCTGCCTAAGCTCGACCCCCATCAACAGAAGACAAAAGTTAAGCCCTTGATATATAAGGCCGGGGCCAATGACCCTGCCACTTCTAGTTGTCCGATCTGTATACGTCACATCTTTGCTCTCACTTGAGTACTATGGCTCTAAATTTTAAAAACTTTCCCTACCCAGTAATCTCTAACTAATTGAATGTCGTTAAAATGTAAAAATTATTCTTGGAACCACCTTGACGAGTAGATGATGGAAATGGATGTTTGGAACCTTTTTGAAATCCAGCATGGCGATTTCCATCGAGCAATATTATCGAGAACGCTAACAATATAGGTATTTATGGAACGGGCTTAGCGAGTAGATGGCGGAAATCGATGAGTAACGTAATTTTGAAGGCCAAGGTGGCGTCTTCCGATTGAGCAACATTTTCTATAACCATATCATCACTATATCTATCCCTACATACAGTGAAGACCCGTTTTTAGTCAATTTTAGGCTTAGAGAAACCAAACATATTCACAAAATCGACAATTTTTCATTCTTTTTAATAAAACGATGTTGTTAAAATTGGTTTAGTTCCCTGACAGTCTCAAAATTCCTTTCTGCTTATTTAGTATAAATTCATGCTCAAGAAAGGATTTATTCGAATTTGGCTTGGTTCATGCGCTAGGGCCCATCAAATAGAATTTCATATGAGGCTGACGAAATCGGGCCAAAAAGTTGACTGATGAAATTGGGTTTTTATTAAATCTTATACATAAATTGTTCTATCCCGAAAATACCCATATTGTTGAGGTTCTTCTTTATCTACACCAGAATCCGCCATATTGGATTTCAAAACGGCTTCAGGCATCGATATCGTCATCTACTCTTCAATTTCATTTTAGAAATACCTACATTGCTGAGGTTAAATTGAGATTGGATCTCAGTGGGATTATAGTAAATTTATATAAACCTGAAGTCGCCATCTTGGATTTAAAAAAGGTTTCAAACATTGATTTTCGTCATGTAATCGTCAACCCCATTCCGAAACTACCTATATCACTACCCTAGTGATATGGGTAGGGATATGGGTAAATTCTCTATAACCCTTACAGTGAATTTAGCTAAACCGGAAGTTGCCATCTTAGAATTCAAAATGGCTTCAAACATCGATTTCCGTCATATCCTCGTTAACCATATACCGGAATCATCCAACTTTTATTAATAATTAGCTTAGCTAAGTTATTGTGTTACTTATTTCCATAAGAAGATGAGGAATAAATTTAAATTTCAACACGCAACGTGTGCGAGGAAATTTCATTTTACTAGTTGATACTAGATCACAGCACAAATCCATTATAATGGAAGATACTGAATCTGTTTCATCAGAAATGGTTGAGGGTCTTTTCCAAAGTATGCATGATCCATGAATAATACAATAACTTACAAATGTCGCATCTGTTCGTTACACTCGAATGGAGGAAAAAATTCTGCATTAATTCTTTTTTTTTAGATTTCTTGAAATTCATGCGAAAATAGGATTTTTCTCATTCTGTTTGTATATATTAGAACGTGACGGAACTGCTTTGGGTTTCAAGATCGTAAATTTGAGTAATAAGAAAAAACGACTTTCTGCTTGCTGTGTGCCAAGCGTTTAACCCGAGCCTAACAGCATGGTCGAAAAGTAAGCATCCAAGGCTAGAATATCTATCCGTCTTTAATCTTCACGTCTATCATTTATCTTAGTCGTCCATTTGAGGGAAAAAGCCAACAAATCCATAAAGTAGAACTTGGCGGCAATTAATGCATTTACAACGTGTAAACAAAAAATTAATGGGTAAAGTTAGAGGTGAAGTGATATAGTTCTGGGTGTTAAAGGCTGCGTCATTTAGAAATGGAACATTTTCATATTTTTACCTTTCATTTAATCAAAAAACTTTCTAAGGTAATAAGATTTTATTTCATGAAAATAACTGGAATAAATCATTCATCGTTACTTCTAAGAAACTCTCGTGCTTTTCTGTTGGTGCCGTTCATTCATCAGTCCTTTCTTCTTCAATCGCGGTCTTAACTAGCTTAAAATCATGATCTTCTTCGCGCACGTAATCTTGAAAATAATATTCGATCTACCAATAACCTTTCCGTGAGACAAAAATCTTGTAGAAATGTAATCTTATCGGAGGTATATTCGTCGACTGATCTAGGTTAGTTTCAAGTTATCTATATCAAAACCAAAATCGTCGCCATTCGCCTTTTTTGAAAACAATAATACAATTCAATTTACAAAATTAAAGATAACAAAATGAAAAATAATCCAATATTATTTCTTTCGACTATCCTGGACGCACTGCTTTCAGCTTCTTGTGTTAATGTTCTTTCTTGGAGGTGAGCAATGATCAGACTTACTCTCTGCCGCTTGTTAATCATTCCGTCTGCTTTGTCCCTTGCTTGTGTTTGTGTTCATGTCGTCGTCACTAGAGCTTTGATTTTCGTTGTTACATGTTTGGTGCTTTTTGTGCTTACGAGTGACTCTGATATAACCTTTCTTGATTATTTATTCGCTAGCTATATTAACTATCGGCTATGGGATACCGTGGAATATTGTTCTTCCTGCATTTGTTTTTTGGCCAGTTGTCTGTGGTGCAGCAGATGTCGAAGGCTATTTGATGATGTTGATTGTATTAGATGGATTTGCTTTGGTTGTTTTGGCGCATGGCTAACCGTAGTGTGCCGTAGTCTGCCCAAGGTACGTGACGATCATCCCTCGAAAGTCAAGTAAGACGGTATAGGTTGATTCAGCCGCAGTCGTACCACCCGAACACCGTTGAGACTACCAGGGAAAACGTTTCTCCAAGCGCCGTTTGAGACGGATTCCACTTCTCCATACTTCGACGCAAATCATTTGATTTAATTCGTGCTAGTTCAAGGTGCCAATTCGTGTAGGCGAATTTCCGTTAGATCAAGGTTCATATACACGGGGATTTTGGTTTTGACGTTTCCATATTCGACGTCGTGTTGCATGTTGTTCTTCGCTAAGAAGCTTTCTGTCTCGGCTAAGGAGTTGAACGTTATTAGTCCTACTTGTCTCGTATGATGTAGTTGTATGTGTGAAACCTCTGTAAGAGCAAGTTCGATTTTCACCTTGATCAATTGTTCCACCTCGCGCATTGTAGGTCTAAGACGGGTCTGCGAAAAGTCAGTCAAATTTATTTTGTGGTTAACTCATTTCATTCACAGGGGTAATGGCACTACGGATAGAATTTTTTTTATTTTTATGCTATGCGTAAGCGGTACGATGTATGTGTTCGGACTTTACCGAGAATACAACAATAAAATACATACCCAGACCATTTGTAGTTCTGTTCGTCAAAAGTCCGCTCGTCGGACGGCTCTGGAATGGTGCAAGTGCCAGATACAGATGAGATGAAGTCAAAACAGAAATTCTGTGATTTGTCAAAGTTTGGCGTAGTAATCCTGCACAAAAAAATTTAATTCCATTCTCTTCTTAGGTATAAGTATGGCATTGAATTCTGGTGATTTCAATATATGAAGTTGTTAAACCATTACCCGCAAGAGGCAAATTAAAAATCATGGCTTTTTCTCAGCATTTTCATTATTACGACAGCTAAACGTACTGTGATGTATTATACATAAAACCAGTCTATTATATGCTATGTTCATTAAGTACAAGAACCAGTTTGAATATTTTCAGGCAAGTGGCATCACGCGCAGAGAATGGGTTAATCTAAGTATTTTGTAATAATTTTCCTTCTTTTTAACATGAGCAGTTCTGTAGCTTTATCTAAAATATGTCTACAATAAAAAACTAGTAAGAGAACTGCGGAGAGAAAAACAGCATTTTTGGCAACGTATGCCCTGGCAGTGTACGGCAACACGTCCAATGTTATAAGGATAGGCAATGTTCGATTGGATTCGTTTTTTTACAGCTAAACGCGAATCGAATCGATCCAAAATGGAGTCTCCGCAGTTCTCTTTCTAGAGTTTTTCTAGTCTACAAGACAATTGTGCATTAATTTTAGTATTTTTTATAGAGCTCCATAAAATCGGATTCAAATTTCAAAATAAATTTCAATTCTATTTTATTACTTAAAAATTATTCATTTTTAAATTTTTTTTTGATAACGAAATGGTGGGTTTCTTTCAAATTTACTTTGATACTTCATCAATGTTGGACCAAATAGGCGCACCCCTATAACTTGCTAACAAATATCCTTCTCCCATGATACTTGTGGAGTGCGCAGTAGTATATAGGGAACATGGGGAGACTTGACCAGGTTTTCAGCTGAACATAAGTCTCTAAAGAAGTTTTCAATCCTTCCAAAATCATTGAGATGTTATGGGCCAAGGCATTGTGCATGTTCATGATTTTTTGTACAATTTTTAATTTACTTTTTCAAAAGTTTAAAAGTTTTTCTGTAATCGTTTTTTTTGGTAAAGTCACCCCACTACGGGGAGATTTTTGAAAAAAATTTAAGATCCTAATAGAACACGCCATAGCCAATAATATAATTCTGCGCTTGGTCAAGTCTCCCCATGTTCCCTTACGGCCTCTAGCAAAAAGCAATTATCGGACTAACATTCCTTCCGTTTCCTTCCGCGATCTACGTTCGGGCCTGGCCGCCGCCAGTATTGATCAATAAACACTTTTGGATTACCAGGAGTTGCACATCGCGACTCCTAAGCATATTATCCCTGTGCAATTTCAGCTAGTCCAGAGCGATAACTGAGTAGCAGCCAGGGGTGGTCGGACAAGCTAAAGCTAAATGTTGGACCAAATTGGGCCGACAAATGATCAACATTAGACCGAATGTTACCTTTCGATTAAATTGCATTCGGTTGTCATCCGGCCAAATGGAAAACGGTCAAATGGCATTTGACCATGGCCCTTCTGTTTAATGACTCATTCGGTCAAATGACGTTCGGCCTATTGACCTGAAACCGTTCCAAGATAACTCAACAGCGACAATATGGCATCTCATACTTGAGCTGATGGTCCTTTAATAATCATTATCATTGAACATTTGCAACAGTACTACATTTGAGAATATGTCGATTCCGTCATCAAATGCTTCAACCAATAGTCAACTTTGCGTAAATTTTGAGCTGATGCAAGCGACAGACATTGCAATGAAAAAAAACAACTTGGACAGCAATTCAACTGCACTACCTAATGAATCGTAAAGCAAAACTTTTATGTTCTGTTTTGATTACCATACAAAACAAATTTGCCGAATAATCTTTCGCTCCGCAAACGATCACGTCACAGCAGATGTGACTTAACGAATATTTTTGAACAGTGCCCCCCCGTCAGTCAGCATTACTCAGTTGACCAGTTGGAGATCACTCTTACATCATAGTAGTTCAATGTATCTCTGCTTGCTACTGCCGCCTCCTGTGCGGAGGTCCCGCTCATCGAGAGAGTTATAAAATGTCTGCGCGAACTCGGTTGCACATTGTACCCTCTCGTACCCCACTCTACTCACCCCAGACGGTACTGTCAATTCGCCACATTGTTTGTTCCCAGGTTGTAGTTCGTTCGATTGGATTGCTGAGATCGGTATGCGATTGGTTTGCTGTGTACCGCGCCAAACAGCTGTTGGGTGATTTTTGTATGATCATTCATCAAATGGGGAGCCATGTTGCCTTTGTTGGGCGTTTGCTCTAGCAAAGTGTGCTGGTGGTTATTGTTTGAATGCAGCTGACGCCAGACCACACGGCACTCGGTATGAGTAACAAGGGAAATCAGTGTAACTTTCGATTCGTGCGAAGTAAATTTCAAAAGGCTTAAACACCAGTTTTGCATGCCCTCTAGTCTTAATGCGTTTTAATGCCTTCGGAAGGGCGGTATCAGTGACAGTTGTTTCCAGGTATAAACATCAACAGCAGCAGCAACAATGGTTTTCACTAGCTCGAAAAATCTTGTTACGTATCAGCATGCAAGCATGTTTCGGTTTGTACTTCCTCAATATTTCTCTTTTCGATGTACGGCGGAACAAGTTCCTCACAGTGCGGATCAGTGAGAGAGTAGTCAATGAAGCAAAAACATGTTCGTTCACAAACACACGAGCCTCGCAGAGTAACACGGCTTTTCGCAAACGTAATTTAATCTGAGCCCGCCTGCAGTTTTAGAGGTTTTGTATGGCGAGCGAGCGAGCGAGGAAAGTGTGGCATGCGTCAAACCCGAGAGGAAAACCAGGCTATGCAACGATCACTTTCCCTCAACTCAGTCATTTGTAGTACAACAATCCCCTCTCATCATCCACCCGTCCCCATAGGAGATGATCGATTCGCAAAATTTGAAAGGAGGGTTGTGGTTTCATGATTGTATTTTCTTTCTCTCTGTCCCGGTAGTTCGTCGTAACTAGTTAGTAGATAGTTGACGTGACAAAAGTAATAAGTGACCACACTGTCTGTCTGGCCTGGTGGACGACGAAGGAAATGTTTTCCTCTGATGATCGGTGGGGGCAGACCCGGCGGGAATTGCTTCCATGAACAATCAGCTGGTCGGTCAAAAAACCGGTCCAGTCAGCAATCCGTATTACTGAAGGGTAGTGAGTGTGCGGCACAACAAAAAAAAACGTAATGAGTGGCATGTGATTCGAGGAAGTGATTGCGCGACTGCAACTGGGATCGTACATCGGATGCACCGCAGCAAAAAGGTGACGAAAGTCGAAGAAGCAAAGCAGTGAAAATTAATTCGATGCACCCGTTGGGTGATGGTGTCATAATCAACCGTACAAACAGTGTGTGGATGTGTTTGTTGTGTCGACAGAGAATGTGCGTGACTTCCTCGATTGCGTGAGAAGTCGCACCCAGCTTGGGCAGGTGGATAAACTGCAACTTCCGGAGACGTGCAGAGGAAGGAAAAACCGAACGGTATGATGAAGAAGAAAACCAGCGTGTTCGAGCTGCCACCAAAATGTCCAGCACTGGCGGACAAAATTACCGGCATCTTTGGCTGGCGGCACACGTACCGGGTATCGCAGAAGCAGAAGGGCATTCCCCACTGTCAGCAGTATCTGCACAAGACCTATTCGCTGAATCTGCCCAGGAAGACGGTAAGGATGTTACGCGAAATTAGTTGAGGTTTATTTGTTGCATTTCAATTTTTTGAGTGTTTCAAGTGATGCATTTATTTATTATTTGAAGCCGATTTATAATTTGCTAGTACTCTCTGCCTCTTATTGCTTGATTAGCAAAACATGTATAGGGGACCTGGCCCAATTTGGAGCTAGTATGGCATTATGAGCTATAGACTTGTAATGTGTCAACCGATTTGAATACTTATTTTTTCCGATATCCTAATCAATTGCACAAATTTTTCCCGGCTTTTTTGATCTCTTACCATACTATCTATAAACACTTAAAGTACATCAATTACCCGAATTAATCCAATCCTTGTCCAATTTGGACCACCTATTTCTTCTTCGATGTATATAAATCTTAATGAACTATGTCAACTAAGATCTGGTCGAACTCGATACAGAAAAGAGGTACTGGGCTATAAAATTGATATGGGTCATTCCGCACGAAGTTATAAAAAACATGCAAACTTGTAATCGACCTTCACGGATTTGAACCAATTTTAGGGGAATGGTTCATCTAGGGCCAATATATAAAAATCCAAAGTTTTGTGTCAATTTCGACAAACCCTTCATTTTCTTTCGATTGTATCTCCGGTTCTATTTACTGTAATATCAAACCGCGAGATGTTTTTTGAACGAAATTGTTCAAGGAGGCAAGAAAAAATATTATTTTTTTGTGGCGGGCAGCCAACTATGGGATTTTTTCAGTTAAAAATTAAAAGTTTTTTGCTCTCGTAATACGCATTTTGAAAACTCTAATGTCATCGTGTTCTTCAGACAAAACTCGAACGAATCCCAAGATACACCGTTCTAAAGATAATAACCTGCATTTTCTCATATAAGATTCCACTTTTAAAGGCCAACGTTCAAATGATCATAAAAACTGACCATGGTCTGCTACAGGCAAACCAAAAGCGTAGTTTTTCATCATTTCGCGTCCATTTCATGATAAATTATGTATGTAATTAGTATACTTAAGTTGTTTTTTTGTCGTTTTTTGCGCTTGCGATTTTATATGAGAAATTGTAGTTTTTTGCTTCAAATCGGTGCATCTCGGGACAAACTCAAATTATATTGAGATTATAAGTGTTTTTCACGTAAAAATGTATGAGAGACCCGATGGCATTAGAATTTTTAAAATGTAAATATATGCATTGCGAGAAAAATGAGGTTTTAATTTTATTTGCGAAAATCGCATAGTTGGCAGCACTGTCGCTAAAACAATTTTTTTCTAGACTCCTTGAACAATTTCTGTAAAAAATATCTAGCGGTTTGATTCTAGAGAAAATAGAATCGGAGAATCTATCAAAAGTTTTGGTAATTTGTCAAAACGGCGGGTACTCCTATGGCCCTATGGCTCCCATTGACACAAAAATGGGATTTCTATATATTGACCTTATATGTATGCACATTTCTTTCAAAATTAGTTCAAATCCGTGAAGGCCATTTACACGTGAAACTTCACGAGGAATGGCCAATATGTCTCAACGAATTGGCAAAAACTTTCCTTAAGAGTTAATCAGTCAGTCAGTTAATTTTTTCACGATCTCGTCTATGGGCAAAAGAATCCGAATTGGACCAAATTACATAATTCACGTACCGATTAGGTGGTTGATAGACTCACCCAAAGCAGGACAGTAGATCTACAAACATGTTAATACATTTAATTAATTAATTATTGTCACTAACAATAATCCAGCTATTTGACATACAAAACACAATGTGCCCCTAGCGAAGAGACATGAAAACAGAGAAACGTCAATGTTTTAGAGATATAACAGAGCGATAAAATGACGCCTTTCGTAGGGTTACCATGGCTACCGTTTATTTTTAGGAAATCTACGAAATATAGTAATAAGTTGCACATAAATTCGTTCAATAAATAATAATTTTCCAGTTTTCATTCAATGAACTGTTCATTCAAGTATTTTCTTCGACAGCGAATGCATCAGCATATGCGACAAACTCTCAAACGATAAAAATAACGGGCACAATAACATGCAAACGCTCGAGTGATTCGCGATAATATAAATTCGTTCGCAAACTTGATCTTTCACGCATTCTTACGCCTAAATAGACTGCCCAGAAAAATAATGAATTTTTGAAAACTCAATCGGCCCACCCCTGAGTCGATTCCTAGCCCCACCAGGAGTGCTTGCTCCAAATTTGAAGCAAATCGAACAAGTCTAGCTACCGGACCAACGTGCTTGAAGTTTGTATGGGATTTTTCGACAATCTACATGGAGAAAACCCACTTGCTCACATTTTTGCCGCTAGGTGGCACTGTATACATCAGGTTATCACCAAGAGTGAAACTTAAGAAGATATTTTTATTATCTACAACTTTGTTGAAGACTGCAAAGAGATCCGACTCCAATAGGAAAAGTTAATAAACTTTTAACGAAATGATGTCTGAGTCAGTTTTGCATGGGGCCTAGCAGTGCATGATAGTGTATTAGTACTAGGTTCTAACAAACAAAACATTTTTGTGGATTAATGGTTAGATTTAGCTGAATAGTATGTTCGGAAGAATTGCAGTACATAATACGAGTTATGTTTTGGTTAGAAAATTTTAGTTCAATCTGTGACCGCATAGATGGCGCCAACACTAACTTTTCAACGGAGAGAGATAGAATATCGAGGTGTTTGGAAGAATTACTGCAATATTCTTGTTCTACAACTTTGTAGAAGACACTTAATTTCTATCTCTCTTCGTTGAAAAGTTAGTGTTGGCGCCATCTATGCGGTCAGATGTGGAACTACAATTTTCTAACCAAAACATAACTCGTATTATGTACTACAATTCTTCCGAACATACTATTCAGCTAAATCTAACCATTATTCCATAAAACTGTTTTGTTTGTTAGAACCTAGTACTGATACACTACCATGCACTGCTAGGCCCCATGCAAAACTGACTCAGACATCACTTCGTTAAAAGTTTAATAACTTTTCCTATTGGAGTCAGATCGCTTTACAGTCTTCAACAAAGTTGTAGATAATAAAATTATCTTCCTAAGTTTCACTTTTGGTGATAATCTGATGTATACAGTGCCACCTAGCGGCGAAAATGTGAGCAAGTGGGTTTTCTCCATGTAGATTGTCGAAAAATCCCATACAAACTTCAAGCACGTTGGCCCGTTAGCTAGACTTGTTCGATTTGGCTCAAATTTGGAGCAGACACTCCTGGTGGGACTAGGAATCGGCTCAGGGGTGGGCCGATGGGGGTCATTTTTTTTCTGTCACTCTATCCTACAATCTCGCAATCATATAAACGTCCTGACGATTAAGTCATTGTGTTAGTACTTACTAAATTATAAACGCGTTTTCAAGCACCAAAATATGAGCGTCCGAACTCACGCGATCGTGGATCATATTCGTCCGGGAGCTGCCGCTCTGAAATGCGTATCTTACGCAAACTAGACAACAAGCTGCAAGCGCCACAGTAGGAGACGCCAGTGAGAACAGGGAGGTTTCTGTCTCCCTTTATCTGAACTATACACCTCAAATTAAATGTCAGAATGACAGCCCGCAAGGACAATTAAACCCCATGGGAATATGCAAAGGAATACACGGTTATGTAAACGAAATCAAACGCGCAAAGGTATACACACCCTAGTATATGTGGTATAAAAACGCCCACGCGATCAAACACCTTAACATAGAAACACTTGTGCTCTTCGCGATAATACTTCTTTCTAGATCTGAACCATACACTCAAAATTGCGGTTTGCGAGAACTCTCAATACTCCACACAAATATGCAAGCTGTTACACAGCTATTCAAACGAATTTATACACGCGGAGTGACGCACTCGCTAGTGACACGCATATACGATCAAACTTGTTAATATGCAAACGCTCGAGCTCTGCGCGATTTTAGAACCCTGATCATGAACGCGCAATTGCGATCATTCACTCAAACCTTCACTTCACCTTCATCTGCGATCTCGCAAAAAAACATCCCCAGTGAACGTTTCAATACCTATGAACGCGGTTTCAAGTGCGCACATTCTCCCGCGATCATAAATCAGTCACGTCCGGAAGGCCCTAGCCTTGGTCCTACCAGCCTAGGTGCATGTCTCCATTCCCAAAAAAATGACGTCTTTATACACTAGACAATAAGTTTCAGGACAACGTGGCCAGGAGCTCCAGTAATATAGGGGAATTCACTTTCTTCTAACATTTGAACTGTATACTCAAACATAAACATCAAACTCGCGGTCCTTGCGAACATTCAAGAACCCACAAGAATATGCAAATGTCCACACAGAGATAGAATCAAATTTACACATGCGAAACTAGCCAGCACACGCGACACATAACCGACCACGCGATCGAACACGTTTACATACAAATGCTCGAATCCTTCACGATCATCCTCGCGGACGTAGGCCCGCGATCTCGAAAACATGAAAACCACCCGAAGATTAAGTGATTAATTCCCATGCGATCGTGTAATCCCTATCTCCCTACAACTGAAACGTTCCCTATATCACAATAAGAATCAAGGCCCGCTGTAATTGGTCTTAAGTATCGTTTTAGTTAGTGACATTTTCCGTCACGTCTGCAATTACAGTGAGTGACTCTGACACGGAGTCCCTCCGAGAACCAAGCTCTACAGCGCCAGTTGAATTAAAATATCTTGTTTTCAAGTTATACACTTTTAAAGTAAAAAATTATGAATTAAATGCCCAGGAACAGTTTTTTTACGGTGAAGATCGCATTATTTCGCATTTTACAGCGAAGACTCTTTGATTAATGTAGGCTGACAAAATGGGGATATTGGCAAAACCGGGACACGTCTTTTTCTTTCTGTTTAATTATCCAAAAAAATGTAAAATGTTAAAATATTCTTCTATAGTGGCTAGATGTAGCCCCATAGCCCTTTCTGATTATTTGGTATAAATGTTTCTTAAGGGGGTATTTCAGTGTAAAATTAAAAAAAATCTTTATTTTTGCGTAATTTGCATCAAGCATACAAGAAAAGTATGCTCCAGGAAGGTTTTATAACGTTCTCTGCTCAGTAATCTCTAGCTAATTGATTGTCGAAAAAAGGATAAAAATATAACTACATATTAGTCGAAAATGAATCTCAACAACTTTACCCAGTCTATCTTCTGACTTCGCATAAAGCAGAAGAAAAAATCGCTATGCTATGAGCACCGGTGAAGCAAGGCAGCGCTTTGTTCTACATCCAATGCGCAAACGGTACTGTACCGTTGCCCCCGGCTGCGCAGTGGACACGTTTTCAATCGACTTTAGGAAAAGTCGTGTTAGACCCACAGTTCAGGAAATGGAACAACCAGGTAAAGTTAAAATGGAGCTTAATCTCGCGGAAGTTATGTACACCGCATCGAACATTATGTTTTGATTACATTTGGAAGTTGAGCACAGGGAGAAAACTTCATTACAAAGAACAACATGCAACACGAGGTCCAAATTAATAACATCAGAATTAAGATTTGGAAAATGTATATGGAAACTGACTTGGTGGACGTTCGTATCCATGATCTGGCCCCGCGCGCTCAGGAAAATTATATCAAACGAGTTATGTCGCAATACGGAGAAGTGAAATCTATTACATGCTTGGAGTTTGTTGAATGATATTCCCAACGGAGTTCGTATCGTGAGGGTGACTAAATCAATAGTTTCTTACAAGACTATCGAATGCAAATCACCAAAGGATGGCTGATCACATATCCCGGGCAGAGCCCAACATGTCAATTCCAACTCTAACAAGCAGCCACCGACACTTACAGATTAACCAAAAACATCGACTCTATTAATCAATAATGAAGGGACAATGACCCCGACAACCACTCCCAAACCAACAACTAAATAGCATCACCAATAAAGAAACAAATAGGAACCTCTGACCGTGAACTGCAGGAAAGCAGTACCGATAAGAACCTGGACGTGAACGATAACGCGGGAGAAAGCAGACTGAAGACCACCAAACTGCGACGGCTAAGGCAACTAATGCTTCACCGCCAAGGAAAAGGATTTCAACACGCAGCAGCAAACTGCGTCAAAAAGATCTGGCAGATAGGCATTCCTAGTATTTTTTAGTTTTACTTATTGTAAAAACTTGAAAGATCCATGGCTCAGTTGTGCTAATGCATTGAACCGTACCAAATAAACCTATAAAAAGGCCAACTTTGCAAATAAATAAATAAAAATATTCAATTTTCTCAAAGTCATGTATGTGTTGATTACTTAGAACTATAACAAAATGTAAAAAAGTCAAATTTGGGAAAAAATGTGTCTTGATCCAGCCAACCTCGTGCTTCAGCAGATCGACGCATATCAAGCGCGAATCGGAGACGACGCCGTTCATCTTTACTTTGTAGGCGGGTATGTAAACACGATACTCCCCCGTAAGCGTTTGTCTGCAGCAATGTTATTTCCTTGCATAAGATTGGAAACCACACCTTACCTGGCTGGATTTTTTTTTAATTTCACTCGCGACCGAATATCGTTCCGACAGGTCTTTTGAATTGTTCGACATCCATTTATGCATCACCACCATCGAAAGGGGCCATTCATGTACGGTCCTAGTGTCTAGAGTTAAGTAAGAATTGGTATTTTTAAACGTTTGTAACGTGAGATCAATCACTGTCAGTTTATGGGTCACTAATAGCAAAAAGTAACATTCCTTCCCATCCCATATGGATTTTAAACCCGTTGTGTCCTGGTTATTTTTTGTTTCTTGATCGCAAGGTTAGAAGCAATAATAGTTCCAAAACCCTGTATGCCGTAGAAAAAGGGGTTAATGGACGATAAGAACCCTTATAAAATGAATTAACCCATATTTTTTTTTTGAATTTTTGTTTGGGACACACTGAAAAATAAATAGCTGCTACATCTGTGAAATTTGCAATGGAATTGATTTCGTACAGTTTAAGTACTTCAAGAACCCCTTTCCGTTTTGCTACGTGATCGTATCAAATGTACCGTACCGAACGGGAACGTTCAAACGTGTGAAATTGTGCAACTAGATAATCTTCTTCGGAAACCATCGGCTCAAGTTTTTTTTTCGAGTAAAACCCACGCCTAGTTATTGTGATAACTAGCGGAATTCCTGGATTTTTTTTCTAGCATCAAACATCAATGCAACCGCAACGAATTTCGACACATGCCCGGTTCCCGTCTCTACCGACAAAAGCGCCATTCATTCTGACAACAATATCAACTGCAAAACATGACAGCACTTCGCCCGGCTCGACCGAAATGCAATAAAGATAAATAAATCACGTCCGTACTGCGGCATCTAAAGCACTTTTGTCTACAGTGACGAGGTACTGAACACATGAACGAGTGGGCAAACAATTATAGAAAATAATTCATCGCTCTTATCTTATCGTGAACCACCCCCGCACGAGTATCAACAATTATCTTGTTTGATTTTATCATTACGATTGTAGGTCTGTGTCTTTACTAAACAGCAAGTGCTTTCTTGGATTTTTCGATTATAACAAAGGTGTTTTTTTCTTTCTTGATCGCTATCAATCCGTATGTATCGTGTCAAATAAACAACCATTCCAACTAATCCAGTTGCAGCTTAAGTCGCTAACGAGGGCATGGCTAACGTAATTGTGTAACACCCCCCTCCGAGTCCAATTGAATTCTGTTATCAGCCGTGTCCCAACGATCCCGACAAGGCTCGGTTTTTTTCACGCAACGAACGAAGCCAAACCCTGATAAATATTCAATCAAGCAATCAATTACGGCGATACATGAAGCAGATGCGTGTGGCACGCGCGGTTCTTTGGTTTTTTGTGTTTTACAAAGATCCGCTCTTCTGCATCTAGTTCAGTGGGATATGTTCAACAACAGCACCCGCCCCGAATCGCTCGATCAGCACCGATTTGCAATTTCTGCTCTAATTATCAGTGCTGGTAGAGAAACGGAACCGAAAGTGAAAAGCGAGAAAACTAATTACTTTATTTTCTTTCTCTTCCCGCACAGAATCCCGAATCGTGGGTCGTAGTGCACCACTTGCAGTCACAATCCGGCATACTAGATCCGGATGATCACATAAGCGATGTAGCCGATGACCGGGAGGAGATAATCGCCAGCTACGAGGACTGTCCCGGTGGACCTGATCCGGGCGTTCCACAGGGTGGAGGAGATGGCGCTAGTGGTAGTTCGGTTGGAACCGGTAGTCCCGACATTTTTCGTCCCGAACCGGGCAAGTACGGTCCGGAAAGCTCAACACCTCACATTGAGGTTACCTCGAACGAACAACCTCCGGGAGGGCTTGGACTGCAAGTCAGACGTGGCAGTGAACCCTCCCTGCATCAGCTGGGCGTAACGGATCAACGAAGTCCGTTGTATAATGTCAGCCCAAATGCACATCAGGACACGAAACGATGGTCGGCAGCTCCAGTCTGCCGAATTGATACGGATCCACCTGAGAGGTTACTGTCACCAGCAAACGGCGGCGTTCCCTATATGGCACCCGAGTGGAATGTGCTGCCAGAGGAAGAATCTCACGATAGTCTACCGCAGCAGTTTTCCCGTTCCGGGAGACTCTCGATGCAGTTCCTCGGAGCCGAAGCCGCGAATGGCTACCGCTGGATCGATGCTGCGGAACGAGCTGCGGCCAACGTTGCCCCGTACAACGGGGCCAGCGCTAACAGTAGCTTCAACTCGAAATCTCTACCGCGGGAATCGAAGCGAAAGGAACCGCTTGGGCAGGCAAATGCCTCCTTCTACGAATCGATACGGGAGAAAGATGGGTAAGTTTCGCTTAAAAGCAAATTTTCGTGAAAAAGTATAGATTGGTATTTATCTCTTTTCCTTCTCAGCGAAATGCTCCTGGTGGTGAACGAAAACGGTGGTCCCCTGGGTCTAACGGCGATCCCAGACCCGGACAACGGAGGACTGCTGGTGCAGAGTGTGGAACCGGGCGGGCGGGCCGATCGAGGCCGGGTACGCCGCGGCGATCGCATTCTCGAAATCAACAACATCAAGCTGATAGGTCTCTCGGAGAGTTCCGTTCAGGAACATCTCAAGAAGAGTCTCTCATCGCCGGAGCTAAGGTTAAGGGTGATCCGAGCGGCAGTTGGTGCTAAACACAAGCGGGACAATCGCGTCTCGCAGATGATCGAAGCGGAGGAGAAACCAACGACGACGGGTGCCAAAGTGGCAACGGTTTCGCCAACGAGAAAGATTCCCGGTGCCCCGTCGGGGATCAGTTTGCAGACGGCGAACACAAGAAAGCCCGGCAAACGGATCGAGATTTCACTCAAGAAGGGTATCAATGGGTTGGGATTTTCGGTTACCACCCGGGACAATCAAGCGGGCAGACAGTGTCCGATCTATATCAAAAATATACTGTCGAAAGGTGCCGCCGTCGAGGACGGTAGACTGAAGCCGGGTGATAGACTGCTGGAGGTGGATGGTGTTCCAATGACGGGCAAATCTCAGAGCGAGGTTGTGTCCATTCTTAGGGCAACAGAATATGGGGCGACTGTTGAAATTGTTGTTTCCCGACAGCAGGAACTTGCTGAGGTGGAAGAGAGAGAAATTGTAAGTATTTCACGATTTCGGTAAACTTTGTGAGATGAAAATAAACCAAACATTTTCTTTCTTTAGGGATGTGGAGTGGAGAGCGAACAAAAAAGTACCCCACCCAAGCCACCACCTCCGGTGCTACCCAAATCGTCACTCAAGCATAACACGCGTGCCAAATCAGAGGAAATTCTGGACACACACGATTCCGGTCACAATGTGCGATCTATGGGTCCTAAGCTAAATCCATCCAATCAAACTAACGGCAGTAATTCATCTTCTGGGATGCCGGCTGTTCAGAAGAAACCCTTGGCGTCGATTCTGAAATCCGCGTCAACTAATCAGGTGTCGGAACTTTTCCAAGAACAATCTCAACAGCAGCAACAGTCTGCTACGACTAATCCGGCCGGGTTCCAGTGGAAGAATCGAGAGATTCTAACGCTACACATTCCGGTACATGATACGGAAAAGGCCGGTCTCGGTGTCAGTGTGAAAGGTAAAACCGGTTCTGGCAATAGTAGCAGTGGTAGCGCTGGAAGTAGTAAACACGATGGCGATTTGGGTATTTTTGTGAAGAGTGTTCTTCATGGTGGTGCTGCCAGTCGAGATGGGAGGCTGAAGATGAACGATCAGTTGCTGAGTGTGAACGGAGTGTCTCTGCTTGGGCAATCAAATGCCGAAGCGATGGATACTCTCCGGCGGGCAATACAGACGGGTAAGTACAGTTTTGTGAATAGAACTGTGAACCAGTAATTGACCTTTCGTCCATAGGTGGAAGCAATCATCCGGGAAAGATCATTCTTACTGTGGCCCGTCGAATAGGTCGACCAGTAAGTACCGGTGAGCTGTTGGAAACAATCGATAATTCCAACTCTAGTGATCAATCCGGAGCGACTGTGATCTATCTTAGTCCGGACAAGCAACAGCAACCAGCTTCCGGTGAGAAGCAACAGCAGCAGCAGCAGCACAAACGCTACAGCAACCCGGTACTCGATCGGCTAACCGGTGGTCAATCCGGCAGCAACAGTAACAATAACCTCAATCCCTCAAGTGCCAGCGGCAGTACCAGTAACCAAAGACCCTCGCCACTGTCGAGTCACGGACTGCGCAACGAAAGTTACTACATGGCCACTAACGACAACTGGAGTCCGGCAGCGAATCTCAACGGTAGCCATGCGGTACTGATCGAAGAAGATCCGGAACCGACCTCACCGTGAGTCACCACATTGTCACCATTGTTTTCCGATTTTGATAATCAATTTTAATCAATCTGAACGACGATAACAATTCTATTCCTCTTGTTAATTTTAGAACCTTCCACTTGGCACGGCCTTCGGACGAAAACAACTCCACGTCCACCCCGAACGGGGACGTCACGTACGCAAGTCAACTTTCACTGGATACTAACCCACCGGCGGCGGATGCATTCAGCAGGGATGCCATCGGAAGGCGCTCTATGTCCGAGAAGCATCACGCCGCCCTGGATGCACGGGAAACTGGAACCTACCAGCGGAATAAGAAACTTCGCGAGGAACGAGAACGTGATAAAAAGATCGGTAATGGAGTTGGATCGGGATCCGTTGAGTCCGTAACTCAGATGGGTCGAATGAGTAGTTTGAAGGCAAAATCGGATCTGCGGGCGGAAGCTTTGGACCGATTGGGAGAGTTGGGCCCTTCGCTTGGTATGAAAAAATCTTCCAGCTTGGAGTCACTGCAAACGATGGTGCAGGAGATTCAAATGGCTGATGAACCACGGGGACCGACGGCGTTGCGAACACCGCGTGGACGTGGGCGGGAGGAGATCTTGAGGGCTGCCGTGGAACGACCACCGGAGACGCGTAAGTTTGTTCAATTTTATCAGTTCTTTAAGGCGTTTAATGCTATGATTTTTTTAGAAGCCAAAAAACATTGGTTGCTGGAAGATGCTGCACCGGATGTTGACTCGGGTGGTTTCGGGTCCCGTGGAAGCCCATTCCAGTCGTCTCTAAATGACGGTAAGAGTAAAATTCGTCACAAGAAAAACGGTCTTTTCCGAGGTATTGGTCACATGTTCCGGTTCGGTAAGCATCGAAAAGATGGAATAGCGCCCGCCAGTGATAACGTCCCGGCCGATTACACTGCTAGCTGGGGTGATGTTCCGATGAGTAACGGTGCGGTCAGCGCTCAGCATAAAACACAAACACTGACAGTGAAGAACACCAGCTCGAAAGCGGCAAGCTCCAATGGGGCAACGTCTATCGCAGGTTTACCCAACGGAATTGGATCCGCAGGCGGTGGTAGCAGCGGTGGTGCTAACAAAGACTCGAACAAGACTAACACAAATTCAATCGAACGATCTGCCAGCTCCGGGGTGGTAGTAAGTCAACCGCCCCTGTATCAACCGCCGCC
Source organism: Topomyia yanbarensis (assembly GCF_030247195.1). Taxonomy (NCBI): domain Eukaryota; kingdom Metazoa; phylum Arthropoda; class Insecta; order Diptera; family Culicidae; genus Topomyia; species Topomyia yanbarensis. Next base: position 215,252,767 of record NC_080670.1, on the reverse strand, counting down.
ACCGCCTCCGCACCAGAATGGCAGTACGATGCCAACCTCGATTCACCACACGGACGTGTTCAATCATCGCTATTCGCACTACGTCAACTACGAGGAACTGCAGCAGCAGATAAGGTAAGAGTCTCCGGCTATTCGGCGTCGCTTCCAGGTTTGGTAGCGGGGTCGGAGCTGTTTTGTTTCTCCTCTGTTATGTTTGATGGTGGTTTCATGTGACGGGATGTGTGCTAATAACGTTTCGTGTATCTAATTCTTCCCTTCCGGATGTGCAGCCTACAAATTAACAAAATTCTGTCGTCTCTTAACTTCTAATCGTCAAACTGGGAACTGGTATTTGTTTTAGTTTTACGATAGGTGTTAACCCTTGGTGCTTCGGCAGATGAGCTCGAACGTTGGCTAATGTTTATATTTTATGCTAGGAAAGTATTGTCCGAACTGGTCCATCTCTTATCGTATTAATATGTTCTGGAACTGTCCTCTAAACTGCGAGTCGAATTTTGACGTAACTTTCCACAGATCGTACACTAGAATCTGTTTCAATGAATCCAATATTAGAATCATGAATATCCCAGACAACACTACAATGCTGTAGCACGGATTTGCACATTTTTCATACATACACAGTTATTACTATGCTGTTCTTGTGCACCTACTTAATGTCGTTTCATTGTTGTCGTAATTATTGCTGTCGAACTTAGTACACCGAAAACTGAGTTTTTTCACTCAGAAATTTTTTTCATCTGCAAATGTCTAACAGTTTGACGCATACGATCATACGCAGTCGATCACAATCACACGATCACAGATGATCACTCGCAGATTATCACATGCAATTTTATTCATTCATAGATCATTATCACATTCAAACGATCATGATCAAATACAGATGATCGCATGCATAGACAATTATACACAACGAGATAATCACACTGACGATCATGATCACGCTTGAACGATCACGCAAATGGTCACTCACAGACGATCACACACATTCAACCCTACACAGACTATCAAAGACACTTACTCATAGACTATCACGATGGCAGATGATCGCAATCACACATTGATAATCATACAATCAAATTCCATTCAAACGATCACAGACAATCACCGACGATCACGATCACATACAGACAAATATGATCACTTCTAAACGAACTCAGATGATCATTGCTTTATTTGAAAATTCAATGATCACTAACATACACATGAGATCACACTGAAGTTCAACTCCATATAGACGATTGTCATCACATTTGAATGATTATAACATGATCTCTCGCAGACGATGAATTATCACAGATGATCACTATAGAATCACACACAGGATCACATTTAAACCCACATGATACCCGCAAACGGGTGATCCCATACACAAACAATATATAGAGATGATCACATACATTCATGATCTCATGGATGACCACACACATTCAATGCTACCCAGACGCACTCATTTGTTCACTCAGTTGATCACAATATCACAGTCGATCACACAGATGACAAGATGTCGCTCAAGCGAAGTGATCATGATTCCACACATACAATCAGATGACAATGATCACACACAGATGATCACGATCACACATTGCCATTACAGACAGACATACAATCAGATGATAATGATCACACAGATGATCACGATCACACATTGCCATTAAGACAGACGATTCGTTCACACAGATAATTATTTTTAAATGATCACGATTACAAATGATCATTCCCAGACACATTCCAGCGATCACAAATATACAAACCCAACACATACGTACACACAGACGATCACACACATATATGATCAGATTGACAATCACAGCCTATCGTGATAGCGCTTAAACGATGATTACGCAGACGATCACACACTACAACATGCAATATTAAATAAATTGAGGCTAAGCTAAAACTTCTCAGTTTCATGCACACGATCGCAGGCTATCCTTCGCGATATTAGACGATAATGATCACACACAGACGAGCATGATCACAATTGTACTCAAACGATAATGGTCACACACAGCTGGTCGTATACACAAAGAATCATACATATAGGGAGATGATCACACACAAAAATGATCATGCACACAGACTATCATGCACACTCAGACGATCATAATCCCGCCTAGGCGAGCATATTCACACTTAAATGTTCACTCATATTAAACGATCACGATCACACAGGGGACCATTTCTAGGCAAAAACATGCATTCTGTCACACAGCCACTCAGGCGATCACGATGACACACGTTCACGATCACAGGAATGGATAATGAAACATAAACGTCCAATATATCACGATCACACGTACGATCTCATGGAGATAATCACGATCACACCAAGACGATCGGCTCACGCAGCCTATTAAGATAACAAACAATAACGATCACACAGACGATAACTCGCAGATTTTTATCTACGTGCAATCCCACATAGATTCATATCGATGATCACTCAGACGAACACAAACATACACAGGCGATCATATGCATATATGATCGAACAAAAGTTCATGATAACACACAGACGATCGCAATTACACAGGCGATCACCATCACGCTTAAATGATCACGATGGATCACATAGATGATCATATAAGGACTTACAGATGATCACCATCGCACTTAAACGATCCTGATAGTACAAATAATCACTCAGACGATCGCCAATATGATCACTAACAGAGGATCGCACAAACATTCCTTTTCAAAGGCAGAAGTCATCATTTCAATGATGGCATTGGTTTTACGTTGGCTGCATAATGATTAAATCTAGAGAAAATTTTCAATAGGACGTAAGTAACAATGAGAGATTCTCTTTGAGGTCTTTCTCTTCTGTTCATTACTCGGCCATTTCAACGTTTACTACTCTACTCTTTGCATAATATTGTAGTAAAAACCGTCGGCTTTCGATATGTACTGGAAAATTAGCACAAAGTGTTGTAATGACGTCGTAATAAACGAAAGAGAAAGTAAACAAAGAGAGGCTCTCATTGTTACTTACGTCTTATTGAAAATTTTCTCTAGAAATAAACTAGTGTCTGGTTTGAAACTTATGTAACCCTAAATCCTTGCACATTTAGTCAATTCATTTGTAAAGGGTTTAATTCCGAACTTATTCTATACCATATTTCCAACAGTTGGTGAATTGAACTACTTTTAGATTCACTGATCTTGATCATTAATTTAACATCGTTTAGCACAAAATTTATTTCAAGGATGTTTGGCTGTGACAAGCAAGCATTCAACCGCTCACACCGTGTGGAGTACCGAACTTGCAATAAATCAGCGTCAAAAGCACAGGAAGAACACACGTACCACCTGTTACTATTTATGTACATATCTCAAAAAAAGAAACTTTGTATAAAAACTCCCCTTCCTACCCTTTCTCAAAAACCCCCTTTGCAGTAACAGACTAACGCTGGCATCGCGTGCCTCATCCTACGGTGATCTCGCTAATGGTGGTAGTTCCGCTAATCATATATACGCCCTAATCAGCCGTAGTATCGCTAATAATACCGCTAACAATGCCGCAGCAGCTGGGCACATGCCAATGCCGACAAGGGTCAGGGCACAATCGACCTCACCACCGGTGCCGGTGGAAGAACTCATCTCCAGTGCCGCCGCCCGATATCGAATGCTGGCGCCGCCGCAGCAGCAGCAGCAGCATCATACCATAAATACCACGGCCCACCAGCGACAGCTAAGCAGCGACTATTGTCGGTACGTGAGCCGAACCCTTTTTGGGGATCGATCTCCTACTACGACGACGCTGTCCGGTGCCAGCGGTGGCCCTAGTCCGGTGGATTTCCTATCGGAATCCACGCTGGAACAGATGCGCCATCAGGTGCGCCGCCAGCGGGAAAAGGTGGAGGAGGAAAGGTAACCCCCGCTTGCTTTTAGTGCTTAGTGCTAATGATAAGATTGCCGACGTTGCTTGCAGTAGCTAAAAAGTTTTGTTTTGCCGTAGCTTTAACTGCTTTAATGCATGATTGCCTACCTGTAGGCGAATGTTGTACCTAGTAGTAGAAGTAATAGTAGTAGATTTCAGCTGGGTCAAGATTCAGCGAAATTGCTGAGCAAATAACATGCTTAATTTCAAAATTCGAACCTTCTCTCTCTTTCTGCTTTTCGTCTGTCACTCCGAAAAAAAAATCACAACCACACAATCGATCCGCCAAATCCGAAACTCCTAGTCGGCGTCATCATCATTATCATTCCCAAAGATCGGCCCGGAATACACCGCCGGTGGAACTTGCCATTCATCAGCACCAGCAGCAGCTAGCCCAGCATAAACTGAAACAATCCCGTCCAGTGTCCACCTACTATGACGGCGGCTATGAAACCATCCACCACAACGGAGGTGGTTCCCAGCGAAAATCCAGCCATCCATCGTCTCCATCGAAACAGCAACAACAACAACAGCAACACCAACAACAGAGTTCTTGGAACGGTACCGTGTCGTCGTCAACCAGTGGCAGTTTGGGTGCTGGTTATCAAAATCACGGTTCCATACGAAGTCGGGGTCCTTTCGTGACCCAAGTGCAAATTCAAAACCCGATGCCCTATCAGTGACCCTATCGGAACCTGTGATGCGAACAATAAGCGTTTCCATCCTGATGAAATGGCGAAAAAAAACACAGTCGAAATCGAATAACTAATCTGTCCACGTCTCGAGTATAATTTTCACGATTAAAAAAGTGATGTTTTATATCACTTTTTTAGTTACCATTAATCTTAGACACTTTTCTCTCCGCTTAACTGTGTTTTTAGTAATGAAACTATTTTTTTTAAAGTACTACTTGACTCAATCATATCGAAGCAACGCTTTGTTGCCTGTATTTTGTAGACTATTAAGAAACTATCTTTACTTAAAGTGTACTTACGAATGATTAAGGTAACTAACGTTAAAGTTTGTAAATTATTGTACTGTACTACACTCAAATTATATTGTGTATATATTTATCGAACATTTAAAAATCGTTAATGAAAGAAGAGTTGAAAATCGCTAGGAAGCAAGCCTATTTTGCTATTTGTTGAAAAAAAACCGCTGTACATATATTAGAGTAAATGAAACGAATGGCCTTCGCGATTTTTTTTCATTGCCTTCAACAGTAGATAAAGAGCGTTAGTTTATAACTAAGCACGCCTCAAAGTACTTATATTTACTACTTACATGAGAGAAAAATATGTTCTATCAAACAGAAATATAATATCTTAAATACGTGAAAAGAGACAGGAATATATGTTATATGGATAGATGGTCTCAGAGTCGGTGGGTGAAATAGTGAGAAAAAAAATCAAGCGCTATTACAGATAATATGGGTGGATTTTCTATATGTGGAAGAACTAAAAGAATTGCCGTTAAGAAATGAAATTAAAAAGAATGTGTTCCCACGCTTGCTTGGTATGAGTTTTATTTTCTCAATGTTGGTTATTTTCGGCTACTTGACGACTAAGAAAAACGATCGATATCAAACAAAAATTTCTATCAAACTTATATGAATCTGTCTAGTAAATATAAGGGAGATGTTTGGTTTTCCCGAGTCGAAGATATTCTTGATGTACTCTGGTTGTTTTAGGATATAATCTCGTTATTTGTTAACGTTTGTTTGAAGGAAAATTCACGTCTACGTGTAAACAGCTAGTTTTTGCTATTTATCTTCTAGATAAATCTTTAGGCTGTTAGGTGAAATCATAGTTTTTCCAGCCTAAGTTTAATATTAATTTGGTTTAAAAAAATATTGGGACTGTCATTCTGTAATTTGTTTCTCTTAATCATCATTTTGCAAAAATAAACAAAATCGATAAAGTAGAATTTTGCGGCAATCAACGTTCACAGTGTACGTCGCTTACGTATTGCGTGCAACTGCAAGCCTCCTCTTGCATTTCGTGTCTTGTCACGACGGGTAACTCAGCTATGAGATAATACATTTCCTTCACGTTCACAGCAAAAAAATTAAAGTTATAGTCTTTTCAGTACCAGACACACGCATGATGTTACACGCTCATGAGAAGTGTATTTTTTAAAACAATTTTGGTAATCAATAATGCAGTAATTCAAGAGATATTGAGGGAAGTAAAGGTTTCAGGGCGGAAAAAAATGTTTTTTTTGCGATTTTTTTAGAATTTTGCGTGAAGAATTCGAATAAAAACTTTTGTACATTATAGTATATCATTTCAATAGTACACTGTAATTTTTCTATGCAAAAATATCGGCAAACAACTCGGTGGCGAAGCTTTTTGTAAAACGTCTCTGGAAAAACATAATTTGCGGTGTTACCTGCCATTCCAAAACTTCTCAACCGATTTCTTTCAAACTTTGAATACACATTCTAAACAATACCTAGCCCCTATGTTGAGTTTTTGAGACAATTTTTCAATTAAGGTGTTTTACTCATTTTAAATAATTGAAATGATACACTATAATGTACGAAAGTTTTGATCAATTCGATTCACGCAAAGTTCTGAAAAAATAGCGGAAAAAATATTTTTTTCCACGCTGAAACCTTTTACCCCCCCCCCCTTAAACAAATTCTTAATTCAAATTCTACGCGTTTGTGAAGTGGGAAAGAGAGGCGAGTTCGTCATGTGTGAGTCGACAGTTGAGACCTCGGAGGCGTGGCCAACGGCATCCTCGACAAGTGGTGTTTTGACAGTAAACCGCGGGTAGACCAATTTCCCTACCGCGGTGGCAGAAATCGACACTGATCGTGCCTGTAGTATTGATGTTGTCGGGCAATTTTAATCGACGAGAGGGGAAGCGTCAAACGTAGACCCATTTGTTCTATTTGGCTACCGCAGAAGCGGCAGCGCGAAGAAGGACAACAAGTAGCACCGAAAAGTGTCGCATCGACAGTGGAGTTTTCACAGGTAGCCACATTTGTCTACCACGGGGGTGGAAACGAAGAGAGCGCGCTTGTGGTGGCTCCGACGGGCAGCTCAGCGGGAAGAGATTGGAAGTGTCGCAGGTAGGCCCATTTTTATACTGAAGAAGCAACGCGACGAAGAAGGACAGCAAGTGTCCTATTGTCAAACAACGGGCACCGAGTTTACAACGACACACACACACGAACACGAGGTGTGTTCTACCGGTGCTGACCTTCACATCAGATAACAAGTATATTTTTCATTCTTTTTTTTGCGATAGTTTTTCTTGTTAGCTAAAATGGATGACGTGATGGGAGAACGAGTAACTGACCCTCCTCCTAAGCCTTCTGCTGAAAATGTTAACCCCACTAGAATTAAAATTTACCCGGAGTCGTCAACGGGACCATGGGTTATATTTTTTACGCGTAAAGTAACGGCGCTAAATATTATCCAAATATCAAAAGATTTGACTTCGCGATTCTCGGATAAAAAAGAGATTGTCAAAGGTAATAAAGACAAAATTCGCACTGTCGTTGGCAGTCTCAAACAAGCCAATGCGATTGCTTCTTGCGAGCTTTCTACGCGTGAATATAGAGCGTATATACCTTCAAAGGAAATTGAAATTGATGGGATCATCACAGAATCGAGTTTGACTGTTGATGACTTAATTAAGCATGGGATTGGTCGTTTCAAAGACACCTTACTTAAAGACGTAAAGATACTTGAATGCAAGCAATTGCATTCAGTATCACAAGAAGGCGATAAAAAAGTTTATCGACAGTCAGATTCGTTTCGAATGAATTTCGCTACGTCTGCGCTGCCCATCTGCGTCATTATCGATAAAATTCGTCTCCCTATTCGCCTTTTTATCCCTCGTGTGATGAATTGCCTTAATTGTAAACAGCTTGGCCACACAGCCACGTACTGTTCCAATAAAGCACGATGTGCAGAAATGCTACTCCTGAACCCATCTTCCTAGAAAACAAACATCTCTTTTTTTCGGAACAGTCTGACTCTGACGGAGCGTGCGAAGGCATATCATTTGTTTTACCTGGGGGTTCTAGGAAAAGAAAAAAGTCTTCTTTTCCTAAACTGCCAAGGAATGGTCGTAAACTTTCTCCTCCAATAGATAAACTGCGCCCAAAGCCAAAAAAATTCAATTCAAAACCGAAGTCATTTTTGCCCGGTTTTGGTAATGTACAAACCAAACAAAACACCATAACTGGAAATAATAAAATTTCGACTTCCTCTGAGCCTTAATCAGGGAATTGAAATTTTCTGAAATTGTTGATTGGATTTTCAAAGCATTCAATATTTCTGAACCACTAAAGAGTATACTCTCAGCGTTCCTTCCAATAATTAGAACACTTAGAGCAACATTAATTTCAAGTTAAATGATTTCTACGTCGTGTCAAAAAAATCTAGTTATTGGAGACGCTACGTTGATGGCTTGTTAAGAGAAACATCAATGAGTACTCTTTGGAACCTAGCCAGAGGAATGAGGAATCGAAATGAAAGCGAAGATTTTTCGAATCGCTGGATATTTAGTTTTGCCAAGAAAGTTTGTCCAGATTCTGCTCCTGCGCAGAAAATCATTCGCGATGCTCCTACAAGTTCCGATTCCCTAGATTCGCCCATGAAAATGATGAAATTTTCAATTGCACTCCTTTCATGCAAAACAATAATGCTCCGAGATCAGACAGAATTAAATTCAACTTGGTGAAGTATCTGCCTGACAAGGCAAAACGACGCTTGTTGAATTTATTCAACAAGTTTCTTGAGCAGAACATTGTCCCGCGTGACTGGAGACAAGTGAGAGTTCCAAAACCGGGAAAACCAGTCTCCGATCATAACTCGTATCGACCGATTTCAATGCTAGCCTGCATCAGGAAATTGTTGGAAAAAAAATCCTTCGACGTCTCGACAATTGGGTTGAGGCGAACAGCTTGCTCTCAGATAGCCAGTTCGGTTTTCGGAGAGAAAAGGGAACGAATGATTGCCTGGCGCTACATTCTTCAGAAATCCAACTCGCTTACGCAAAAAAAGAACAAATGACGTATGTGTTCTTAAACATAAAAGGAGCATTCGACTCAATCTCCATTGATGTTTTCTCGGAGGAACTACATCAATGTGGTCTTTGGCGACATTCAAGTTACATGTGCCTGCCACAAAGCTCTTGCCTAAGCCTCCTTCTCTATAATTTTTACGTGAATGACATTGATAATTGTACTGTCAGCCCATGCAGACTGGCGGCGAGAAGCTGAGCTGGCGCTGGCACTGACATTAGGATGCGATATGCGAGAAACCTACTTGCATCATATCAAACGGAGCCTGTCAGAGTAAAAGCAGGTAGTCGGCGCAGATCCGCTCCGCTTTCACTCTGACATCATTCCTTTGCTTTGCAGCACATTCTAATGTCAGTGCCAGCGCCACTTTGTCAACAAAGTGTAGTTGAATAATCATAGCAACCATTGCTCTTGTTTTACTAAATACCATGGCACATTGCGCTACAAACTACCACGCTGTTTGTTTGTGAGTACAATCCGATTTGTGCTTAGCGACTCACCCCTTGGGGTATAACTAGTTGGACAGTTTGGTGCACATTGCGCAATGAAAAAACATAAACAACAACGCATGCTCCGATCTGTCAAACTTAGCCCTCCATTTAGCAAAATGGCGTGAATATTTCAAAGTGACTTTTCTTCTATTTTTTCAGTAAATTCAAGGCTATACTGCATTTTATTCATTCTCACATGTAAGAATTGTTAGGTAATCATCGAATTTCCAACATTTTTAATTATTTGGTTCTTTTTACAGGTAGATAAATTGTCACGAAATTCGGGCTTCACAACACTAATTCATGCGTAATACCGTGGCTGAATTTTAGTTATGATGACTCCCAAAAAACGTATGCTGTACCATCTGGAGCACGAGCAACTATACAAAGCAGTGGATGGTGCGACGAAAGGTGATTCTGTTCGTTTAGACCGCCCAAACACTGGAACTGAAACCAACTCCTAGTCGATTGGCGAATTGAACATGCAGGGGATCGGCTACCACGAGTGAGGTGATAAATTTTTAACTGTAAATTTTGATAATCTAATAAAATCCATTTTTTCCAGAATCGCTTGTTGAAACGACACCATTAGATCAATCTCATCGTCCAGCCGAGCATCCGAACGTATTGGGTGAGGTGTTTTACCCTCCTAAAATGTTACAGAAATCTAAATCAAAACCAAGATCGAAGCCACATCCATCCGCGGTCGCAGCCAATTTTGTTTACGATGAGTACTTGGAAAATATTGAGAACATAAAAATGACTGAGTTGAAGGAAAAGGAAAGAAAGAAAACCGAACGACAAATCAAAACAAAACTCAAAGCTGACAAAGAGGCTCAGTGAAGAAAAAGTGTGATAAGAAATCCATTCTGTAATAGATTCTGTAAGTATTCACTCAAATTTCATTATTTACACTGGCGCTTAGATTATTTTAATGTCTTAGGTTTAGTTTATTTTGTGGTCTTAGGGCAATCCTCTAATTTTTGAGTACAGATCAGATGGCGATTTGGACTAGTGTATTGTACAGAGCTGAGGGATAAATATGAAAGCGACCCAGTAATTAAGAGCTAGTTTTTTTTTTATTTTGTCGCTGGTCCTATACATCTTCTCGGATTTTGATGAAAATTTCAGCGCTTGTTTGTGTATATGGACTTCAGTCAAATATAATGAGGAGAAGTGGTATAAAACGGGCATTGTAAATTAGTCCGTAGAAATAGGGCGACATTTTAACATATCTAACTCTGGTTTAACTTGATGGAATCTACTTCTGTTTAATTTTTCTGGAAGGAGCTTAGGAAAGGTAAAAAATAGGATGTATCTACCTTTTTGATTGGTAATTGATACAATGAAACTCGTTCTTACTTTACCTTGAAAAAATGACAATATTGGAAACGTTATAGCCTTTTGTAATAACCTAATTGAGGGTAGGTTTGCATGCACACATATTTATTTTTAAGATAAAGACATTTGAATGGATATGAATTAATGTATTTCATGTTATATTTTCTCAAATGAAGAGGCTGTATATTTTAAGTGTACAACATATGAGTGAACATGTGGCTAAATCCTAATCCAGCATTAACCGAGAGTTGTATAGAAACCGATTTGATCATTACATAGATGTTGAATCCAAAGACCAACATTACGTATGTTCACAAACAAATGACTAGCCAGGCCACGGATGAAGTCCCGTAAGAACAAAAGATCTGATTGCTGATGAGATCATTGCGAAATCGAAATATAATTCGATTAGCAAGCCAATACCAACTTTACTATATCTCTCTGTAATGAGGGAATGACACCAATCAGACAAAAATCCTTTTGGAGATAAAGAAAAGCAAAACACCTAACCAAAACTCAATGGGCTATAAAAATCTCTGCAAAACAATATACTGAGACAGGTAATGCTTAGCTATTTCAATACAAAAATACTATAGGCTTCCATCAATATTACGCGTAAATTAAATTAATTCATTTATTGATTGTTTTTCCGCGATCAACTTCGTTCAGCAAGTGTTTTGATCGTTCCCTAACGGTTTGTTGTTGTTTGTCAAAAACATTGGCATCTACGGGTTAATGAAGTGTGTGCATCGTAACTCACTTGTATGGCTTTTAGATTAGAATGCCTGATAACGTCCCATTACCGTCACCGGGTGGGCACGCGCGATAAATATTTTTAACTAGCATCTTAGCAGAACGCTTATTTTCTCAACTCTACCGACTGTTTGTCAGTCAGCCATCGTCATTGTTTGTAGACTCTCCGGAAGTGGCATTAGATGAAATACGTGCGAATGTGTAGTTGATTCTGTTTTTTGTAGTAGACTGGAATCCGATACTTTACCAGCTTTCCGTTTCAGTAAAGACTGGATCTACAACAATGTAATACCCGTGCCGTCTATCGTAGGATCTATTTCAACTCCCTCTCACTATCGCAAGAGGCCATCTGAGTGGGGTCAACCCGTGGAACCAGTGCATCTGGTTCAAACCAAGATTCGCAGCAGCCATTCGATTATCAGCCGAGCATTCCACATACTCGACTAGATTTTACTCCGTTTTAGCGCATTATCAATTACATAAATTTATTATGAATAATTAAAATTGCTACTTGACCGATTGACTGACTTTAGTGTGATAACCATTGAGAAAATGCGCCTCCGCACACTCCGCATCGGATCCGGTACCGGTTGGAACTAGTTTTCCACGATTGACCGAGATAACCGCGCCTTTGCACTAGACGTCCATCCTTCCATCCATCACGTGACGACGGTCAGGGAAGACTTAGGCGCAACAAATTTAATGAACAAAAAAAATATGTTCGAAGCCGCGCCTGACTGACTCAGCCAGGATCAAGAATAAAAGCACACATTATATAAACATCTCTCGGCACACAGTAATTTTCCATAGCGAAAGTTGGTGTGTGGTCAAACGAAAACAATTATCAGGGGGGAACGTCGAGAGCTTTCTTTGTGTGTTGTGTGGTTTTGCTGATTCGGGGGTTGGCTATTAATATTCTTAATCTGTTGGCGCCGCCGTTTCGACCTTTATAATGAACCTTCTGTAAACATTAGGCGGCTGTGAATGCTTTTCGTGGCAAGTGAATTAGCTTGCACACCCGGAAGAGCGAGCTTTGGTTGTATGCCGGTTCAGTTCCTCTCGAGCCAGAGGGCAGCTATTTTCGAACTGTGTTGTTGATTGTTATCTATTTTTAGAGCTATATGGGGTGAGATCTGTTTGAGATTCTGGTGACGCAATTAAGGATAGTGTTTATCAGAAGAAAATAGGATTTCGAAGTTTTACGACCAGGCTCGGTGAATAAATGGGTAAACAACGTCCAACGCTACTGTAGATAGTAATATAAATAAGATTTAAAACCTTATTTTCTGAGGTTTTATGGCACTTCTGTTATTCTTCAAAAATTAAAATTAGAGGAACAATTTGCCAATCAGCGATCTGTTGATCCAGCCTCAGGACATATTTGAAGATCTGTGGCCATTCTGTGATTCCATTCGCAAAACTCATTCTAGAAATGCTAATCTAGCTTTTAGTCGAGTAAAATCTGACGCAGAAGCTAACGCGTATGTATTGAGTTTGGTCTGTTACATTGAAATTCGTTGTCGATTGCGGAAAAAAACCATTTTCGATAATTGTCTGTTTTTACAGCTTAATGATGAGTCGTGGACAATGCTTATTATTCCCGCTTGATTATCCCTATGAGCCTCGATCAGCGCACTAAGACGACGCTATTAGAGATGTAGATAAGGCTCTTCTTCAATAAATCGTATTTCTTTTCGCGACACTAGAAGTAATCTAGTCATTTACCGGGGATAGATAGGTGGCATTGTCGTAAAACAACAGAAAATATCATCAAACACACGCACAATGCCAATTAAAATCGAAGTTTAACTTTTGAACAATCATGACCGTAACCGTAGCTCCAAAGGTACTTAGTGCATTTTACTGAAAAAAAACATTTCTCCTGCTTAGGCTCGACGGCAAGGCGCCATAATAATCTGAACTCGTTGCGAAGAACACTTGAAAACGATTCAACTTAATTGCAATTTCGTGTATGAGATAAGGTGGGTTAAGTCATGAGTGTGAAAAAGGTTAATTGAATGATTTTCGAAGAAATGGTAAGCCTCGTAGTATTAGTTTTTGGCTATCAATTTGAAACTTTTTTTCTGCGGAATTTGACGTTTCGGTTAAGCACTGTATCCTACTTCATGATGAATTTAAAAAAAAACAAACTATCTTGGAATCAGACCTTTTTTTGTTGGAGACGAACCACTGCGACCAGTATTTAGATCCATTGTGGTATCACAGATCAGACCTACTAATACAAGATTTCATATCTTGAATCTGATTTTATTTAATAAAAATTGACTTACATTTATATTAAGTATCAGATGAGATGCTTCAAATAACCAGATTATAAAGCTGGTGCTCCAAAATACCGGTACTGAATAAAAATTTGTACCGGTATTTTCGATACTATGTAAAAGTTCAGATATAACCTTTTAATACAGTCTACTTTCAGATGCTGAATAAGTTACCTGGCGCGTTATTTTAGATGGGATCTACCTGGCCATGATGATGGTATTTTCATGGGTTGAACCCATTTCAAATACCCATGTCAAACCCCATGAGCATGGGTGTATTATGGGCTTTTCGTTTGCTCGTGGTCCTCCACGAGCATAGTCCAGGTCTCGTGGCCGTAGAGGACTATCGGTCTAATCAGCGTCTTGTAGATAATCAACTTCGTGCGGCGGCGAATTTTGTTCGACCGGAGTCCCTCCGGAGTTCTAAGTAGGCACGATTTCCCGCCAAGATCCGTTTCTGAATTTCTCTGCAGGTATCGTTGTCGGCGGTTATCAGTGAGCCCAAATACACGTATTCGTCGACCATCTCGATTTCGTCACCGTCAATCCGAACTCGGGATGGGAGGTTCACGTTGTCGTCTCTAGAACCTCTTCCTCTCATGTATTTTGTCTTCGAAACGTTGATGGCAAGTCCAATCCTGCTAGGGTTTCTGCCTTCAGTCTGATGTACGTTTTCGACATCGCCTCAAAGTTCCGTGCTATTATGTCAATGTCGTCGACGAAGCCAAGAAGCTGGACGGACTTCCTGAAGATCGTGCCACTCGTGTCTATCCCCGCTCGCCTTATTACACCTTCTAACGCAACGTTGAACAGCACGATAGACCATTACCTTGCCGTAACCCTCTTCGAGATTCAAAGGGATTCGAGAGTGCCCTGATACTCGAACAACGCACATCACCCGATCCATCGTCGCTTTGACTGATCGTGTTAGCTTATCCGGAAAACCGCCACGGAGCAGATCTCTAGTAATACGAGACGCAAGTTTAGGTAGTGCACCTACAAACAAGGATATCACGAAATCGCTTGTGCAGACAACAAAAAATACCGCAAGGGGCTGCAGATTGCCACAGATGCGATCAAACCCCGGGAAGGCGCTTCATTGGAAACCGTTGAAGTGTCGCAGATTCCTCAACCAGGGCTTTTCATCGGATATTTTCCCGACAGTATCGACAGGTCCGATGGGAACATTCTCAGCCTGGTGCAGAATCAGAATGACAATTTCTGCTCATAACGCTGGAGGGTCGTGAAGAGAAGCGCAGTCATAGCGGTAGAGCTCCTGTTGACGGTAGATGAAGTTTCATATATCAACACGGAATACCTCACGACGGACTGATCATAGCAAGCCTGCAGCAGCGGTAACGAGTGCATCGGTGGCAGCCTGTCTTACAAGCTATACATAAAAGCACCCTACCGTATGCGGCTCCCGAATTGTTACGCAAGGCGAAGATCGCAGATGAAGGTGCGAAAACGGAAATAGGGTAGGAAATACAGGCCACTGGACTGTCGAACAGCAAACAGCCTGCGACTAGCCGTCGGCACAATGAAGGGGACGAAGCATTGGCACCAAAATCGACGGCAGAAAAGCACCAAAAAATGAGCAGCGTTTGCTGGATCACGCAAAGGATACCACAAACGGCCTTGCCCGGAGGTTCACCAAGGAGGGCCCAGATATAACTCTTCTACATGAAGCGTGGGAAAATAACGAGTTCAAGTAGGCTTACGAAGTAATTTCAAAGGATTTTGGAACTTTGTAATTCCTAAAAGGAAAAATTTCAGCGTTCGTCCTAATCAACAAAGAGGCAGTGTCGTCCACTGCAATTTGCCAATCATTCCGCATTCGTTTTTGCTACCAGTTCAGCATCTGATCAGGCGACCGATCAGATCTTGCTCCACAAGATATCACTGATTTGTTTCTCCCGACATTGCAATTGCAGCTGCAAGAAAACTAAAAGACTCTTTCTCGCCTAGATCAGCTGCTGTCTACTGCCACTATGCCGTCGCTTTGGCTGAACCTTTGTCTCGCATCTACAATCAATCATTTGACCAAGCTAAGTACCTCGACGTTTGGAAGTAATCCTACGTGTTTGCGTTGTTCAAAGCCGCAGAATAACGAATCTCTCAGCTGGATCTAAGTTGTTTTAAATTGACCGAATCGCCCATGGGAAGCTGTACAAGTTAGGAGCGTCCGACAAGCTGACGTTGTTGCTATGCACCTATCGTACGCAGAGAAAGCTTTGTGTGAAGTTGTTGGACTCTTGTATATCGACTCCATTTACCAATAGATAAGGTGTACCGCAGGGTAGCAATCTGGGCCCACTGCTTTTCACTGTTCACTGTTTTTCCAATGATTGAGTTAATGATATTTGCCGACGACCTTAACCTTCCGGCTGCTTTCAAAATCTAGCGAAATCATCTGAGGGCACCAGCGGGTGCTCGTTCGGTGAACCATTTGCGCGACGTCCGAAGGGTTAAGCTTGGTTTAGTCATCCAGTCAGTCGAGGACTGCCGCCGACTTCAAGCACTATTGGATCGCTTTGTGTAGTGGTGTCGAATGAATCAGCTTACTGTAAACATTACCAAATGCTTCCTGATGACGTTCCACAGGAAGAACTAACCGTCAATCTTCGATTGCAGTATCGATGGGGTTGCACTACAGGGAGTCAATGAAGTCGGTGACGTGGGTGTAATTCTTGACCAAAATCTGTTCTTCAATTCACATATGACCAACATAATTGCGAAAGCCAATCGGAATTTACGGATCCGTACTGTCTATATTGTACTGCGCATTGGTCAGACCAATCCTCGAGTTCATCTCGCTGGGTTGTAATCCTCATCACCTAACTGGATGTTCAAAATTGGAAAGAGTACAGAAAAAGTTCATACGCTTAGCTCTTAGGAACATGCCTTGCAATGATCCACAAAATTTACTATTGCCTTTGTACTGATTCTATTCCTTCCAAACTATGCTACAATATCCCAGTATTGACCTTACATACGAGATGTATAATGTTTTAATTGTACATGGATCATTAAAATTGTAATTAAAACTCTTTATAAATCCAAGCATGTTATTTGCTCTATCGATGATTGTGTTATAATGATAAATGAATGTTATTTTGAATCTAGAATGACTCCCAAATCTTTAACTTTTTCGCACTTGATTTCCTAGAGTGATTGAAATGTCAGGTGTATTTCCTTTCCTACTAAAAGTTATTGCATTACATTTTTTACGTTTAGTTACAGAAGGCTTTTTTTACACCAGAGATTAAACATATGCATTTCTTCCTGTAACATCTTTATGTTTTGTTGGTTCCTTATTTCTAAAAAGAGCTTCATGTCGTCTGAATAGATAAGAATTTTTATGTTTTTGAATGAATGAATTAATGAAATGTCGTTCACGAATAAAATTAACAAAAGAGGGCCTAGATGGGAGCCTTGAGGAACTCCTGATGTGACTTGAATAGGATTCGATTTCTTCCCTTTGAATCTAACTATTTGATGACGGTTAGTTAAATATGAATCGAGCCATTTGAGAAGACCTGGTTCAACTTTCGAGTAGCGAGAAGGGTATCATTATTATTACCGAGTCACACATCTTTTGGATTCCAATGATTCGAACCTTTTCTCGGGCTTACAGTGCTTGTGCCTTTGATGACTCCTCGTAAATATTTGCAAGCAGAATGAGAATGATTACTATGATAATTATGTGCAGACTTCCCATGAAGATGGACAATTTTGTACCTGTGTAGAAAATTTCGTGCACGCGTTCAACTTCAAACATGCTTCATCACGATGTACAAGTTCGCCTCGAACATCGAACTCAAGCAAACGATTGCAAACTCTAGTTCAAACATCCGTGTACGTACACCGGGTGTGTACACGAGAACGACTCGCACATGGCAAAAAGTGTCAGCGCTAGTGACGATGAGAGTGAGAAAGAGAAAACTGGTGCCACGAGCCGATGTGTACGCACACCGTGTACGCACATGGGGCTCAGTTGTGCAGGCGAACATGTGCACGTGTTTAGGTACGAAATAGCATGTTTGAGTTCGTACATGAAGTGTGGGTTTAATATGAGCACAGAACCAGAGCGAACATTGTGTGCGATGTGCATATGGGAAGACTGATTATGTGTATTAGTAATGTCACAGATAACACGTTTAGGCTCGATTTCAATCGTGTGTAAATGCCCGCTACTGAAATTCCGAATAAATCAGACGTCTGAAACACTTTTAGAAAACGTTTGTAGATGGCGCAGTGATCGGTACAATGCAGCTAGAGTGCAGCTGTCAAACACGTGTAGCAAACAGTTGCGCAGATGGCAATAGTGAAACACGGATTTCCAACGTTTGTCTATTTGAAAGTTTACACAGATTTTTGAAGAAATCTTGTTCTAGCCTAAACATCTGTTACCTGTGGTAATATGCAACCTGACGTGTAATTTTATGTGATTTTGTAAATCTAACCTTACGAAAAGATTGTGGTTTTAGGTCTCATTGAGGGTGGCGCCTGGTCGGAGGCAAACGGATTTTTTCCTACCCAAATCATTTAGACTATAATGTCTGATGATAAATAACTAAATAAACACAAAATCTTTGGCTTAAATTTCTTAGCTCACAAGTTAGTATATTGCAAAGATCAGCCATCTCAAAAAGCTGTAGCTTTGATGAACAGAGCAATAAAGTTCTCTTCAATTACAGGATTCATTCAACGAGACGTCTTTGCAATAACAGTGCAGGTACCAACGGCTAGACGAAAGCAGGGGCGATACGGATACAGCACAACCTTCTGAAATCGATGCCCTCACAAAGTACTGCAGAAGCATAAACAAGCCCTTTATCATTGGATGTGATGCCAATGCACGTCACATAATATGGGGTAGCACGAATATAAATACCAGAGGTGACTACCTACTAGGAATACTTTTCGTCAAATGATGTTAATGATTGTAACAAAGGAGTTGAAGCGACTTCTTCGAACGTAGCTAGGAGCGAAGAACTCGACTGCAAGTTATGCAGTGCTCAAATAACGGAAAAGAGTTGATAAGATTCTGACAAACCTAGTCTGTCGGATCACAAACACATAATGTTAGCCATAGAAGCCAATAAACTCATAGTGCAAAAACACAGGAAAATAAGGAAAACAAATGGGTGGGTATTCCGCTTACACCAGGAAGAGGCGAATAGAACGAGGAGAAAAAACCAATCTCCAGCAGATCTGGATAATGCGTCAAAACGATCTATAAAAGAGGATCATATCCGCCTATAATGACAGTTGCCCTCTAGTAACGAGGTCTGTTCCTTGGTGGAACAAAAATCTAGCAACACTGAGGAAGGAAGCTAGGTGCCTGTTCAATAAAGAGAAGATTACTGGTAAGTGGTCAGACCAATGAGCCAGATGTGGTTCATCAAACACGTTCGTTGGACCAGAACCATATCTACCGGTACCATGAAACAAACTTTAAGCTTGGTCTAGAGACCAACTATTAAATGAGTGGTGTAACAAATTAGGCGTTCGGCAAGCAGAGAAATCCATACATTCAGAATCCAGCTACAAAGAGAACCAAAAAAAAAAACAATGGATCTAAAACGCAAAGACTTACGTATAATCACAGGTTTGTTTACAGGACATTGTTTTGCCTGAAAAAAATTGGCAAAAGTTAAGAGTCCGAGAGCTCGGAACCTATTTTCTGCAATTGTGCAGCATTATTCTCTCGAAGGAAGCAATAATTCCATAATTTGTAAAGCAAACAAGGGCAGCCACAAAAGATAACCTGAATAGTGATCGCAATGGCAGAGTTTCCTCTACAAAAATAAAGAAAAAAATAGGCACGCAGACATTGGAAGGCTGATAAAACGCGACAGACTACAGGATGCTGGACATGTAGCGCGAATGCTGGAAGAGAAACCAGGTCATTTTGTTTTGTCCGACACTGTGTTTGGGTAGAGTAGAGGTGCTGATCACATCCTCTATATAACAACGAAATATCCAAGATTAAAAAGGGGATTGGATTGCCTCGTCATCAAGACTAAAAGTATCGTAACTCCCAATTAAAAAGTCGTACGAGTCATATAACATATACATACTAAGTAAACTGCTTGGCAATTTGGGATAACACCCAAACACGTAACGTGACGTGACGTAACACCCACTATCGATACATATAAAAAAGAGTGCATTCGGAAATTACAACATTTTACCACCTCAAATTCAAAGTACATATACTCAATCAACACGCAGTCATATGGTGGTCAAAAGGCAGACTTTCGAATTACGCGAAATAATCTCAAATTGTGAACTCGACCGTTTTAAAAAAAATCCAATTTTTATTACTAATTCGCGCAGGAGATAAGCTCAATTATGGTGGGTCACAGCCGGGTGCAATTGTTTACTACGTTCTGTTAGAAGAATGTCAGAAGAAATGCGCGTTAATACTACAAATTCGTTGCGTAATGTCGACCGCTTGTTTCAACCGATTTTTCGGTCAATTTTTAGCATATGGGACAATTGCAACGACTCTACTGACATTAAGAATCTTTCCGAGTCAGCACTCGAACATATGGCGACCGGTTTATGAGACAAATTTTCTGTGCAACCCGAGTCTTGAAGAAATATATTCTTCTGATTTTCCCAAGTTCTGTCTTTTTTATTTACATAGATTTATTTACATAGATCTGTTAGGGATAACATAACGAATATCAGCTAAGAAATATTCCAATCTGGGCGACTAAAGCGTGTCCTATTTTTATACCTTGCGAAAATTGCAATCGAGGCTAAAATAACGCGAAATAAGAGCCTGCAATCGGTTCATTAGTGACCCATCTTACCTCAACAGACTAGACCACCATAGTTAATCGCAGGCAGGACATGGCTTGTTTTGTGTTTACATGAGGGTGAGCGATTTGCCACCGATCAGTCAACGGATCCTCATCAATGTGTGTCTTCTCTCTTTCTTTCGCTCTTGCTCTGTGTGTGCACGCGTTGATTACATTCACTGTGCTGACTGATAGTAGGTACTTAAGTGTACTAACAACAGGACCATAGTAGCTCTACTCCTGCAGCAAACATGGGTTTGTATATGTTTGTATGGAAGTTTACCGCTCGAGGCGAGGTCTCCTGCGGGATTAAAAGAAGCGACTCGCGGCTCGGAATCCTTAGTGTACCGGCCAACGTTGAACGGAGCGGTTCCAATTCTTGCCAAAGCCAAGTCAATATTCCAAGTTTGGTTCGTTTGAAAAGTGTCAGTGAAAGCGCTTGGAATAAAGTTGAAAAAATTGAATTATGGACTCGCTATTTGTTAGTAATAGAATTTTTCTGAACTCGGATCACTATCCAGACATTTTCGCCGGTGGGATTCTGGTGTCGAGTGTGGATGGAAAAGTTTCTAGAATTTTTGACCGACCCGCGGATGTGAAGTCCTATCAGGAGAAGCACGATGTTGAGGTATACATCGGTGGGAAATTGTCGAGTGTAGTTTAAGATCCGCTGTTGGTTAGGGGACCTGACGCTCCTTTCGTTCTAGAGAAAGACGTTATGTGTTAAAGCAATAATCTAAATTTGAAATTCATCCAACTAGTTAATCGAACGAACGTAGTGCATTGAAATTTACTTCAATCGGTACATGTTCCGAATTATTCCCATGTTTCCTTATGAAATTCTGCGGTTGTGTTCGTATAGAACAAATTTTACAGCCACTGCAACGTTGCTATTGTGAATTTTAAAGTGCATTTTCACTAATGACCTAATGGCTTAATTGGCTCTACTGTCTCACATTTCTCAACAACCGTTGTCACCTTATCACCTCCCGATTCGAGCCTCAGGTTCATACTAAATACACTGCAACATTTATTGCTCCAAAATTTTCCGCTGAGACCGCGTTCCGGGTCGAGTTTCGCACATACAAGATTTGCCCCGTTCAAACAATCTTGCCGACCATTTCTCCCGACAGCAACGAGATAAGAATGGTCGGACAAGCATCCTTCTATTTTTACTAGTCAAACGAACGGCACTCAGCCGATAGATATCATACCTGTCACCGGCCCACGCGAGATTGTTGTCACTTGCTTTAGTGGGACCATAAACTGCTGATAAGAGCCGCACCCCCTAATAAATAATGAACTTAACCATCGTTGCAGAATTTTGGCCACTTTCTCGGAACGTATCCCCTGCCACCCCTGCCTACTTACGCTGCAAGTTCAAATCTGACACAGCGAGACCCCGACCGATAACCCATAGCTTGCGGGGAGTAATTTTTAATCGCCATTGTTCCTTTCACTGTCCAGCCTCTCTTGTGCGATGATAAGCCAATTTTTAATAGCGCCATGAATTGACCCCCTGGGAATATGCCAGACATCTTCCAAAACAAAGCCAGATAAGATTAAATCACGTATTGACACAGTGCTTCGGGATAAGTTGCGTAAGCAACTGTCATGTTTTTCGAGGATAACAAAACAAAACTACGCGCCTACTTTATAAAGCTCACCTCACCGAACAATTGCAGGTTAACGATTTCGGAGATCTCGTGCTGATGCCGGGGCTGATCGATTCGCATGTGCACATCAACGAACCGGGTCGGACGGAATGGGAGGGTTTTCACACGGCCACTAAGGCAGCCGCTGCCGGCGGTTTCACAACCATTTGCGATATGCCGCTGAATTCGATTCCACCGACAACGTCGCTAGCGAATCTACGCACCAAAATCAACGCCGCGCGTGGAAAGATCTTCGTCGATGTCGCATTCTGGGGCGGTGTAGTACCAGGGAATGCAGACGAACTGCAGAAAATGATCTATGCCGGTGTCGTCGGTTTCAAATGCTTCCTGTGCCCTAGTGGGGTGGACGAATTTCAACACGTTGGAGAGGAGGATCTGCGTCAGGCGCTGCAGAAGATGGAAGGAACCGGTTCGGTGCTAGCTGTAAGTGCTGCCATCTGTCAATCACTAGATAAAAGCTCAATATCGAATAAATTTTCAGTTTCATGCCGAGGTCGAATGCAAGTCCCATCAACAGCACCACCCCGTGGAGAAGAAGTGCAATCCGAAAAAGTACGAAACATTCTTGGACAGCCGCCCGGATGAAATGGAAGCGGAAGCTATCGAGTTGGTGGCGAAACTCTCACAGCGTTATGACGTTCCGTGTCACATCGTTCACCTGTCGGCTGCTCGGGCATTACCTTTGATTCGTGGAGCCAGAGCCAACGGAGCCAAGCTGACCGTCGAAACATGTCACCATTATCTGTCGATTGTTGCTGAGGACATTCCGGATGCGCATACCGAGTACAAGTGCTGTCCACCAATTCGCGGTAAGAGCAATCAGGAACAGCTGTGGCAGGCTGTTTTTGACGGGGACATTAATATGGTCGTTTCGGATCACTCGCCAAGCACACCGGGTATGAAGTTGCTCAACTCCGGTAAGAATCGTGGCGATTTCATGAAAGCTTGGGGTGGCATCTCATCGGTTCAGTTCGGTTTGCCACTTTTCTGGACCAATTGTCAACGGTATGGGTTGAAGATTCCAGATCTGGTGCGATTGCTTTGCACGGAACCGGCAAAGATGTGCGGTATCGATAAGGTGAAGGGCAAGCTGGAGGTTGGCTACCATGGGGACATTTGCGTTTGGGATCCGGAGGATAGTTTCACGGTCACGCAGGATATTATCGAGTTCCAGAACAAGGCAAACCCCTACATGGATCGGAAGTTGCGAGGTGTAGTCCATGCTAGCTTTATTCGTGGTACACCCGTTTATAAGGCGACAGAGAAGTTTGCTGCACCGGTGGGGAACATTCTGCTGAAGAAGGTTGCCCGACGAGGGTCCAAGGCGGTGAAGTTTGAGTGAGCTTTGCTGCAGCTTAGATGTTTAGGTACGATGGACTTGAAAGTATTGCAGACTGTTTAATTGTTAAAGTTTATTGCGTATATTATGCAGATCGTTTACAGGCGATGTGAAGAGTTTAACCTAAGTTCAGAAATTTATTGATAGTTCATATGTTTGGAGTATTTTTATTTTTATATATCTATATAAGTTTGATTATGATGTAATAAATACTGTTTTATGTATTCACTTATAGGGGTAGAACAGGCAGCGTGTTGTGCTATTCAAGAGCGAATAAATTGCATCTTCTCAGATTGTTCGGACATCTATTGCTTGTAAGGGATTTTGGTGCATGATGATTACCCTTGATTTTTGGTATCAATTCAAATCATAATCCAATTTGATGTGGGAGGGATAATTTTTAATGATGCAACACGCTAGTTATTCGGAAAATGATATTAAACATGTGAAATATGACTATGTTTTATACATGTTCTTCAAACAACCCTCTGAACAGTTCTCATCAATCATGACATATTTTAGGCCTAGCTATCGGCTTACATTTTTTCAGGTTCACACGAGTCAGATGTTTAAATCATATGTTCAATTTTGCCTCGAAAGAATGTAAGCATACGAGAAAAAACAATTTCAATTGATTCTGCAAATTTTAAGGAAGATTTAGAAAGTCTTACTGATTTCAAGGGTGTTACTGGAAAGTAGTTCTACGTAACCTAAATCAGTTGTACGAATTCCACCGAAGTTTTTGGATAAGCCTTTAAGGACTACACACTTTTGCGGCGAATTTTAAGACTGTTCTGTCCATTTGAAGGAATCTCCAAAACGCCAAGAAATGTCCATGAACTTGACACAAGCCTAACTAACTTCAGAGAGATCGTGGCATATCTGTTGAACGCAAGGTATGTCCTATAATATACTGGGAAGTCCTTAAAATTTGCAGATAATTTCTATGATCGGAAGTATCCCACAAACTTGGTGGAATGTCTTCGAATTTTGAGCAGACCCTTGGGGGAGGTAGTCGCTTATCTACTCTTCCGGCCATCGCATCAAATCATAGGTATATATAAATTGTATAACTATGCATTAGATGTGACACTTGATTACCTGACAGTCCTCCTTTTTATAGGATTGCGTGCTCTTTAGATGCTATATTCTGGTTGAGATATCACATCGCTTCGGCGATAGAGCGGTGTGTATACAGTCAAGTTCCCTCTGGATAGTGCTAAACTTATTACCTACTGAATAAAATATATTTTTGCTTTGGGCAGTTTGATAAGCTAGGAACGGATACCTGGGGAGGTCAATATGCAGGGGAAATATGTATTGTTTGGTCTGAGTAGGATGATGGCCGTTTTTTCTTGTTATCAACCAATAATTGATCTCAGATTATATGGGGCTTTTAAAGAGTTAGGGACAGGCTGACCTGTGGCCTTCGTCTGGTTCATGCTCGTTGGTAAAGATGTCTTCATGACTGGTTGGTTGATGTGTGTTCCTACTTACAAGTGATTCGACAATCAACCTGTAGCAATTGATCACTTCGCTTGGGTGGGGATCCATGTGAATCCTGCCAGCTATCGACTCTTTTGACCTTGGGTATGTTGGCTGATTTATGAAAGGAGTGCAAGACTGGCACCTGAGAGAATGTTGATTGTTTCACTCGACCCAGATCGGTGTGGTTTGTGTGAGTTGAATGCTCAGTGCTTCAAATAGACAGATTGAGTCGTTCGGAGGATTGGTAGTCTACGAGAGTAGACGTAACACCCCCCTCCCCCACCGTAGCATTTCGTCACAAAACTCTAAATAGCCCCCTGGTAATTACGTAGCTTGCGGTAACCCTCCCTCCTTGTCACCGTAAAAAATTTAAAGAAAAATAAAAAAACGATGTTAGATGAAACGGGTAAGGTAGTCGTAACATCAGGTCAACCCCTATTCCCCTTTAAAAAGCTACTTAGCATGACATGACCCCCTACCCCCCTGTCGTCATACATCATCACAAAATATAAAACTCCCCCTCCCTTTTATAATGCTACGTCATTTGTGGATTGTCCCTAATGAAGTGAGATTGTTTATGTGGAATTTACAATACCGTTCCTAATCTAGCCTATTTTTTGCGTCCACCACATAACAACAGGGATTATCAAACTCTATAGTAGATTGATTTGCTTCAGACCTAAGGAGACGAAAGAGGAAAATAGGGACAAGACAGAAGCGATTTCAATTCGATTTTAGTGTGGATAACGACGACCAGACTTCCCATGAACATCGACAAGTTTGTATCTGTGTACAAAATTTCGTGCGCACGCGCAACCTCAAACATGCTTCGTCTCGATGTACAGGTTCGCCTCGAACATCGAGCTCAAGCGAACGATGTGCAAACTCTAGTTCAAACATCCGTGTACGTACACCGGGTGCGTACACGAGAACGATTCGCACAAGCAAAAAGAGTCAACGCTAGTGATGATGAGAGTGAGAAAGAGAAAATTGGTGCCACGAACATATGTGTACGCACACTGGGTACGTACGTTGGGTTCGGTTGTGCAGGCGAACATGTGCACGTGTTTTGGTACGAAATAGAGTGTTTGAGTTCGTACACGAATTGTGGGTTTAATATGAGCACAGAACCAGAGCGAACATTGTGTACGATGTTTATTTGAGAAGGCTGACGACGACTCACGCGGTGGCAGGAGAACATTTTATAGGTCGCTATAGAGGACACGAAATCATACAGGCAAACAGGTGCCCAATTTTGTCCTGCTCCCTAGGACCGGGGTCGCTACTTCGTCCGATTTTGCAAGATTTGTCTCGCGGGATGGACCACAAGCCACTAAGCCATAGGCGGCAGCTTTTCAGCTCGCTAAAAAATTGAACAGACCCTTCAAAGTTCAATGGAATTACTATAAATTCCAGTTCCTATGAAACCACTGAATACTTTACAGAAGCTCCCACTAAAGTTAAAGATACTGTAATCTCCTATTTTCTTAAAAGCACTGTCGAACATCAATTCTCGTCCTAATAGCTGAACCAAAGGCCACTTGGCTGTGATCACAGAGCCAACACCTTCGGATTACTAATAAAAAAGCAGCACCTACAATGCACGTCGTTTTGTGAAACCCTTCGGAACGGCACAAGGTTTTTTTTTACTTAAGACAAATTCTATAGCCGACTTAGGTCGTACTAAAAGAGTAGGAATGGATGACTAAAATTATCTCCCCGAAGAGGAAGCCATCTTGCCTCATAGTACAGAGTGCCTCCCAGACAAATATTTTTCTTTCGATATTGGGTGATCTTCCGGTTCAAAGATATGTTACAAAATGGGAACGACCTGACAAAACGCTATTCAGACGTAACCGAAATTATAAAGATTAGAACAAGCAAGGTTCCCGTTGTTTTGTAAGATCTGACGCAAGAAAACACGTATACCTGCGATACGCTTTTCACATAGGAATAGCATGTATATTAGACTGCCCAGAAAAATGATGAATTTTTGAAAACTCAATCGGCCCACCCCTGAGTCGGTTCCTAGTCCCACCAGGAGTACTTGCACCAAATTTAAAGCAAATCGGACATATCTAACTACTGGACCAACGTGCCTGAAGTTTGCATGGGATATTTCAATAATTTACATGGAGAAAGCTCACTAGTTCGTATTTTCGCCGCTAGGTGGCACTGTTTGCATGATATTATCACTGTAAGTGAAAATAAGAAAGATAATTTCATTGTCTACAACTTTGTCGAAGACTGCTAGTAAATTCGGCTTTGTTAAAAGAAGTTATTAAACTTTTAACGAAGTGATGTCTGAGTCAGTTTTGCAAGGGGCCTAGCAGTGCATGGTTGTGTATCAGTACTCGAGTCCCGCGAACTATACATTTTTGTGAAATAATGGTTAGATTTAGCTGAATAGTATGTTTACAAGAAGTGTAGTAACTAAGACAAGTTATGTTTTGGTTAGAAAATTTTAGTTCCGCCTGTGACCGCATAGAGGGCGCCACCACTAACTTTTCATAGAAGAGAGATAGAGTATCAAGATGTTCGAAAGAAAAACTGAAAAATGCCTGTGCTATAACTTTGTAGAAGACACCAAATTTCTATCTCTGTCCGTTAAAAAGTTAGTATTGGCGCCCTCTATGCGGTAACGGGTGGAACTAAAATTTTCTAATCAAAACATGACTCGTATTATTTACTATAATTCTTCTGGACTTACCAGTAAGCTAAACCTAACGATTATTTCACGAAAATGTTTAGTTCGTGTGAATCGAGTACTGATACACAACCATGCACTGTTAGGCCCCATGCAAAACTGACTCAGACATCACTTCGTTAAAAGTTTATTACCTTTTTTAACAAAGCCGGATGTACTAGCAGTCTTCGACAAAGTTGTAGATAATTAAATTATCTTTCTTATTTTCACTTACAGTGATAATACGATGCATACAGTGCCACCTAGCGGCGAAAATGCGAGCTGGTGGGTTTTCTCCATGTAAATTGTTGAAAATTCCCATACAAACTTCAGGCACGTTGGTCCAGTAGTTAGACTTGTCCGATTTGCTTCAAATTTGGTAGAAGTACTCCTGGTGGGACTAGGAATCGACTCAGAGGTGGGCCGATAGGGGTAATTTTTTTTCCTGTCACTAATGTATATGTGTCTTCACGGGATGTGGAGATTGACGGTGTAGTCACCAAGCTGACCGACTCTGACCGTCGAATACTTGCTGCAGCGTTTAGTATTGTTCGTAGATGGAATGCAGACTTTATTGCCACCAGACTTATTTCTAATGACTTTCGACAGATTTGCTCTTTCAAGCCACTTCTGTAGTGACAAGATTGGTTCTCTTCGCCTTTTTCTACCCGGGAGATTGAGTCATACGGTCACCTACTGGTGCAATAAGGCACGGTGTGGTAAGTGAAAAAAGTCTTGTGGACGGATTTTACATGATCTCTCGACCTGCCCCGCGTATAAACTGCGCGAGGATAAAATCAAACGATATTTAAAAGATCTTATGCAGAAATGGCTACAAGAGCTATGGCTGTGTCACTTGTCCATAATAATATCCATAATAATGTCTTTGTTACTTTATCGTCTAGTGATACAGACTCTGAAGACTCCTACAATGGACCTTCTTTTGCGAAACATGAGAGTTCTATGAAATGAAAGAATTTATCGCGTGCTTAATTTCCTAGTAAAGGATCCATACCGGAACTCCCGGTTCTATTGAAGAAAGCGGGATCTACAACAATTCCCAAACTTTCCATATTTCTGAGCCCTTAGATCACTTCTTACCGGATATCTCTTAAAGTTAAGATTCTTCTTGAAACAAATAACTGTGCCAACTGTGCCCCTCATTGCAGCGATTGTATTCTTCGATGGTTTATTCATCGTTCGAGGTCAGGAAGCTAATCATGTTCTACAGAGGAATTGCATAGGAATCATTCCATTCCAAATTTATAAATTTAAATATTTTATACATCAGAGTAAATGTGACCCTTTGTGGAACAAGGCTTACTTTAAACATTAACCCCAACTTCCACGATTTTAATATCATTCGTCTTGACCAAGATTCCCCCAACGGAGGTGTAATTTTTTAGATTAAGAGGTGTTAGCGCTTGCATTAAAAAGGTACGAGGCTCACCGATATTTCATGTGATTTTACTGCCATCTGGTGGTAGGTTCACCGTTGAATTGACCATATTATAAGTAGATTATACACAGAAAAAAAATTGACAGCTCTATCAGTTCGTTTGAGACAGCCATGGTGAAAATAGTGAAGCAACTACATTCGATGGTTTGAAATTATCGTCGACGTCACCCCGGAGCGACGAAGTCCGTCAGTGTGGCGCACTTTGTGTCGGCCAGATACCGCACAAGATCCTTGCACCCTTAGAGAAAGGTGAGAGCATCAAGCTCAAGGCGAATTCCGACCGTCTGAGAATTTTACGTGACCGAAAGGAGCATCACCCAAAAGCATCGACTGAACCTAATGGAGTTCCTCAAGGAAGTACGCTTGGTCCGCTACTGTTTTTATTGTTCGTGAATGATGTGGTCTTCATTTTAAAGCGTGGAGGAAAACTGTACTTCGTCGACGATTTGAAAATATTGCTAGTGACAAGGAAAGAAGCCAATTGCCGTGAGCTAGAGAATCCCGTGGATACTTTTTACAATAGGTGTGAAAAAAAATATGATGGCTCTTAGTGTTGCGAAATGTTTAATTATCAGCTATCATCGCACGAGGAGCATGTTTACTTTCAACTATACCATTGTTGGAACTCAGATGCAACGACTTGGTCATGTAAAGATCTAGGCGTCATTCTGAATGAAAGATTAACGCACGCGGCCGTTAAAAATTTTTAAACAAATTCCTGGAACCTGTGTGTTTCAAAGCATTATACTGGTGTGCTCACAGTTGGAATTCGCAAACGTCATCTGGAATGCCTACCATGTAACTTGGAGTCGAAGAGTTGAAGCTTTTCAACACAGATTCATACGATATGTGTTGTATTAATTATCTTGGAATGACCCGCTGAACCTGCTACCGTAGGAAGACCATTGCCGATTATTAGGACTGCATACATTAGAAAATCGCAGGAACGCATTTTAACATTCCTATCACAAATTAACGCACCAACCCGTGTTTTTCGTCCTCGAACATTGCGAACATTTAACCGTCATCTTCGACTTAAGAGCTTAAGACAATTTCAAAGCCGTTTGTTACCAATTTTTTTTAGCTTAGTTCATTAAAGCTCAATGTCAGTTGAATTCAAATTGAATTCGTTATTTATCGATATTTAGAAAATGATTTATTTTTTTATGAAATTCAAAATAGCGTTTTTCTCGAAAGCATGTTTTATTTGCTAACATCAGGGATAGGTCTTGTTCTATTGATCTGATTTCCTTTATTCAAAAAATGTTTGGAAGTATACTTTTTAGTCTGACCTATAACTAACATTTGCAAGAAAAATTTATTTATAATTTTTAAACGAGATTGCAGTAAACTAATTTCACTTTTTATAGGTTTTTTAATAAAAATTTCTTGAAATTAGGTATTGCATAGGAAATTTTATATATTTTAATACATAATATTCATTTCTCATTTCAGTTAACTACATTTGACAAAGCAGGAAGATGTTTCGCACGCACAGGTCGACGAGATCCACCATTTTGAAGCCGCCATTTCGAGTTTTCAAAAAAAAAAATCATTTTCTAATTGTCGATAAATAACGAATAAAACATCAAAAGCCGAAGCCATTCTTCAGCATACTCTACCACCTACGTACGAACAACCTTACGCCAAGGATACCACATTGAAATCTGTGTTTCGGCCAAAACAAAATCTTTTTGCCATCTGTGATGGCTGGAACAGATATGAATCTGTGAAAATCTATGTTAAATTTCCAAAAAATCTATGAAAAATGTTATATGTGTCATATGTGAAAAAGAATTTTTGATCAAAAAATGTGAAAAAAATCTGTTACATTACAGAAAAATCTGTGAATATGGTAACCCTGCCTTACGTTCGTATCGACATAGAAACGATATATCGACAAGCTTTTGTTGCCACAGACGATGCCAATCTTCAACGAATGGAGTGGTGCGACAATCCGGAACAACCACTGGAACATTATCATTTGCTGATCGTTTCCTACGGTAGGAAGGGCGCAGCGTAGCATGCCGTGCCGATCTTACAACAGGTTGCTGAGGACAATAAGAAATCACATCGCTGATAGTCGAGAAGATTCCGAAAATATTCCATGTGGATGAGGTGCGCTGCGGGCAGGATTGTATCGACAAGGCAAACTTTCTTTGCAGCGAAGTCTTGGCAAGTAATGGTTTTGTTCTGCTAAAGTGATGATCCAACGTGCCGCAGCTTTTGGAGTGCGTTGCTATGTCAGATGAACCTGTTTCATTAACGATATTAGAAGAAGTTGATTCTAGAGATCAGATGGACTTCAAGAGGTCACATTCGGTTCAAAAGTCCCGTTCGACATCAACAACAACGTCAACTGCTGTCTGACTCGTTGAATGTCTTCGATCTGTTCGACTGAATCGCAGCAGTTATCATACGAATGAAGACATTTCTCCAATATCTGTGAAAGTGAATTACAAAAGAATCGCTAACATTAAAAGGATTTGGATCAATAGATGAGTTCTACAGTCTGGAACATAGCTGCGTACAGTCTTCTATGCACGGTCAAGACTGGAGTAGCTTCAGCTTATTGGGCTGTTTTTATGTCTATATGTGGAGTTGCTCGCTCGGAGTAATTCGCCGCATTACTGGCTTTCGGATGACCTAGAAGAAAAACGAACGACGGTGTCCTGTTTATTCGCTAGTACTACGCCGTCACCGAGGGGATATCGTGAATCACTGATGGTTTCTGCTCAATCGTTATTTAGATTTGGCTAACATTCAGCGCATTTTGTGTTGGATTGAACGGCTGAGGTTTAACGGTCCGTCTCGTATGCATTTCCGAAATTGGCACACAGGTCCAACTTGGATGATCTTAACGCTAAACCCAAGGCTAAACCAGAGAGATTGGATCGTAGACTGTCAAACGGTGGTGCGTGGTTATGAGTTATTAAATTTATGTTCTTCGTAGCTGAGTAGTTGCATCACTGAATATCCTCAGGAAAATGTCAATGAAAATACTAATTTGATTACTGTTAAAAATAGAGGTGAATAACCATAAGGTTAAAACCTCTATAATAATTTTAAAAAAATCGCTTAAATAGATATCAGCATCCTTTGCTTCGCTCCTAAGAAGCAGTACGAATCTGGTTTGGAAAATGTAAAATACTTGCGTTTGAGTGAAACAAAAAGTCCAGTACAAGGCACCCTTATTCATCCTACTGTTTGACCTAATGCGCTGAATAGAGATAGCAGACACTGTTCTAATAAATGTATTCCAAGAGGATGAAATGAATACAGGAGCTAAGATGAATTAGGCACAGTTACCCTATCATGCTGGGTTTTACTTTCATCACTGCGGTTGTTTATAATGTTCCAATGTGCATTATCAGCTGGAATCGCGCAAGTCATCGCCTTTTAGTCTGTCACTGGCTGTTCAGAAAAAAAAACTAGACGAAATTTGATTCAAAATGTAAACAAAGTTTTACCACTCGATTCAACTCCATAAATAGAAAGAAAAAATAAAAACAAAATATCTTCACAAGACCTTTAGCTAAAGAAATTAATTGTTTATTTATTATCATTTCAGGCAACGACCAATTTCACCCCCAGACTACAGGGGCCAACAGATCCTGCCATGCATGTGAGCCGTGTTGATAACGCCAAACATAAATTAAAACGCCGGAACCATGCCTCTTCAGTTGTAAATAATCGTATATTTTTTGCGTATCACGTCCAAAAGGTGACCGCGAATGGCTGACTGGACCCCCGATAACGGCAAAAAGAAGGTACGTCTCACACTTGACCTATTCCGATTGGAAAATGACAATCTAGTAGGTAGAATAAGAAACTCCTCCAACATTGTTACGATCTTTCTAAAATCCTTGCTTGGATCCAATATTGCATGTAACCGACCTATTAAACAGTTTTTTTTCTCGAACCACTAGGTGACGCTGGCTGACCTATCATCTAGTAACCGCAGGCGGACGCGGAGGATCGGAAAACCAATCGCCCACGGGTTATCGCTTCAACTAGGCTGCAAATGAGTACGCACGGGACGCAAACACCACCCCGCGGTCGTGTTGTTTTCGTGAGCATTTTTATCAATGAATTTTGCATTTTCTTTCGAGCTTCGCGCTCACTCCTCGCACAAGCTCTTGAACTTTTTGATTGCGGCCCACGCAAATCTGTAACCCGTTCGCCTACGCGTGTTTGTTTGTTCACGGAACCATTCACCAGAACGCCATCTTCAACTCCCCGAGCTGAGCGGAGTTTCATTCATTGTTTCGGCGTTGAACCGACCGACGGCGATAGGGACGGGTTATAAAAGTCTGAACCTAAAAGCTGGACACCTGATGAATATGCTAATTTGTTTTTATGCAGATTTGATTAGGCGAATGCTGAGATCATGGTTCCCTTTTATAACGACGTGTCGGTCGTGGACACTTTTCTCGCTGCCAAATGTGCCATACATCAAACTTGTTCATGTTAGCCACCACATACAATGTGTTAGATCGCGCTTGTTTTCTACCTGTTGAACTTTCCTTCCAGTCGAGAGACGGGTGCAAAATTTAAATTTTAAATTAGCAAGTTTCGCGCAGCTGACCGGCTCGATCCAGCAGCAGCGACAGAAGAAATGAAAGGAATTGAACCACCTTTGGTCGATTAAAATCTTTATCAAGTATCAAGTTACGCTTCTAAATGGATGTATGATAATTAATGTAGCGATGGTTTTGCTTTGACGCACCTCGGATCGCCGTGGTCGGTCGGTCAATCGTTCAGTCGCTATCTTGATTATGAAAATGTGAACAAGAATTTTCGCGCTCGGACATGACCATGCCTGCGTATTAGTTTAATACTATCGCGTGAAGTTATCCTTCGAATAAATGATGAAATCGATCGATTTTAAAACAAGATTAGCTACCTCCACATTAAAAGTGTCGATTTTGTTAATAACAAGTCGTATAAAATTTCTATCATTTATTCCGTTGCTAATTTTACATCGCCGCTGTTTCGTTTGCAGTTTGCGGTCACCCAGCCCACGAGCAGTCGTAAAGGTATGATTATCTGTAACACAAGAGCGGAAAGGTGCACGCGCGCCACCGTACGGGAGGTTCCCCTGACTGTGGTCTAGCTTTGTTCGGGTTGAGAATCAGCAGCAGTGTGCGAGAAACGGAAAAATACTAATTTCTCGCGGTCCAACGAAGAGCGAGTTGATTTTGCCGTGACGTACTGCTGCGGGAAGTATTGTAAAAGTTGGGATAATGGATGTTGCTGGTTGGTAAGTATTGTTTAGTCATTGTTTCAATTTTTTATACATATGCATTCAACTTTACGTCCGTAATTTTTTTTTTATGCGTTTTGAGTTTCTCTCATCAGAATCCGATACTAACTTAGTGACAGAACTAAATTAGCGCAGCTATCTCAAAAAAATTGCAACACTTTTTGTGTTTCTGAGCAAATCCTGTGATGTCCTGCCAGACAAAGAGCTCGTATTAAGCTGATAAAAATAAATGGAACCCCAAAAATAAAACATAGCTTTCCCAGATTAGCTAGAAGATTGCATTTATTTAACTGTTATAGTTTTATGTTTAAGCCAGGTAATTCATAAAGCGCTCCCTCACCCAGACAAGTCAAATCATGCTAACTATGATCCAGGATTCTGTGAAGCTATTGAAACTCAAGCATCGTTTTTGTCTAATGTACACAAAATTTAATATCAAGTACGTGTGAATGCTGTTCACAAATAGAAATAAAACTTTCATAAAGTTTATGGCTACCATAAACATGCAATATAGCACTCGAGATGCCTTACCAACTACATAGAAGGAATTTTGTTTGCACGTAACTTAAGAATCCAAAAAATAACTCTGTATATCTTTTATATGGTTAACATATGCAATTTCTACTTCTAGCAGACGGCAGTTTAAACAAATCGACTCTTTCTTCCGTGAAAATGAGATCATCAAAATGCTAATTGAACGGTACTGTACAGTACAATACAAGATGCACGCCATTGAAATAAAGCAGAAACATCAACAATCCTAAGTGGCTTCCTTGAGGAATCCATAGCGTAGAATTAAATATGGGTACCAGGCAATCTCCAATGACAACCACTATCCCTCGGTCTTTGACTGATATGTCGGTGTATATAAGGTTAGATACTAGCAAACGTGGAGCCATAGTCGTCAAAACGGTGATATAACGTAGTGCTCACTCATGCCTCATGCACTCCACACCAGCCTCTGTCGATTGATGACATTGGGTCCTTGGGCTGGCGATGACCCATGTTGATAAAACTTTGGTTAGTATCAAAGTACATTCGACACCCGAAGTAGCCTGTTTCTCTCCGATCCATCTCTGAACGCGGAAAAACTTGGAGTTGGGACCCAATTATTATAAAAAGTAAGCAAAAATGGAACAAATATGATGATTCCATTTATCAAAGGTGTGCTAGCGATGTCCCCGACACAACAAAACGACCAAGTGCAACAGCAAATAAAACCGCAACGTCAGCAGCAGTGAGTACAGCCTCGGGAGGTCACATCGAGCACGAGCGGCAATAAACTTCAAGGATGCCAATAATACAATATTTATTTTTTCCTAAAAAATGGATGCATCAATTTGCGCATAAATGCACGAAACCTAATTTTGGGAAGTTGGATTTGACTGTTTCGTGTTCCACTCGTCAGTAACTGACACCAACTCGCTGCCAGTTAGACGATATCTCCAAACTAACACGTAGCGTAGCTAACCTTAAAATTTCAAGAAGAGAGGAATAGAATAGAAATAGAAGAAAAGGAAAAACAAGAAGACCATCGGAGGGGCCAAGGAAGGTATAGAAGAGATCCTCAAAAAAGTGAGCCTAAGCTGAAGAAGCTGGGGAAGCCCGTGGTAAAACCAGGAGCGCTTAGAAAGGTGTGATGTTGTTCGATTTGAAGGATCCATCGATCAAGAGCTCGATCTATCGACGACATAGACATAGGTAGAAGAAGTTGTAGAAGAATCGAACATACGAGATTTAGCTCAGGAAGCGGTGGTGGAATGTAGAAATCTGGATGAGATCACAATGGCAATATAACCTAGAAAAAAGGGTCGATATCAATCAGGTTTAGGAAGCATACGCCTGTATCCAGCTGATGGTAACTTGCAAAAGCCAAGTCGGACAGACGGTGTGCTCGTTACGATTGATCCCCAGAACCCCTAAACAAATGGAGAGGCGTTTCAGGTGCTTGTGTTTCGGTCATCAGGCAAACAATAGCAAGTGTCCCGACAGATCCGCCCTGCGCAGGAAATGCAGCGTAAAGGGACATATGTCACGCTGTGATTATTGCAAAGTCGTATCGAGCTCCTCCTGATAACAGAAACTGGGTGGCAGATAGTGCAGGTATGGCTGCGATACAAGTTATGAGTAGATTCCACATCCAAGAAAAAATCGAGTGCCCATTTGAAGGATTCGTGAACGCCAAAAACAAGTTTTTTTTGTTGTCAGCTGTTCTGCACCGCCAAGATGGACAGCGATGCCGAATGTACCAGCCGGCAAGCTGATTAGACACAGGACGATTGTTGTTGGGAGGAGATATCATAGACTGGGCAGTGGAGTTGGGTAACAGACTAACCAACGCAAGGAGGATCCATCCAACGAGAAGCTCTGGCAAAGCTGTGTAACGAAGATACGGTTAGTACATTTTGCAACGATGGTCAGGATTCTGACATCGATGTACAACCACAGAAGATATCCGACGATTCATTACAGCTTTTGCTACCAGAACCATACGGCAATATGGTGGACAAAATCTGGAAGACAAAAGACTTCTACAAGGAATATTTCTTCGAGGCAGACAAGCTGACGGAAACTAACGAAGGCATGTGATACAACAATGCCTAGAAAATTGGAGCCAAGAAACAATTGGAGTCCATTGTACTGGTGGAACGACATACTAAGCACTCTCCAGGCTACTTGCCTTAGAACCAGTAGCCCAGCGGTCAGATCCACTTCAAAACGGGTGATACAGGTGAGCAAATCAAACTGCTGTAAATAGATGTGCCGATAAGGTGCTGCTAATCCTTGGGGTAACGCTTATCGAGTAGTGATGACAGCGATCAAAGGCCCATCGACGTCGGTTGAAACATGCCCGGATAAGTTGAATGTAATCGTGCTTTTCCCGAAGCACTAACCAACGAATTGACCGTCGTCATCGTACGTCAAGGTCGCCAAAGATATGCAGGTCTCCAATGTTGAACTTGTTCAGGACGGTGATGTCTGGAAGATGACAACAAGCCATAGAACTGAAAGAACCAATTTTTTTTTCTAATTCTCCTTTATAGTGTATTGTTTATAGTGTATTGTTTACATCCGAGAGTTGTCAGATTCTGGTCGAAATGTAAGTTCATCAGCAACCTGTTCGCGAAAAGATCTTGTACGAAAAACAAACATATTCAAAATCCCGGGTTGTCGCATCGCACCTTTAGAATGTTGATGAATATACATCATAGGACCGTCTCAAAGGTAATCCAGTAAAACGCAAAGAAGGCTGATTGCCTATTTCAAGCGGAATTCGAACATTTCGATGCGGGACATGGCAAAAAAATGGGATGAACGCCAGTAGATTGTGCGACCTAAACGTGCGCCCGGAAACGCTACATGACGCTGCCTCTGAATTGCCAGTGATACGCTATTAATGATGAAACCAACCTTGGAGTGTATTTTAAGTTGTCTGGAGAGGAATGTTTCACGGTCAACTAGAAGTTTGCTGTGGGTGATCGTTTTAAACGAAAGAAGCTGTCTACATTCGCTTCGAAGTACCTGATTTGATGTGCCATGTGCGCACTTATGGAAAATGTAGTGAACCATTCGTGACCAAAAGCACTATAAACGGTGCGATTTACTAAACTGTGTGTGTGTGTGTTAATCATCCTAACTCCCACTAGCTTGTAGTGATTTACAGAAAAAGATGCTTGCATGTATTTTAACATATCCATGCAAATTACTTGGTTCAAGGATTTAGGTAGGTGTTCGCTCAATTGACTTTCCGATGACCCATTTCGTGTACAGCGCCAGACATGTTCCGAGGTCATCGTTCCATCAACCAGCCCCGCCTTACTGCAATGTTTGTATCAAATGGATTATAACATTACAATAAGACTTTCGATTCCTTACATGAGGTAAGAAATCGACGCATATTTAGTGTATTTATTTGATTTTTGTATATATAAATTAGAATTTGTCTGTAGAAAAATATACCAGTTTTTCTATTTCCTTCCCCATCTCCTACTTACGCGAGTGACTGATACTTGCTTATCCATTTTTCGTCCCATTCCAAACCTTTTCCAGATATTCTCAAAATCTCCAGTTTCTTTGTCACGCAACAAACAGCCCGAGCAATCCTTTCTCTTTTTCACATTTGCAGGTACAGCGCAATCCCTCAAAACCTATTAGGCAATGATGAAACTCGAACTTCGGAAGACCACAGAAGATGGACGAAAAAAAAAATGAATTAGAATTTGGAAGAACTGAGAAAAACATATTAGAGTCGACTGCACAGGCCCTGATAGAGGACGTCAATCACAAATGTCGAGTATTGTATTCAAACTCATCCTAAAATTGAACCGACGTAAGTTGAAATTAATGCAACTAGTGAACTACTGTAAAACTTTGGTTTCATTTCTATTTGCCATTTGTAGGTCGGAAAGGAAGATCGACGGTGATATTAATTCGAATGGTCATAGAGAAAGCAGAGAAGTCGTCCAAACACAAGAGTAAAGGAAATGGCTACTGCGTCGTACTAACGATGGGGGTCAAAAAAGCGTTTAATAATGTCAGCGTGATATAGCAGCATAGTTTCACAAAATACGAGTCCCCCAAATACACGTGCAATATTCTTAAAACCTATCTGAGGGTCACGACGGGAGTGGCACAGGCTCTAAGATGCTTAGGCTTTGAATCGTTCTAATGCTAAAACTGCTTATAGGAGTCGGAATAGACGCATCCGCAGATAATGTCGTTCTATCAATAACCTCTGGAACCCTGGAAGAGGTGGAAATGCTGACGATGGAGACCACCAACATAATCGAAAAAACTGGCTAGTGGTTTGGATTATGGCGAACCCTGATGGCTCAAGCAGCAGTAAGAAACAACTTTTGGCTGGTTTAGCATCTTCTATATCGAGATACGACGTTCCGACTGGAGGGCGCTGCGCTGAAGACCAAGCGAAATAGAGATAAGATGAACGAGTTCGTACAGAACCTTTTCGTCCGAGACAGTATGCGCCTTCAGCTTCATAATTTGGGATTTCTAGATCGACCAATGACAGGAAATGAGAGATTCGAGAAGCATGACGAGAGCCGACTCGATGGCAAAGTGGCAACGAGATTGGGACAATGTAGAGAACGGAAGGTGGACTCACCGGCTACGGCATTCTTTCATCTAATGCAGTTTCGATCAGGCCCCGACTGCTTCGGGAAGTATACAATATCGGTTCGGTTACAGGTCTTCACTCCACTGTCCGGAATGAAAGTGTGTGGAGGACTTTGGAGTACGTGGTATTAGATTGTCCCAGATTCGTAGAAGAGTTGTACAAAGACGAAAGGGCATAGAATACATTCATTAGAGTACTATTGAAGTAACAGAAGAACTTAAGAAGATATCAACCGTATCGGAGTA
Organism: Topomyia yanbarensis; assembly: GCF_030247195.1. Classification (NCBI taxonomy): domain Eukaryota; kingdom Metazoa; phylum Arthropoda; class Insecta; order Diptera; family Culicidae; genus Topomyia; species Topomyia yanbarensis. Next base: position 215,212,865 of record NC_080670.1, on the reverse strand, counting down.
GGCTAGATCTACCATTGGGAGTATCTCGCGCTCGGATCGCCCAGGCGCCACTGTGCTGAAGGCCACGCATCACTTGGAATCGCCGGTCCAACTTTGGCACCCTACCGGGATGTCAGTGAATATAGTCCACTACTGGACACTAGATCGAGTATGTAGTGTCAAAGTGCCAGGCGCGGTTTATTGAAGTGCCAGCGAATTGAAAGCTATGCTCTATTGGAAATCGTCGGACTGATTGATTTCGGCACTTCGGTGTATCAAATTGCATCGCTGAAAAACTGCATGAAATAACCCACTGGGTGTTTTTTCGAAAGTTTGAAAAAATGCGTCACTCGAAAAACAACGTCGCGAATGGATTTTGCGCAAGCACCTGGAAAATCCTCAACTCTCATTGGGAATTTGAAAAACAATTCGGAATCGCGCAGTCAGCGAAACTATCAAACTCTGAGCATCGAACAGAAGGAGAAATGTAGTCAAAATGGATGTTCTATTAGTGATCAGGATCACAAGCTTGCAGTGAAAGCGTTTAAGCGGAATCCCAATGCTTCAGTGAGGGATGCGGCCAAAAATGGAATCTCTCCAAGTCTTTCGTTCAGAAAGCCAAGGATCTGGAGAGACTGCTTACGTACACAATGCAGAAGGCTTTAAATCATGACGAACGGCGAAATACGGTGGGAAAGTTACATGTCCGACACTATATACCCAGATGCTGACGAATCCATATTGTCTCTTAATGGATGATGAGGCTTACGTCAACTCGGATCTCCAGCAACTGTTCTTCTCCCCCCAGCACAAGTTCGATGTTCCAGAGGACGTGAGGAAGCAGAACTTTTCAAAGTTTGTAAATAAATACATGATTTGGCAAGCGGATTGCGAATGTGGCAAACGGACTACCGGGACTGTAAGCAGGGAGAGCTACCTCAAAGAGTCTCTACAGAAGCGTCTGCTTCCTCTGTTGAAGCAACAGGAGGGCTCTACGAACTTCTGGTCGGACTTGGCTTCATGCCACTATTTAAATGTTGTGCTGGAGTGATACGAAGCCAACGTAGTGACTTTCGTACCCAAGGACATGAACCCTCCCCCCGCCCCACAACGCACCGGAACTAAGACGCATCGAAAATCCTGGGCATGAATCATGAATCAGACACTACAGAAGTATCCAAAGGAGATCAAATCTGATACGACGAAAAAATGGGTTTCCGTACGGAAGAAGCTGTAGCCATAAATTGTATAGAAGATAGAATCAAATAAGTAAGGTGCGCGCGTTCGGTTATGGTATTGAAGTTGAATGAAATAATCCAACACCGGGAACTAGATCAAGAAGATCGCGTCGAAGCAGCGATGGCGTGTCTTGGCCGCTCTAGAAAATACACGACTCAATGTTTTGCTCGTTTCTATTAGTTAACGACCATTCTACCCAAACGGACAAATTCTTCCACGTTATAAAAGAAAGCTCTATGTTGTTTCTTTACGGATTTCGTGCTCGAATCGAATGAAACGAATATATCCAAACCAATTATCCCGACGAGGGCGGCCAAAGCCCATCTTGTGTGCAGCTTACCTGGCTCAATTTTTTTAGGATTTGAGCTTACGGTAATTTTAAAATCAAACCTTTTTCATCTGTTTTCTGAGGATATTCCACGTTCAATAAGGTACGATTTTAATTGAATAGAGATATTATAGCGTATAATGCGCATTGGTAAAATTTGAAATGGTTGACAAAATACCGTGGAACTCCAACTTCTCGTATTCTGATTAAGATCACAAAAGTTCTGTTTGATTCCTGAGATTTTTTAACATTAAAAAACTGCAAAAAATGTATGATTTGCGGCATAGAGCAGAAATATTATTTAACATAAAGGATTTTGGAAACAACATATCCCTAAACTCCAAGTAGCCATATTTTTCAAAGAAACGAGGTTATTTCCAATCATAGTAAGTTTTTAAAATAGATATAAACCATAATTTTGTGAAGAGTAGTTCAAAAGTTATAGGATTTAATGTGTTTTTCACTCACAGCGACAATGCTAAAAACTTCGATCGAAGTGGGCCAAAATTTTGTAAAAGATGTGAAAATTGGCATCTAAGCTTACTTTGATATTTGTCTAAATATGTGTTTTAGGACAATGCCTTGCTGAAGGTACTTTACTTCTATAACACAATTACAAGCAGCAAATAATTAATTTCACTTTTATTTTCAGTTTCCTACCTTTGTACCACGAATCTTTTTAGCTCATTGAGCATTAAGCCATCACCACCATCAGCCATTCTTTATTTTAATTTTACTAAGAATCCCCAAACGGTCTAATAAAGAAGCTAACCACTGTTGGAGCAAACCATCGCCCAGCTTGAACACCGACAGATTTAGCGAATCTTACCTCATCGTACGCGAGAGCAACACTGAATGAACTATAGAAAGAGAGATAAAAAGAAAACGAGAATCCGTGTTTATGACACGATCGCATCGGCGCGATTGCTCATACACCGCCGCCGTGGTTGTGTCGTGGATGCTGTGGGACACAAGATCGACTTACCGCGAGAACCTGTGAGAAATAAATAACCACAGCAGCCGCAGCAGTAGCAGCAAAAATAACAACAGCAGCAACAAAATCAATGGCGGTAGTCGACCGCCGGAGAGCGAATAGTATATACACAGAGCGACGACGGAGTGCCACCTATTGGCGGCGGCCCATGTGTCAACGTCGTCGTCGTCGTCGTCGTCGTTGGTCGCGGAGCGAGAATAAGCGCTCCTTTGCCGTGTGCCGATTGCAGCGCGATCCTCATTGAGAAGTACGCGGTGGAGAAGGAAAGTGTGCTTTTTTGTTCGCTGCCGTTCCGCGCGGTATCTAATTAGTGCAAAGTCAACGGGCGGATAAAGGATAATCATCGAGTGGCGGTTTGTTGGTGAAATCGCGGGAGGACGACCAGAAAGGGCCAACTGGTGTATGACACTGGTACTTAACATTGAGTGAGTGTGAAAATTGGTCATCGAAAGGTGCCAGATGCGATCCGCCTCAGCGGAACAACGCGCTTATGCGCGTGAAGCGTATTTTTTTTGTTTGCCACACGACGGCACAGGATTGGTGGTGCTTGCTTGCTATGGAAGAGAAGTTCGGTTAAAGAGCAACCGCTTGAGATAAAGAAGATAAATATGCGAATATAATAAGTGTACGGAAGTGTTTGGGGCGGTTTTGCGGAACGACTGAGGTCACAGCTGTGCGATATGGGGAGTCTTTCACGGGGTTGGTCGTTGGAAGTTCGACATAGAAGGAATACTGGTGATCGTTTTACGGGACTAGCTGGTTTTCTAAGTAAGGAATAATCTCCTAAAATAGATACTCGCTTCAAGCGACGATTGAGTGCTGCGGTAGTCACTGGGCAGAGGAGCTGGGGAAGCAGGCGCAGAAACACTGGTCAACGAGTGGTCGTACGAGAGTACAGCTTTTTGCATGGCAACAGGAGATGGGGTTGGGAACTGTTGGTTGACGGAAGAGGTAGTGATATCGCTTTTCGATTTTTCGCTCTTTGCCGTGTATGTCGCGGCATTTTTTCTTGAACCTCTTCTCAGCAGTTTTTTTTGTTGCACGGATTCTCTTCGTATGTTCCTCATTCACTCTTCTATACACGCCCACCCTTTCGCTGCCAACCATCTTCCTGGGTAGCCCAGGCACAGGAGACCGACTGAGCTGGCGGAACGGTGTTAACAGATTTTTAATTTTTGCATATAATGAACCTCGACTGCTATATCTTCTCATGTGTTACCTTTTTCTATTTGCCAATTTTGCGTGGAAGATCGTAAAGCAGTAGTAGCAACGGCAGCAGGCCAGGTTGTCAAAGCAACGAACGGATTTGCAAACTAGCTTCCCGCTGCATCAAGACTGCACTAACCAACACCTTCGTATGTAAAACTAGTTGATTAACAGCTCCCCACATACAGCCAGTGGCGAAGAGCGTTGTGAGCTGTGCTATCAGATTTCTGCGGGTTTACTGCAGCAAATATCTGCTCTATGTATGTACATATATAGCGAACAGAGTTGATCAGCAGTTGGGTTGTTCTCCCGCGAGATTTAATACGCAATCAGTTCGCCAGGAATGAAACTGCGCAAGGAAATGGATCTAGTTTTTGAAAGTGATTGCAAAGCATTTCTCAAATGACAAAAAAAAGAAACTGTTGAGTAGGTGTTGTACATGAATTGTTGAATCTATCAAGTGACAAAAACGATAGGAACTGTGGTCAGTTAAAAATCTTCAAGTAATCGAAACAAAAGACTGGTTTTCTACTTGTCTAAATCATTAACCAGCCACTCCATTACATCGCCTCCCTCCCCGGACTAATGGTCACCTAATGAAGCGAAGACAATTGAGACCCACTTGAGGAAAGGGTCGTCCCTTAGTACAAAAGTTTTACTCACTGCGCTAAAGCAAACTTCATCAGTCGAGTGTTTTGTTTGCATATTGTAATTAGACGAGAAACGCAAACAACTTTTCCACATTCCACGTCCCTCTAAATTGGTGTCCAGCTTATTTTTCTTCGAGCTGTGTGTGTTGTGTGTAGCCTTTTCCCCTATTTTCGTTCAACTCGGCACGGTCTGGGAGTCCCTCTCCGGTACCGAGCGCGCATATATTGCAATATTTGCCGTTTTCTTTCGTGAACTCACTTGTGGTGCCGCGCCGGGGCCTTGTGTGGTGCACATGCAATTATTCGTATTAACGTTCAGCGATCTAGCCGCACATACCACATTCACTCCTAGATATGGGCTTAGTTATGACGCGACGCTAAAAGGCAGGCTTTGCATTCGCTTGCCACCGTCGCGCTGCCCATGCCGGGAGCGTTTGCAACCCTTTTGGGGCTCTTGGCCTGCTTGTTTCTGCAGTACGATTTGAGAGCATCATCGCACCGGTAAAGGCGTTCGCTTCAGGGATGGAATGTCGATGATTGTCTGCGCTATGTGAACTAATAAAAATATTACATCAAAATTTCAGTGCTGTGAACTTTTTGATCGTAAAGTAAAATCAATTACTGTATTTCTTGTGATTTTTGCTTCTTTGAAAATCTTAATAATAACGTATGGGCTAGTACACGAGGGACAGAATTGTGTATAAAAGGTACTTCGAAGATAAACTGTCATTTCAAAATATTGAGTTCATGCTCTCAGTTCATAAGAGCGGTGATCGTCGAAATGTAGGAGACAACAGAGACATAACTAGCTTATCTGCAACCAAGATATTTGAAATTGTAAGCATTTTCGTACTCTCACGCTCGAAAAGTTACATCTGCATCGATCAACAGGGGTTTATGCCCGGACGACCATAAGCACAACTTCTTCATATGATTTCAACAAGCAGACAATGTACTTGTATGACAGGTGGGAGTGTTTTGAAGTGGTTTTAGTGGAGGTAACAACATAAAATCGTGTATTGGACATTTTACAATGATTTTCCTTAACCCCGCAAAACCACGGGGTTGGCAGCAGAGGGTTAAGTTGTTTGGAGAGATGATAGTTATTATATGATAACTAAAAATATAAAAATGTTCTATAAATTGCAAAGTTATTGCCGTGTTAACCTGAAAATTTGTCATTTCATTCATATAGGAACAATAATTGAAATTATGTCAATTTATGCGTTGCAAGATTTGAAATAACTTCGAAGTGTGGTCACGACATATGTCATATACATTACCAACCCATCTTTTCCATTATGCATTCGTCCTAATAAGGACGGTGATGGTATGGTGATACAAGACGAGAATCTTTTGAAACGATTCAAACCTTGCCGATGATTTGTTTCTACTGCGTACACACATACGAACATTCCCCTTTCGCAGCTCATACCGAATGAGCACGCTTTGCATCAAGGCGTTCCTATTTATTAATTTTTCGGTGCATGTGGAAGGCCATCCTTTTGTGCGATAAATGAAAATATTTTCATCATTCGTTTTGGTGTAGCTTTCGCTTAGTGGTACAAAAACCTTCGGGTTTGTAGATTAATTTGAAAAATATTTTCTTATATGATAATTATTTTTAATTATACAAATTAATAAAAGGAACTTCCTAATAAAATTCCATTTCCATTATATATTCATCCTAAGGACGGTTTGCATATAACTATGACACAAATCCATCCACAATTAACAGCGCTAACGGAAAATAAGCACCACTAATTCTTTACAAGAATTTTGCTAGTCCTGGATAGGACTATTGGCAACATTAGAGACGCGTGAATTTACTTATCTTCTTCGGGCAGCCTTCTTGGCAGGTTTGGCGGCCTTCTTTGGCTTTGGAGTCTTCGGCTTGTTCGCTGCAGCCTTCGATATTTTTGGTGGCATTTTTAGTGGCAGTTGCTACCGCCTTTTCAGTTACTGCGTTTCTTAACCTTTGGCTTTTTGGCCTTTTCACCGCCACCAGCTCCACCTACGTTTTTCTTCTTCCCCCCGGCGGTAGCTGATTTGATTGGTCGTTCGATGCAGCTTCTCAATGGACGACCTAACACCTAGCACGCACGTCCGTTTTGCACTGCGTCATACACACGTCTGGCTTTGAGAAAAGCCGTTATGAACTTGCGTCACCCCTATTTATAGGTTTTATCATTAATGTTGATTCTCATTTAAAGTAGTTTTTGAACTATTTAAACAAATTTTATGTAGCAAACAACGTAGCGGTAGCAAGCGTCGAATGTTTTCCTTCCGATTTATGAAACAAGATTAGCAATCCGTTTAGTAGAAGGAAAGTTATTAAGGTTCAAAATGTACTATCGCGTTCTCGCTCGTTCTCGTGCCGTGCATGAGTCTTTCCTTTCCGTCCGGCTTCTAATGGCTTAACCAAAACGAATATGCCGGCTTTCCCCCACCAACTACTCTCGCCAAGCAACTCAATACAAATAATCATAGGAACAAACATATAGTGGACCTATATTTAAAACTTTTCATCATTTTATTGTTCGGTTGGTGCACCTTATTGACGGCTCTGTGTGGGATGGACTGAAAATTTTCACTTTTCCGAGTTGTTTTCGAAAGATTTTTCAATGCACTATTTTTCCGTTGATAGTGAATGTACTACATATTTCAAAAATTAATACAACATTGGTACAAATATTTTCGACAAAATGCCGAAGAAATTGATTAAATCCCATCAGTAGAACAAAAGATATAAGCGTTCAAAATCTTACATCATTTTACTTCCGAAATTTTGAAAAGGGGCCCCTATATTAAAAGGTAAGTCATTAGTCACGACAAAATGTCACGCACGACTGGGCGTACCCCGGATTTTCATTGAATGGCTGAGTTCTTACTTGTGTGACAGAGTCACACTTGGCTTGGCTTTTGCCTCTCTTCTCAATTTGTGAACAAATTTGGTGTCACTCAAAGCAGTAACAGGGGACCTTTCTTTTAATAAACGCCAAAATTGACTCTCGGCATATTCTGTCCCTTTTTGATTTTCGCACCTCGCAACGATCTCTACACTCATCTGGCTTACTACGATCACGATTCCACAGTACGTTTGATTTTGCGTTTTATTTTTTTTTTAAATTCGACTGCGTTTATGTCCGACCTCGCGATATTTGTGCCGTCACAGTCAACGTGACGCTATAATATAGACAGGAAACACGTCTAACCCTCTGATAATTTCAAAAGAGTAGCAGCAATAGGCAGTGATGCAAATGCCCATCACATAATTTGGAGCAGCTCAAATTAACATTGAGAAATTAATGCTTAATACTTAAAATACACCAATCTGCATACACTTAAAATAGAAAATCGTCCAACATTGGCACAATCTGGCAGAGATGATGTGTTAGATGTAACTCTCTGCTCCGACAATATTACGCATGAGCTAACAAACTGGTTTGTACCGAACGAGGTCGAACCGTCGTTATCTCATCACAAAATAAATCATCTTTGATGATTTAAACGTCTCGAAGAGGTCTTGGCAACTAGGTTCCGTGGGTATTTTCCAACGATTGAATCTACAAGGATGAGTTCGTGGATCATAACCACCTAACTCATAGCAGCAGCATTCCAAGAGGCCTGTCCCCTTCGAGCTTTGCATGCTCTTCTAGAGGAACTTCATGGAGAAGTTCGATTACTAGACTCAAACTCGCAGTAGTGCCATCAATTAAAGAATTCAGAGCAACACGCCGGTGAGATCGTTTTGTGTTGTTCTTCAATCTTTATAAATTTTACCTTATCGTAAATACGTGCCAAAATCAAAAACATTAAATTGGTACGGGGATGTATTCGCGTGGGGCTCATTGTATATGAAGGCGACCTCAGAATGTACGTTGAACAGACATGCTGGAAATGGGTCGTTGGATGTACAGTAGATCTATCGCCTTTCATCTCCAGGGCTAAACATGTGTACAATGTACACTGTCCATCTATGGATAATACAAAATTTATCAATAAATAGATGCAGACAAGTTTCTTTTATAAATAGCACTGCCGTTCAGTGGGAGATGGATTATATAATCACACACCCACAAATATTGCTTGTTGAGTTTTCCTGTGTCGTTCCAGTGTGTCAAGACCGACCAAACGACAAGGATCCTGGTACGATGGTAGTTCCAGATGATTCCGTCAGGAAAGGTATCTCAGTACATGAAAAAAAACCGTTCATAAATTCGTAAACAAAAGGTCACGATTTCGTGAACTGAACGATTTACGAAAACCGTGACCAAGTTCCTGAAATTATGAATAATAAACCTCGTATTCATGAAACTATTTGTGTTTTCTAAAATAATATATACATGGCGTTACATTAGAATGGTTGGTTGGGTTACTGTTGTTGTTCCTTGGACATGTTTAGTTTTTGTTGTGATTCTTGTTCATGATTTGGGACTACACAGTCGACAGTCAAACGTTGTTCATGATTTCAAGAGCTTCTTCGCGATTCTTGTGAATGACGTTAGCGGAATTAAAGTTCATGATTTCAAGATCTTAGTCGCGATATTCGTAATTTCCATTTACGTTATCGTGATATTTTAGTCATGAGTAGAGTGCTTCCTGTTCACGATTTCAGGATCTTTGTCATGATTTTAAATATTTGCGTCACGAGTTGTGTGATTTAAGTTCATGATTTCAAGATCTTAGTCACGATTTTCGTAATTTCTGTTCATGTTATCATGATATTTTAAAGTTTACTTTCAAAGAGTGGTGTAACTAATGTTCATGATATCTGCAGTTTTATCATGGTATTCGTAAATTCTCTTAGCCTTATCGTGATCTATTACTTTTTGGTTACTAATGGGTTTTTTACTCGGAATAACGTGACAATATGAACTGGATCATTACAATAAGACTCATTCGCGATATCTGGTTCTGTGAACTATATCACGCATACTATTTTGGGTTCTCAGTGCAGTTTTCGTTTTCTGTCCGGACATCACAATGAACCTTATCAAATAAATAACGATGTTCGAGGTTCTTAAAGTTTTTTTATATCTACTACTCGTACCTATTACTGGTCGCTAGTAGCTGGATATTTCATAAAAAAAAGTGCACGGAACAAAAATGATTCCGCGAATAATACTCCAACTTTTGTGATAGAGTTCACGTAAAAATTTCATCACCAAATTGAATGATTAGGGAATGCATGAAATTGTAAATGATTAGGGATATCTTCTAAATATCACAAGCACACCAATAGATACTAGATAGATCGTAAATCATGTACTAGGAACCATGAACCAGTTCACGAATACATGAATATTTTATGATTTCGTGAACTTTTTCACGAAAACGAATGATAAGTTGTGACTATTAAATTTGGTATCATGAATTAGTTCCCCAAAAAAAGAATAATATTTCATGATTTCGTAAACTATTTCACGAGTACGGATATTGGATCGTGACTAGTATGTTAGGAATCATGAACCAGTTCACGAATTCATGAATATTATTTTATAATTTCGTGATCTATTTCACGAAAACGAATGGTAAGTTGTGACTATTATACTAGGTATCATGAACCGGTTCACAAATACATGAATAATATTTCATGATGTCAACTATTTTACGAGCATGGATATTGGATCGTAACTAATATATTAAAAATCATGAACCAGTTCACGAATGCATGAATAATATTTGATGATTTTGGTAACGGATATTTGATCGTGACTAATATATTAGGGATCATGAATTAGTTCTCGAGGATTGAATGGATTCATGAATAAAATTCCGAATTTCGTGAAATAGTTCACGAAAAAATAGCCAGAATATTTTCATTTTGTGAACTATTGTTCCTATAACTATGAAAAAAATCATGAGTCAACCTTTGATTTTATGAATAATGTTCATAAAGTTGTGAACTAGTTCTTGGCGGAAACCGTGACTGAAGTTCACAAAACAAAATTAAATATTTCCACTAATGAAAGCGTTATGCGGGCGTTACTGAAGGGAAATTGAACATAATTATAATAGTCATGATTTTTGGTCATGGTCCTGTTTTCGTAACGTAAAAACGCGATTGTTCCAGAATTCATGGCACTTTATTCACGATTTTGGGAACAATTTTTTTTTCGTGTACGAGTGGAAAAAAATCTTTTCTCCCTGCATTCAATCCTGAGGATCTACATAAGCTGATGAGGAACTCAAATTAGGCATGTATTATCGAGTAAGGGACCATTCATAAATCACATAACGTGTTTAGGAGGGGGGGAGGTAGGGGGTATGAAAAGTTGTGACATGTTGTGACATATAAGGGAGGGGAAGTAAGCTAGATCGTTACGCAGCATGTTTTTACTGGGCAAAAAAAAATTCGAAGAATTTACGTAATAGGGGAGCGGGGATAGAGAAATTTGTGACAATTTTGTTACATGGGGGAGGGGGGAATCAATTTTTGGCAATTTTCGCGTTACGTAATTTATTAATGGTCCTTACTGTGCGTACCAGCGAGTAATAAAACGCCTTCAAACAGTGAGGATCCTTAAAGTCCTAACCGATTTTGGAAATACACCGACGGTCCGGTTTGCTTTTGAGATTAAAGCTGATCGACGCGGATTGAACGTTGGCTTAGCATCTAACAAGACGTCGAGGTCGCTAACGTGATCAACTCTATTGAGCCTTCTCGGCCATCGAATTTGTAGTGGTAACCTATCGGACTAGTTATGAGCAGGAAAGTAATCACTTGACGCTTCGAAATGCCGACTATGAGCCAGTATCATCGATACCAGCCAACGAATAAATCCAAAAGCCCTTGAAGACGAGCGCAGTCATCGATAGAGCGGCTTACCAGGCATACCAAGCAGCAAAACAACATCATTGAAGAACAGCACAAACATCAGTGGTCTCATGTTGCTACCTTGTGGGACTCCAGATTTGCTCGTTAACTGAGAGGAACGCAAGAACCATACTTTTTGGTGCTGTAAAGAGTTGCATCGATTTTGACCTGATCTACAATCAAATTTTTGATTGAAGTATGTATGTTTACTATCCACAATGATCGGAAACGCCAAAAACGTCAACTTAATTCACTAGTGGCTTAACCCTCGAATATATTCATACATATTATATTGGAGAAATTGTTCATATGGATATTCCCAACAATCGAACGAAAATTAAAATTTAACATGACTCTGTGATTAAACTGAAAAATAGCTTTTTTCATGAACTGATAGAAAGTCGGTTTTCTCGACATAGTTTTTAAGATAATAAAAACATGCTAGACAATTCTATGGTAATGCTTCATTGAAGCTTAGTTATTTTTAATACAACTTTTCGTAGATTGCAGACTGATGGCTCTCATTTTCAGCCAAACTACTTGAGGAGCATTGTTTGGGAATAACAATTGATCCAGTCCAAGCGAGAGTTTCGCCTGAGAGCCACCATTGCGGGCCACGACCATCTTTAAAGTAACTTGGGATGAGAAAGGAAGTGTTGATGTGGTACTTACTTAACGGAAGGCCCCGACTCAGTGATACTCCCATAAGTACCACGGATTGGGTAGTGGGTGGGTTGTTAGTCAGGATTCGCATCAAGCAAGCGATGCGACTGAGACTATATGTTTGTGCATGTTTGAATAGTTTATTGACTGTAGGATACGTGAATCTTCTAGGCGTTTAAGGTTGGACAGAGAATGCGCAAAAATCGGAAACGAAAAAAGCAGTTTTTTTTCCACACCGTTTGTTAGATCTTCATAAGAATCAATCAGCAGTACTGTATCAACATTCTACATAAGCTTTTTATGAAGATCTAACAAACGGTGTGTAAAAAAACTGCTTTTTTCGTTTTCGATTTTTGCGCATTCTCTGTCCAACCTTAAACTCTGGCTAATCGTTTATCGAGATTGTTTCATCGAAAACAACTTGAACTCCGGACAGCCGGCTGTCGGGAGTGTTGTCGACAATGTAAAATGAACCATAAACAATGAGTTTAAAAGTGGTATGGTGGAACATTCAAAAATTATGTCACGCAAAGATTACCCAATACTAACTCATTCTCTGTCATATTACCACGCTATTTTTCCCCTTGGTCTAATACGAATCAAATTCTTTTATTTTTTCCTTCATTTTGTAGTGGCACTTTTATGCCGCTACCCGCAAAAGTGTTCATGTTTTATGGAATTTCCTATATACATGGCGCAATCGTGCGTAAAACGGCCGATTGCGTCAAAGAACATGACGTGCCCCCCTCCCATTTATATCACAATTAGTCATATCTCTTCCTCCTAATAGCGTGGCAGAATTTATAAATGGTCCTTATTGGTATAATCACAAACATATTGAGATCCCGTAACTTGAAGTTTTCCACCTCGTTCGAGTAAACGTTCCGATATTACAATGAAGACGCGAAACAGAAAAAATATAAATACTGCGTTCCTAAACGATATTAACATCATGCACGAATCAAACACCCCTCGTTTCCAAATAGTACGTACTTATTCTTAACTCAGTATAATTGACTGATGAGTAAATGGACTAAAATTAAAGCATTAAATATGACCATAAAACATTTGTTTCTCGTGCTGAACTGATTGCCGCAAATTGGTAATTGGATTTAAATTGGCCTAGCGAATTGTCAATTCTCCACCCTCATACATAATTCAAAAGTCATTCACTCAGACAAGACCATGCGTATTTCCCACCCGCATTAAAGACCCAGTGGATTCGTTTCCTAGTTGGTCAAATAAACACTAAACAAACAAATGAATTAGTTTGTTCAGTCTAAAGAAATGTCAGCTCGATTGGCATAAACCAATTACAATGCCATCATATGAAAGTACATTTAAAATTACATACGACAAAATATGTGCAATTCAGAATATAACGAAATGAAGATTGTTTATTTATTTGCATTTAAAAAAAGATCGGAAAAAAATAGTTGCATAACCAAGGTGGTTCACTTTCAAAGATAGCACTGCTGATGAATCACTGTATAAAAATTGGTGATAAGGGACGCGGACGAAAATAGCTGACCACCGCCTACAACTTTTCATTGTGAGTTTTTATACAAAAAAGTTCGAGGCAAATGTGGAGGTAGTAAAACCACACAAGTCCAGAAAATTCATGTTCTTCAGTAAAATTCTTTACAACGGGTATCTCTAAAAATTTGTCGAAGAAACCAACTTTCTATCAATTCAGGAGAAAAAAGTTTTTTTTCGTGCATAGTAACCAACCTAAATTTAAATATTTTATCAGATTGCGCTGATTTCCAATTTACTAATTGTAAGAAAACAATGCTAGAACGGCTAACATTGAAAGTTCATGAGATTAGTCGCGACTAGCGATAATTGCCCCATCACCTCAAACCAGAATGCTCGGCATTTAAGAAAAAAAAAAAGTAGTGAGTTCTGTTTGCGCAAACACAAAACCTGCTCCTTCAGTACACCCCGCCCGGTATCAATACAAAACAAGCTCCCGCGCGTGCAATAGAATCGAAAAAAAAAAATCATCGTCATTGGCCATCGGTTCGCTAAATTGCGTCTCGCCCTGGAAATACCCATTGTGATGGATTGCCGCCTGCCTACACTTATTTACCTACGACCAGGCCGGTGTGGTACATTTCGAAAGGGGTAGGTTAGTAAGCAAATAGACCACAGCTGTTAGCGAAATTCGAACGACACCAGGAACACGCGTCACCCGTTGAGGAACGATCCGTCGAAAGCTAGCTACGGTCAAGTAGCACATCGGTGACGTCTTTCACCCACGAATCAACCGCAACCCACCACTCGAAAAAGAGACGACGAGACATTGTGGAACCATGCTGCATTATGCGTAGGAGCCTTGGCAGTAGGCGACGACTGCAGCAGTTTAAAAGACTTGAACGACTGTTTACGCGACGAACTTTGTTTAGTGTACTCTTCTCATGCATATTCCTTCCTTTCATTCCAAGCAAGTGTTCCTCCGGTCGCGGCGTGATTCATACTCGTTTATGTGAAATTGAACAAGTCGTTTGTTTTTTTTTTTTTCAGATTCATGTAAAATGGGAAACTGGTTATATTTGTTTACCATTCTGACACTGGCAGTGTTGTCCAGTGGAAATCGGGAACACAAAGTAAGTAGATGGAATGAAATGGAGACGCCTGGTGTGCCGCATTATAAGCAACTCCCTTGTTTGTAGGTTCACAACATTGTGCTATATCCTGATAAGCATTCTTGGTGTACAACACGAAACATTAGCCAAGTGATTAGTTACCCTGGTTGCAAACAGGTAACGATTGATAACAATGTGTGTGTGGGAGCTTGCTTCAGTTACTCGATTCCACATACGGAACCTTCGGATCCCGGGGAAGTCATTGGTCCATACTGTGACAGCTGTCAGCCATCGGAAACCTCATGGCATCATGTGAGACAAAGTCATGCTTTTCCACAAAACTTTTGCAATAAATGTATCTTTTTTTAGGTCACGTTAGATTGTTCGGAAAATTCCATCTCCAACGGTGACGAGGAAACGAAACCAACTGTCCTGGTGAAACGTGTCCAAATTATCAAAAACTGTTCGTGCACTTCATGTGAGAAGCAAGCTCACAAAAAGCATCAGCATCACCACCATCAAGAACCCAACCAGGTGGTGCAAGTTACATCAACGGCAGCTTCCCTGATCCAGAACGACATTCCGGAACTGTTGGAAGTAGTTCCCTATAGCGAAAATGATACCGAACCGATTCACCACTCACCGGTTCACTCTCACCAGAGTGGATCCCACGGTACGACCTATCTTCAGCAGCACCAATTGAATCACTACGAACACCACAGCCACACCGACAATGTAAAGAAATTACTGCATCAAAAAATCGCCGGTCTGCTTAAGAGCATCGAAGAAAACAACTCAAAGCAGGACCGCGAACAGTTGGTAGAAATGATCAAGCTCATCAAGGGTTCCAGCGATCGCAACTGGGACGCACTGGTGGAATCCCTTCAAACGGAAAACACGATCCTAGATTTCGAGCGGCTTCGA
The DNA here is from genome assembly GCF_030247195.1 of Topomyia yanbarensis. Classification (NCBI taxonomy): domain Eukaryota; kingdom Metazoa; phylum Arthropoda; class Insecta; order Diptera; family Culicidae; genus Topomyia; species Topomyia yanbarensis. The sequence continues at coordinate 215,197,474 of NC_080670.1, read as the reverse complement.
AACGAGCTGGAAGTTGAAGAGGATCCAGAATTCCACCCGCAACCGAAAACACCCGAACAGGAAGATCACGAGCGTCTGCTCAAACATCAATTCGACATCCTGAATCACCATTCCAGTGGCGAGCAGCATCCACATCATCAACCACCGTTGCAGCATCATCACGTGGTGGGTGAGAAGATCGATCAGCATCATCACCTGGAACGAGGACCACACGGAGCACTGGTTATCAGCTCGGACGAGGAGGATGCCGTTTCCAGGATGAACCACGGGCACGAAATTAAGGAAAAGATTAACATTCATCCGCACGAGCTGAAACCGAATCATGTCGGGGCTATCCTGACCTATGATAATCACCACAGTGAGCATCCGAGTGGAAATGATGGCACCCATCATCATCACCATCATCAGCATCATCATAATGGCGCCGCTCGTCACCACGACGACAGCCGAGTGGAGTCGAATTGAGTTGCAAGAAGCGCGAGCTAAGTTTTTTATTGTTTTTTTTTCGGTTTCTAGTCGTTAGTGATCTTTGTTTTCGATTCTTACCTTGGCTCTAATCTTGCTTGTTTTATCATCAACCAACTGCTAGTTGACAATCGGACGGTTTTAGCCTTTAGAGTTTTAACTGTTTGCAAGCCGGTTCTATGCGGTATGCTGTCCATTATGATGATGACGCGCACACACACCGACACACGTGTGGCAGTGGTTTTTCTTATTATTAACACTTTGAGAAAGGTGTTGTATTTAGCCAACGTATTTACTCTCCATCATGGATGATGTTTTATTTCTTAATGTTTAGTATTTATTATTTTTTCTGTTCGGAAGCTGGTCTACGCAGAAGTGATTTGAATTGAAAGATACACAAAATTTTTGTACGGTATCATGTTGAGCATTGTGGGAGTTCGACGTCGGGAAAATAAGATAAGAAAGTTACGCAGACATTTTCAGAAAATAAATTTAATGACCTAAAAGGATTTCCTGAGAGATAGCATTTAAACGGGGAAGCGACGCGTGTGCTAGTGGTAGTTCCGATAGGAAATAATGAGAAGTTCTTGGAGGTTTTTCGATGATAAGGAAAAAGGAATTGAACTGGTATCCAAGAATAGGAAGATTTATCCAAAGCAAGAAGTAGCTGATTTTAAAAGGATTAGTAAACGAACCTGCCCAGAGAAGCCGTGTGGCATCCGGTCAAGAATTAAGTCACTAGTTTCCTGCTCCTATGTCGTAGGAGGCGACTGCATACAGGAGTCCCTAAGTCAAGGTTTAGTTCCTTGCCGAAGCCTTAATGGTTGGAGGGTCACAAATAATCCGGTCGCGCACGGAGCATTTTGGGGATTACCCTTACTGTGGTATGCGAATCTCTGACACAATGGACCGTTATTTTTTTCGCAAATCGCGACAAGCAAATTGTCATGTCCCACCTGATATGGCTCGCTAATGCGTTTTATCCCAATTTGCTTGGTGTCCTTTAGTTGTTGTGCAATATATGTTGTAGCTTTCTAATCAACAATGGTTTAAAATCACAAATCAATCTCCAGCATAAACGTACAGCGACTTTGAATATTTACGCAGGAAGGTGAACCGTTCTTCCATAAAGGAAACTTGTATATTGAAGAGTTACTTAATTGCTACAAGACAGGCATGACTAATCCACATGAAATGCCTCGTGCATGCATTCTGCAAATAAAGCTATTGATGCGTGTCTCATATCGGAGCTCACAACTCACAGTATTTGTGCTGTCACATTTACTCTGACTGTCGGTAACATAGATAAAAAGTATATATATTGTTCGGCATGTCTGCCGCATAGGGAATCATCACCATCTGATGATTTCAAAAGCGTTGTATTGTAGCTGATATGGGCTTTCCCGCAGTTGGCGCAGCTCAGACATCAAACTGAGTTGATTTGAACTGATGGAGTACATAAGTAGTACAAATCTACATGTACTGAATGTAGGAAACAGACTATTGCGAGGTCTGGAAGAGAGGAGGTGTTAGACAGAATGCTTTGCTCTAAACGAAATTCGCATGAACTGGGAAATTGGCAGGTTCCAAATAAAACTAAGCCGTCTATCCAATCATAAATATACATTTTTCGATTATTTTAATTTTACCCTAAATTTGGCCACATCGTCATCTTAAATCTACAAATCGAAACCTATTTTTGGAAAACTTGACGACTAAATTTCATGGACATTTTCCAACAATTAGTCAACTAGATGATTTGGATAACGTCGTGGGGACTAGGAGAACCCTTTGGAAGAGGGCTGTGCTAGAAACAATGTAAGATTTATTCCCAAAGGTAGATGCCCGAGATTTGATGAAGCCAAGAGTTTCAGCTCAAGTTCTTTTCTTCTAAAAGCTTTGGAACGGATAATCGCTCATCGCATCTGTTACCAAACCTGGCAGCACTGACGGCAAAGCACATAGCGAACCCCCCCGGTCGGATACCGCTAGTCTGCGTTCGAATGAAGTCATCGACAGGGAAATAAGCATTTAATGCAAGTCACCTTCGGTGGTTAGAAGCAGCATTTTTTTTATTGAATTATTGGGTTAATTACTTAGAAAGCCAAACTGTAAGTAAATGAAATATTATAATTGATGAAAACTCCAAATATATTTTTTCTCGTTCAGCTTAAAGAACACGGCATAAATAGCGGTTCTAATTAGAGGTCCGAAAAACTAACCTAACAAGCTTTAAGGAGTGCAATTTCCCAATAGTTTTCCTATGGTCATGCACCGCCTGGAATGTTTCGAGAGGAAAATGAACAACGATCCTGAATCACGAGAAAGCGTACAGCGCCAAATTGGCGAGTATCTGAAGAGCAACTACATCCACGAAGTTACTCCCTGGGAGCTGAAGTCTACTGACCCAGGAAAAGTGTGGCATCTACCACTGGGGGCAGTGAGAAACGCCAAGAAGCCGGGCAAAATCAGACTGGTGTGGGATGCCGCGGCGAAAGTCGGAGATGTTTCATTGAACGCCATGCTTCTCAAAGGTCCGGATCTACTAGAATTCCTCGCAGCGGTGCTCTGCGGTTTTAGGGAGCGTTCGGTAGTAGTTTGTGGAGATTTGAAACAAATGTTTCACCAGTTCAGAATACGCCAACAAGATGTACACAGCCAGCGCTTCGACTTTGGTAGCTTTGGAGCCACATGCTCTCCATGTCAAGCGCAGTATATAAAGAACCTGAATGCTAGAGAGCACGAAGCCGCTTTCCCCTGGGCTGCGATGGCCGTACTGAGGAAACACTATGTAGATGATTACCTCGACAGTTTCGACACGGAAGAAGAGGCAATTAAGGTTGCTTTAGAAGTTAAGGAGATACACACACGTGCAGGATTCGAGATAAGGAATTGGCATTCGACTTCGAAAACCCTGCTGCAACGGGTCGGAGAATCAAATCAACTACAAGCGAAGGTTATAAGCGTCGCCGTGGAAAGCGAAGCGGGAAGAGTACTGGGTCTACTGTGGCTGCCCGAAGAAGATGTCCTGGCTTTCACAGCCGAGCTGCAATTGGACGGAATCTCTCCGACGAAGCGGAATATCTTGCGCAGTGTTATGAGCTTGTTTGACTCCCAAGGACTGCTATCACACATTTCCATTCAAGGTCGAACGATTATCCAAGACACTTGGCGCAGCAAAGCCGAGTGGGTCGACGAGGTGATTGAAACGATTCGGAAACGCGGGAGAGCTCCAGCACCCAGCAGTGGCGGCGAAAGAGACGGATCAAAAGCACTTATATTAACAGCCCCTGTGGTCGTCAGTGTGGAACTATGGCCGTACGTGGACTTGACCGCCCCTGTCGCCTTGCTCCCCTGAACAATCGATAGATTCTTTATCTCATCAACCATTTTTTGCATCCAGTTCCCTACACTAACGACGCCGATCGTAGCAGGTCCATTCATGCCCGTCGAAGGCTCTTCCCTCGTCTGATCAAATATCCCCATAATGGCTTTGTTGGCTAGCCGATGCAGCTCCAACTTCTTCCGCTAAGTTTCAATTATAAGATTCTCCTCTATCTCCCGCTCAAGTGTACTTCTCTGCTCTTGGATCCATTGGAGGTTTGCCCTTGCCTGCTCAGTTAATAGCGAACGACTGGAATTTGTCGTATCGGTTGTTGTCGCGATCGTCGGCAAGCCGGACGGTATAGCGGGAAAGTTAATTGCGGGAATTTCTGCCGCCGATGTCATGTGTTCCGATGCACGAGCTGAACATTTTTCGCACAGCCAACTTTTGTCTGCTACGGTACTATCGACACCAGCGCACTGGTAGTGGATCCATTCCTCACATCCCGGGCAAAACACCATATCGTCCAGGTTGTTTGACCGGCGACAGACTTTGCAGTCGAATTTATCCGTTTCCGGCATCTTTTCCTCAAGAGGTAACTCGATAGCAAACTCTTGAAGCTTGTTAGGTTAGATTTTCGGACCTCAAATTAGAACCGCTATTTATGCCGTGTTCTTTAAGCTGAACGAGAATCTAACCTAACAACATCAGGAACGTTATGTTAGTTGAATATACACTACCTGCTAGTTGGCTGGATAGACTCATTTGCCCCGTTTATAAGAAAAGGCACAAGCTGGAGTGCGCTAATTACAGGGGGATATCTCTCCTGAACTCGGCGTACAAAGTACTGTCGCGTATCCTGTTTAGCAGACAGAGACCGCTCGAGGAATCCTCCGTCGGCCAATATTTTCGTGAGAACCACTCAACGACGGATCAGATGTTCAGTCTGCGGATGATCGTAGACAAATTCCGGGAGTACAACTTGCAGACCAACCATTTGTTCATTGATTTTAAGGCGGCGAACGACTCAGTGAAAAGAAATGAGCTGTGGAAGATTATCTCAAAACATGGTTTTCCGGTGAAACTGATTAGACTGATACGTACGACGTTGCATGTTTCAAAATCAAGTATTCGGATTGCAGGTCAGATCTCAACCTCATTTGTGACCTTAGATGAACCGAAGCAAGGCGATGAACGTTCGAATTTGCTGTTCAATATTGCTCTTGAAAGAGCTATCAGGAGAGTTGGCGTGCAAAGGAACTATAATCACAGGGTCGCATATGATCCTCGGTTTTGCGGACGATATTGATGTAATTGAAATCGATCGTAGAGCAAGGGGGAGAGGCATTCATGCCTTTTAAGAGGGATACAGGGAGGATAGGTTCAGTCATCAACTCAGCCAAGACAAAGTACATGGTCGGAGGTAAAGAGAGAGGTAGGTCTAGTGGTGTTGGTTCCGAGGTAGTGCTTGATGGTGACGTGTTTGAGGTGGTCGAAGAATTCGTTTATCTTCCCGCGAGGTAAAAAGGCGTATTGCAGCTTCCAACAGGGTTTTACAGTCTACGTAATCAGCTTAGGTCCTGCAATCTGCAAACGTCAACAAAATTTGCCTTGTACAAGACACTGATCCTCCCTGTCGCTCTTTATTGCCACGAGGCGTGGACGTTGAGGGAGGCAGATAGGAGAGCATTCAGGGTCTGCGAGCGTAAAGTTGCCTCGGACAATACTCGGCGGGATATGCGAAAACGGTGTATGGCGCAGACGCATGAATCATGAGTTGTACCAAGTATATAAAATCTGCGAGTATTGGTAAACAGCAGAGGCGACGCGTGGTTCCACCGTCAACCTGTTCAATACCCCAAAATCTAATTCAAGAGAGTCCCGCAGAAAAAAAGCAAAAAGATATATTACATCCGTATAGGCAACCACTTACTTCGTATTGAAAAAGATTTCTCAACTTACATTTCAACAACCATGTCTAAAGGCATTATTGAATACTCGTAAGTCATGTTATGATTCGAATTATCCAATGTAGAATCTTATTTTTTACACCGAGAATTATTCCTTCTTCTGTATAAGATAGGATGAAACATTTATTAACCTGTTTGAAATCATCTATTAATTCTACCAAACGTTGGCTATACGCAGTGGAAGAGGACCTGAGATCCGTGAACGAACGGGGGAACTAGAAGGACGCCGCCCAAGACCGACAAAGATGGAGCTCTACGATACGCCCGGTATTGGTGAGATGACGCTGTAGCCAAAAAGGTGCAAGGTTGGTATACACTGCGTAAAATTCATAATGCATATCAGTGTGGGACACGATCACTCTGCTTCACAATGTTGTTTACAACATTGAAAAGGTCTCTCTCTCTAGCAATCTAGCTTGGGTGTATTCCTAAATTTAATGGTGCTTTTGGCAATATGTCTTTCCAATATATTCTGGAAGCGACGCGCGTTCATGGAGCATCTGTATGTATCTCGGGTTGGATAAACGCAATGCTTAGTAAGCGCATTTTTTGCTCGTCACTGAGACATGTAGAGATGAAGAAGTTGAGTATTTGCGGCAGTCCTCACCTATAGAATCTGGTTTCCAACGGATTGTTGAGGAACTCAATGAGCTTGGAGTACGGGTTTACTGAGGAATACCTAATACCAATTACTGGACTTTGCATCGGCAAAATATTTGGAAATTAATTGCAGTTCTTTGACACTGAACTACTATGTGCGGATCAAGTCAAGTATTGGATTCCAAATTGAGCTGTTCTGCTCACATTGAGAATGCGCCTGGCCTTCGGGCAGGGCAAACGAACTTTTGGAAAGACGTGGGGTCTCAAACCCAAATACATCCATTGGATTTACACCACAATTGTACGACCAATACGTATGTCTTGTATGGTTGCAGAGTAGGGCATGCAAAATTTTTTTTTGAGTTCTCCAAATGTCACAACATTTGGACAATTTTAGACTCCCGCCCACTTCGCTTGAAATTTTTGAAATTGGTGCCATGGGAAAATATAGAGGAAAAATATATTAAATGCTATAACTTTTGAAGTAGCAATCAGAAAATTACAATTTATATTTTTTTAAAGGAAATAACCTTAGTCTTTGAAGGAAGACATTCCTCTTTCTAGAAAAATACGGGAAGGTGGGGTACTGGGTCATTTTGGTCCCTAAATCCCCTATTTTTTAATAATGTTTCTGCTTCGTGATGCAAATCATACACATTTTGGAGTTTTTCTGATGTGAGAAAATCTCAGAAATCGAACGGAACCTTTTTTATCTTTGTCCGAATACGGGAAGTTGGGATTATAGGGCCTTTTGTCATTCATATTAAATTTTATCATTTTCTCGTGCATATATCTCTATTATTCTTCAATCAATTTTCATAAAATGTAGCTTGTTGAATGCGGAAAATTCTTATGAATACAACAAAAATAGATTCGTTACCGGTAAATTCAGAAACATCAATTTTTTGGACATTAACTCTGAAAATCACATTTTTTCATTAAATGTTCTAATATCTCAACTTCCCCTATTTTTCCAGGATGGAAACTTTTCTCATGCGATCCCCAAGCGTATTTTACACTAAAAGTAGTAAATTGAATAAGAACGTTGATGTTAAATGGAGTTCATATGTGCATGTGCATTCATATTTTATGATAAAAATATGAAATCGAGACTATATGTCAGATAATCTGATGTTTCTGAATTTTACCGGTAACGAATCTATTTTTATTTTTTTCTTAAGGATTTTATACGTTTAACAAGGTACAATTTATTACAATTGAGTGAAGAATAATGGAGATATATGCACGAGAAAATGATAACATTTAATATGAATGACAAAAGGCCCTATAACCCCAACTTCTCATATTCGGGCAAAGGTCGAAAAGGTTCCGTTCGATTTGTGAGATTTTTTCACATTACAAAAACTCCAAAATTTGTATGATTTGCATCACGGTGCAGAAACTATTATTAAAAATAGGGGATTTTAGGACCAAAATGACCCAGTACCTTACTTTCCCGTATTTTCGAAGAAACAGGAATATCTTCCTTCAACAAGAGGTGTAAATTGTAATTTTCTGATTGCTACTTCAAAAGTTATAGCATTTCATTTATTTTTCCTCAATATTTTCCCATAGCACCTATTTCAAAAATTTCAAGCGAAGTGGGTGGGAGTCTAGAATTGTCCAAATGATGTGAAATTTGGCATCTGAGCTTACTTTGACATTTATCACAATATGAGGCTTTGAGAATTCAAAAAATTTTTTTGCAATGCCCTATTGCAGAGGGGATAAGTTGTGACGGTCTAGCCGAAGCTAAATCATCTGCAAATAAGTGTGCTACTGTATCTATTTTGTTGGCTATTTTCGGCAAATTTAGAACTAAGAGAAACGAAAGCAATGAAATTGAAAGACGGATAGGTATTCTAAAGGGAATCCGTTATAAACTTTTAACGAAAAACTAGGACTAGGTAGGCTCATATGGACATGATCGGCCGGTGTCAGCGGTAAAACATGATGATGAGTTATGTTACGGCCAAAACGTAGAATTTGGTGGAAAGCTTAACTTCTACCAGCAGAAGGCAAAGGATTCTCCATATTTGCTTTCGATCATGTCCATATGAGCCTGCCTAGTCGTAGTCTTTCAATTGTTCTCGTTTCTCTTAGTCCTAAATTTGCCAAAAATCTCGCTTATGGGAAAATGCTGCTCAGCTGCCCTCTTGTCTTGAAAATACTTGAAAAGTTCACGAGAAAAGTAAAAAAATGCCGTCAGTGAGGCAAATTTTTCAGGCAGATCCGTCAATAGAAAGCACCTAAGTAGTTCAATCAAACACGAACTGTTATAAATAGGAGTGCCTTGTGGCCATTTGAATCAATTGTTGCTCTTATGTCAAACAAGCAACATCGTGACTATAATGTCCGGACGGTATAATAAGCGGTAAAGGTTATGGGGTTACGTTGGCATCAGCACACACACTCGCACCTAAGTGACTAAATCAAACACGGGTAGTTTATAACTAGAGGTGCCGCGTGTCCGTTTCAATAATTCGTCGCTCGCTTGCCAAACGAGCAACATGATAGCTATACAATCCAGGCGGTACCATCTTCCATGTTCATATAAAGTTTCAAATTGAGCAGGGTGAAGATTGTGCAATAAATTTTGCACACAGCAAGGAAACGGGTGCAAGTTTTAGATGGTTTAATTATGTGCAAGTTAATGCCAACACTGCCGAAAATCCGCAGTAGATGCTATGGATTTTCGGCAGTGGTGGCATTAACTCGCACACAGTTATACTCTGTAAAACTTGCACCCGTTTCCTTGCTGTGTGCAAAGTTTATCGTACGCTCTTCACCTTGCGCGTATGGAAATGCGATAGGTTCGAGTCATGTAGATACGATGATATGCAAAGTGGGTGGGTAGGGTGGCTTCGGATTGCGTTCAACACGTGTGTGAGTTGCGTTGGGATAAATTATTTTTTTTTCTGTTTGCGTGTGCGTTGTGCTGATACGGGCGAAATTCTCATGACCAAATAGTTTCGGTTTGTAGGTACGTAGCACAGTGGTCGGAAACGCCAAAAGCGTGAACTTAATTCACTAGAGGCCAAGCCATCGAATATATTCACAGGGTGTCTTTGGAGGAATTTTTCGTATGAATGTTCCCCACAATCTGATAACAATTAAAATTAGGCATGGCTTACTATGATCAAACTAAAAAAATAACTTTTTATACTGACGAGGTAGAAAGTTGGTGTCTTCGACAAAGTTTTAGAAATGCTCATTGTGAAAAATTTTGTTGAAGAACTTTGGCTTGTAGGATTAAAGGTTATCGATTTATAAGGCATTTTCTAACCCTATGAGTAGGGTAAGCTTACTTTATCATGTTTTTTTACTTTTTCCATAAAAAAAATCAGCAAAAAAAATTTTTTTTGATTTTTTCCGTAAAATTTAGTAATTAAGGGTATGACATTCTTTTGTAAGCATTAAATTTATTATGACATGTAAATTTGAGTATATAGTAGTTTGGAATCTCCAATGATATTAAAAACTTCACATTTTTGCTCCCACGTTTATAAAATCTGAAATATTCAGGTATAAGTGAAAATAAAGTAATTGAATATCAAACCAAGAATTTCAAAAATTTGGGGCACAAAAACCCAAAAAAAAATTTTTGCTGATTTTTTTATGGAAAAAGTAAAAAAACATGATAATGTAAGCTTACCCTATTCATAGGGTTATAGAGTGCCATGCACCAAACCTTCTTAGCTTTATTGTGCATAGTTTAGACATATAAAAAAGTGTCTGTTCGTGCATTTTGTTTTGCTCCTTTCTTTCTGATACGTAGTTGAAGTTGGTATAAAAAAATGTAAAAATCCTCAATAACTTTGAAACGAATGAGTATTTTTACATACAGTCTTCGACAAAATTATGTAACTTTGATATCTACACATTTGTTTTGAACATAGTTTGCACGAAAAGTCACAATGAAAAAAGTTATGTTAAAAAAACTAGATTTAAGGGGGTTGCCATAGAAAACGCCTTATAAATCAGTAACCTTTAATCTCCTTCAACCTTCAACAAAATTCTTCCCTATGAGCATTTTTAAAACTGTCGAAGACACCAACTTTCTACCTCGTCAGTACAAAAAGTATTTTTTTAATTCGATCATAGTAAGCCATGCCTAATTTCAATTGTTATCAGATTGTGGGGAATATCCATACGAACAATTCCTCCAAAGACACCCTGTGAATATATTCGATGGTGTGGCCTTTAGTGAATTAAGTTCACATTTTTGGCGTTTCCGACCACTGTGCGTAGTGTGCTGAACCTGTTAACACAAATAGTTTTCATATTTCGAATATACGTGGTGCTTTTTATCATTAAGGCATCTAACAACATGCTGTTGTAAGTATTTCTAAAGCACGGGCGGACTGAATTGAATTTGCGCCTACTGAAAGACGGATGTTATTTGGAGATTTTGGTGAGCGAGGAAATAGAGTTAGAGTAGTTTCAGTTTGATTTTTGGTAGTCAACTCAAAAGCAATGCTATCTGATCAAAATCTTTGATTGATTTTCATTGTTGTTACAGGTTTTCAAGTATTAGTATTTTATATCAATGAAATTTCTTAGGGTATATTTAGCAGCGTGGTACTTAATAAGTTTGAAAACAGAAACAACCACATCACCAGCAGAGGGTTTTGATTTATTATTTCGGAACAGATTTGTTTCGAGCTTTAGAACTGGTGTATGCTGCCTTTCTTTCTATTGCTTAATCCGAATCACGTTTAGAACAGTGTTTTGAATTTATAAAGAGTAATCAGCACATACACGCAGGTTCGATAGATTGGAGAAAATTATTTCGAGTCAAGTAACGACTTAAGGACACGTTCTGTACTGGTAGAAAAACTCTAGAAAGAGAACTGCGGAGAGAATTTTTTTTTTTGCATTTTTGGCAACGTATGCCCCGGCATTGTGTGGCAACACGTCCAATGTTATAAGGATAGGCAATGTTCAATTGGATTCGTTTCTTGACAGCAAAAATCGAATCCAATCGATCCAAAATGGAGTCACCGGAGTTCTCTTTCTAGAATTTTTCTATGTACTGGTTCAATTTTAAATTTATAATTTTGACTATAACTATAAAATCCGCTACACCTGCTAATTATAATCGAAACATGTCAATAGATTTTTTCTAGATTTGCGAATTATATTGTACGCTCTCGAAAAAAGCTATACTATTTTATGTTATCGTGTATAAATTTCAATAAACACGCTTTTTCGAATGACCAAACTATACCCGTCAGTTCCTGAATGGTTACTCGCGAGGGGTATGAAACTGTAATGCAGGCTATTTACCAACACTCGCACACAGTCGCAGTATTCGATGGTTTTCATCAACACGCACATCAGACTCCCGGTACGGTTGTATGGGAACAAAATCGAAACGCAATAACGCTGTATGACATCAGACTTCCATCTTTTATAGCACATGGCTGGGAGTATTTTTCAGCTGTTGAAATGATTTATCTCAGTAACCAATCGATGGGTGGCTAAAGGGACAGGCGAATATTCAGACCAATTGAAACTGTATTTTAAAAGGATCGTAAATTTTCACAATCATTTTTTTATGGCAACCAAGTAGAAAATCGTCCAACTCGCGAAAACTAACCGAGTCGAGCGAAAAATTTAAAAATAACATAAACATTACGTCATCCGTTCAACTAGCCAGCGTATAGAACTGGCAGAGCGAGAGAGCTTCACTGTGTGGCGTGCAGTCGTCGTTTGTCGTCGTCGTCGAGTTTGTTATTATTACTAGTTACCGCGGTATTGTGCAGTATTGGTGAGTGAGCTCAAAGTTTTGAAACGAACGCGAACCCGCAATACGTGATGTGTGGGGAAGCGACCGAATGTAACCAAATAGTAGGCTGTGTAGTGGAGTGTATTTGTTTTTTTTTCGCACAGTGAATCCACACGAGGTGTGATTTTATTAGAACGGCAAGTGATAATTTGGCCAATGTTGATTCAACGGGGCTTCACTGTTCCTCTTTCTCTACTGAAGTATGTAACAATACGGCTATTGTGTGTATAACAGCAGTTAGTCAATATAATCGATATTTCGAATGTCTAGGGTAGTTTATAATTTCATTTGATAACCATGCGAATTGCGGCCTGCACTAAACTAGTATTGCTATTCGAGTCGGATATTGCTTGTTTTCGCCCAATAATTAAGTCGAGAGATCCGTCGGTTCGGTCGTTTTTACGCAAATGATCAGCCGATAATGAAATCCTGCTTTTCAAGATCAAATTTACACATCATCTCACGCGCGCGCCGTATTTTGATGACGTAATGCCCATCCGTCGTCTTAAAAATACACACTTTTCAATGTCAATTGATGCCCTTTACATTAGTTAGGTGAGGCGAGAAGCTTCTTCTGCTCCCATCTTAGCAGGCCTACGTGCATAGCTAGCTGACAGTCAACCACCCACCCACCGCATGCTGCGCTGGGAGGGGTGGTCGTGTGGTCTGAACAGTTGGCAAAATTTTCCGCCACCCAACAACAGTTTTCACTCGGTGGTAGGGTATGTAGTAAAAAAAAAATGACTGCTCTACAATGGCAGCATCAGCAGCAGGGCGGTGACGTCACCCCTGATTACGTATAACACATCACCACCATCCATAGCGTAGCATATAGCAAAAGGCAAATTCACAGACGCCATCATGCTCGTAGGTTAGGTGTAGGGTGAAATTCGACTCGTTCGTTCGAGCATTCCAGCCCGTTGTTTTTATGCTGCTCAATCGTCAAGTGGGTATGCTCTGCAAACGATATGGATACGTAAGCATACCGCTACATTGTACAATGACTGCGCTGCCGAGGGGTTGCCCGATGGTGGGTGTGGTGAAGGTAAAATTTTCACCATAGAGCTTCATAATTAGAGATAATCAACATAAAAATAAAGTTAACAATTTATGATGTTCGGATGAAAATTTTCATCAGTAGGTCCCCTCGATCGATGAATTTCCCGTATTTAGGAAACTTCACACGAGCATGAATTCGTTCGTGTGTTCGTTTGGTTCGTTTCGCGGTGCTCTCAGCAAAACGTCGCGAGAATCCTCTCTTTCTCTTGCACTCGTGCCATCGTATTCACGTTGCGATGACGTTCACTTATTCTGTCAAAAACAAGCTCTCGCTAGTTTCGTTTCTGTGCTCGCTACGAATATGACGAACTTGTCCGCTGATTCTCAAAGGTCTACTGCTCTGGTTGTTGTTGTTGCTGTTGCTGTTGGTGCTTCTGCTGGTGTCGCTTCAAACATTCAAGTACCCAAAGTGTGAAACGACGTATAGTAGTGCTTATAGAGCAGTGGAGGAGTGACGGAGAAAGCACCAAGTCTCTGGTAGACACCTCTGGTGGCCAAAGCGAGAGAGTGCGAGGTAAATCTGGTTACGTATACCCCTTGATGGACTCACTGCACCAATACTGACAGTGTGTGACGAGCGGGTTAACCATCTCTATCGTGCCCGTGTGGTTTGCCGCAAAGGAGATGCCTGAACGAGTAGGCACTGACTGTTTCGTAGGGTGTATTTGTTTTCCGTAGATGGTTGGCTCAGTGTACTGGTAGAAATTGTTGACGTGTGTACCACTCTACCTACATTATTGCGATTATAGAGCTATTTTTTCTGTAGATCGCTCTGTTCGTAGTGACGGAGCAGTATACGTAAGAGGTATGTAATTTTTGTAAACTTTTTCGTGCGGAAACTCTGCTTTTAGTTTTAAATTTAATTTGTTATGTTCCTGTGGATTGTTTTTGTGTGATATTGCTTAAAGTGGTAGCTAACAGACTCAACTCAGATGCTTTGATAATAGTCTTTATTTTTGGCACCTTTATTTGGTTCCTGGTGTGTATTGGAAGCATAGTGCCCCGTGAAAAGCAGCTCCGAATGAAAAAAAAAGAGTCGGACCAACAAGCAGATACTAGTCGTCGTTGAAGAGCGCGATAGGAAAGCAAAGGTAGCCAATGCAGGACGAAATTGGTCAGCATTCGCTCGCTCTCTTTGAAATCGGTGCCGTTTTTTGACAGAAAGTTGAAATGGACACATTTGAATGGACTGTTGTGATAAAAGTTCCAAGTGTGGTGATTCGTCACAGAACAGACAATTTGATTTGACGACAGCAAAATATGTTATGATATCTAAACGTCAAACGATCGTGTATGCTCGCTGGTGTCACCGTGACAACATATCTGGTTTGGCCATATGTACAGCCTACTACTAGGACCTATAAAATGTAACTACGTAATAAACCTGATTGGTGAAACTGTGGTTGTACCATTCGTAAGCACGGTCCGTGTTGATAAAAAATTAATTGCATCGTTCTGATCTAAGATGATAAATATGGCGCTATCACGAGCGCCTGGCAGGAACACGCGTGACCGTCCTCCCCGGTGTTTGCGATTACGTACCGAACGATAACATTGTACTTAGTTTTTGCATGAGCTGACAAAAAAAGCTAAAAGACTATCTTTTTCTCGATTGCCCGTTCGCCACAAAACCGCAAAACTGGTTGTTGTTTGGATGAATCATACAATAATATCGATGATGGCATGAAAACAAGCTCTCTAACATCGGTAAACAGCGCTAGCGCATAACTTTTTATTTTCTTCTGGTGTGCATTTGCTGCTCGCTTACAGGGCGAACGGAGCTGCTGCCAACACCTTAATTCCTGGATAATTTCAAGGTTATTTACCCATCCCGCCCCACGCTCTCCCAATCGAGTGCCATTCTCTTTCTCTTGTGCTGCCCCTTTTTCCGGGAGCCAGTGGAAAATTACTTGGAAAACGAGAGTCCTTGCATGCGCGTGTAACGAAAGGTTACCGGCAGGCTAGCTAGTAGAGGTGGTGGTGTTGGGACCAGGGCCTGGCTTAGGTGATGGTGGCTACGTGTAATGTTTTGATTTTCTCGCACCAGTGTCACACCCCCCAAAAAAGGAACGAGGTGGCGAGCGGCGACAGTGATGATGCGATGGTGATGATGCAAGCAACCAATTCACCACCCACCGAACGGAACCGACCCATCCACCCAAAATTGTCAAGGTCGATGTTCCGGAGAGTGCGTTACATGGGCGACTCCCAATTGGACGCCTTTCATCATAGCAAGCAGCAGCGGTGCAACTGAGCAACGGAGTAGGCTGTGGAAGATTTGTTTTTCGTTGTCATTGCACAGTGCGGGTTGTCGCGGTTTTGATTCAAGTGTGAAGAAATTGTGAATTAATTGTGTTTTCGGTAATATTTTCTGTGAGAATAAGAGTTTTTAAAAGTTCGCTGTTATCATGAAAGAAGAGTGGGGTATCTGTGGAACTGCTGGAGTGTGTGCGGGTTGAAAATACCGGCAGATAATTAGGTATTTTGCTGTCTATAAAGGATATTGATTGGAATTGGGCCTAGCTTTGCACAACGCCTACAGACAATGTAATTTAACGAATTTAATCGGAGATGCTCTTTCATTTTATTTGGGTTCTACGAATAACAAATCAGTGACGATTACACGATTCACCACTAGAGTGACATTACCGCCGTCGATTCGATTCACTAGGAAATCCTGCTTCGAATATAAGTATAAGCGACCAAAGCTAACATGCTTAAAGTTTGTATGGGATTTATCGACAATCAACATCAAGACAGCTAAGTCGACAGCTGATACAATGCTCAAAATTGACTTCATTTTTTGTAAGCTGCAAGTCGTGGCCCAATCATTACTAGACTAAACTTATAAAAAAAAATCATAGAAAAGAATTCGTTTCCAATTGTCACCACCGGATCTTATCGAACTAACTGTGCTGAACTGCGAAAGGAGGAGGCTACACGCATCTTAATTTTCTCTACAAGGCTTTGGTAAAATTTAACAACAAGCGACTATTGTTGCCAGATTCATTCCATGCTATCGGTATTTGCTGAATATAGGTGCTGCTCAAAAATCGCAACGAGAATCTGGCAAGCTGGATGTACAAGGACACGTATAGCATATACGAGGACTCAAAGAGCTTGGAAGCAAGCTTCTTGAACAACATCGGTCCCCATCAGGAGTACTCCCTCAACAAGTTGTTTCCCGGTAATCCGGAATTTCGGAGCAACAACGGCTGGCTTGCATTTTTGGATTTAGTGTCTTGCTAGTGACCCAGTAAACTGTTTGGTACTAACGAGGAGAATGCGAAACACAAAACATGATATTTAAATTTGAGCTGGTTTGTGGACCAATTGCATAAATTCGGGAGTGCATTCCAATTTAGCTCCTTTAGGGTGTATAAGTATATCGCTACATTGGCATGAGAGCCAAAAAAGTTTCGAATCAGTTTGATCTTCATCAGATTATGATTGATTATGTGTCTACCTAGCAGCCCAGTAAGCTGTTAGGTACTGACAAGTAGAATCCGGAACACAAAACATCAGATTCCGGATTGTCAATTGACTTTAGGAGTACTCCGAGGTCTCTAATAACTTTCACTCTCTCTAGCGATTCCCCGGAGATGGTGCTTCAGAGTATTAGATTTTTCTACCCGTAAAAGTCACTAGTTGCGATTACATCAATTTCAAAAGACATCCAAGTGTCGCTGTAGTTCAATGCAATCCTCTTTTTACAGCTCAATTAGAAACAGTTTGAGATTGTCAGCGTACATAAGTTTACAGGGTGGCTTTTTAAAACGGTCCCATTGTTTTGATCTGTCACAATTCAATTGCAATCCACTGGGTACAAATCAAAGTCAAGTGTATTTGAAAATATTTTCTTCTAGGGTACAATTAATGTAATAATTGTTTAGTGATATTGCGAAATTTCAGAGCTATGAAATAGGAATCCAAGTGCTGCGCAGTTTTGAAATTGTTAAGGAAACAGAAGTCCGTTGAAGACATAACGAAGCTGATCGGTGTGAATTAAAAATTTAATTGGCGATGCAAGAAACGATTGCAAGATGGAAGTTGGATTCTCTATAGACGACCAAACTTAAAAAAGTCTCGTTTTTTAAGGACAAACGCATTGATTAAATCTGCGGCCAACAAAATACGTCGCAATTCGGTCCAGTCGGCTAAGGACTTCAAGGTGTGGTGAAAAAATACCAGCTTCTGAGGCAACGAAAAAAGAGACTGCAAAGTTGGTTCGCAGATCATCCTGATGTCGTCGTTATCTATTCGGATGAGAAATTATTCGATGTAAGCCACTAATTTAACCATCAAAATTATAGGATACTCGGTAGAAATCTTGACTCCATTAATCTAAGCGGTAAATGTGCATATAGGCAAGAAAAACCGGATTCGGTTATGATTTGAGCTGTAATAGTTTCAAATTGTATTTTTTCTGTTTTTCGGATTCCGGATGCCGTGAAAATTACCAGTACGACTACATGGAGTTTTTACAGCAGAAAGTGTTGACAGGAAAATGGAAAATGAATTTTCAGACGTTGAATTCGGACCTAATTTTCGGCACCACAACACGTGACAAAAAAGCCTATTAACATAATGCCACCATAATTTTAAGCATTTTCAGAACAAGGAAATGTAGACTCCTTCGTTTCCGGGTATCACCCTACTCGACTTTGCAATGTGGAGTATTGTCAAGTCACCAACGATAAATCAAAACGTAATAAGGTTACTCTAATGACTGCAATTGAAAAAGAATGAAACGATATTTCAGAAGAAACCGTACTAGTCAGCTATTTCAGTGTTCCTAGAAGACTATCGCAAACAATTAAATCGAGAAATGGGAGTCCATTTCGAATGATTTTGAAGTAAATAAATCTGAACTATGCAAGAAATATTCCACTAAAGTTTCCGTTTTTTTATGATACAAAGAAAATTTTTAAAATTTTCAGAGGGCCGTTTTATGAAGCCAACCTGTATACCTTGTGGCTATAATACAAAAAACAATCATTGAAGCACAAAAAAAAGCAATGGTTAGTGATTGCTCCCTTGAGGCACACCTGATAAGTTGATAAGGCTATATGATATATAGTTGATAGGATTTAAGCCACCCTATAAAGTTTGAAGAAGCCGCTCTATCTTTGCTTTGCTTTAAAATCCTTATATACAGTGTCTACCTGAGATCCAGCTTCAATATTTGAAATACATGGTGAAGCGAATTGGGCTAGATTAGTGGTCGATCTGTCTAAAAAAAGCCATGTTGATCCTTCGATATATATGTTTTGGTCTCGTGAAAACGCATTTTTCCTACGAACATCTTTGAAAGCTTTGATCCAACGCAGAACGTGGTTATGTTACGATATGCTTATCACATTTTTTAAAGTTTGAAAACAACTGATCTTTTGCCAATACACGAGAAACGCAGATTGCGATAGTGATTGTTTGAAAATTAACCTTGGAACTGTACGAAATGCGCTTGCGCATCTGGCTGGGTTTAGTAGTGGACGGGGTGCGTGAATATGTAGTCTGAAAAGCTGTTTCAGAACTAGTGAGTTTTTCTACAGGCCACATCGATTGCTTGCAGTGAATTTTGATACCTAGAAATCAGTCATCAGTCGAAAACTTCAACTATCTGACATCCTGTATCTCGTCATAGATAACTAACTGGGAACAAATTTGCGTTACTAGAAGGGGAGGATGATGTACGTCACATACACACTATCGGCTCAAGAGCATCTAAAACGGCTCAGTTCATTGAAGTTTTTTCATTTACGAACAGGAGTTCCAGTGCTCGATTTCAAATAGTCCCGTAACCACAAAATGCAGTGTTCTGAGGCAAGTTCAAGAATTTTAATAACTACATTGCCAGCATTGCATTGTACTTCAGAAATAGCATCCCAGTACTGAAACATACCTCCGGATTCGCGGGAACCAAATAAATTAATCCGGCTCATTTTCAAAAAATCTAAAAATGGATGATTTCCTGAATCCAAAAGTGTTAAAATCGGTTAAAAATGCCATAGTAATGAGTATTTCAGTTTTCCGAGTACCTGAGTACTCTGTCGACTTGTTACGGGATAAACAAAATTAGAAACTTACTGAGGCCCCTGCTTACTGTATCATCCATTTTATTCTACTAAAAACAATGCGTGATAGTGTAATATGTCACTATCAGTGTTCTACCTGGGAAAGAACACTGCACTTCCGAAGATTGATATCTGAACAGGTACCTCATACTCGTGGGAAAAGTTTTTGGATAAAATCCAGCAAGAATCTTTTTCAGAACAGGTGAGATTAGGGATTGACACCGATGATCGATACGTTGCTACGCTATCGGTAACCGCTTTACCAATACCAATACCGGAATTTCTGAAGTACAAAAGGACCCTGAAGCCACTTACAACCTCTTTTCACTGAATCCCAGCTAGAACAAAAACCAACCCTACTTCGAAGGGAAGTGAACTAATGTTCCAAAGCGGCGGCGAAGGAAAACCATCGAAATCGACTAAAGCTCTTTCACAAGGGAATGGAGACCGAATTATTTCTCGGATTTCTGGGCATGATTCTTGGCTATACAATAAAGGAATTCGTACGTATATCGCGGTGTTTGACACAAACAAGGCCTCTAACACCGTTTGACGACAAGAAGTAACAAATTCTGAAAAAACAACCTTCGAGTCAATGTGAACAACAGTAAATCAGACTTTTTCATAGAGAAAAGTTGAATTTCCCAAGAAAAGGTTTAATCGGTTTTCTTATAGAACACAGGATGCTCCATTAAAACGCTATTTGAGTGTGAGAAAACATGGATTTATTTCTGCATTTCCACATGTATCACGGGTAGGGGTAAGTTATTAATAATGTGTCAGAAGTGCTATATAGTATTTATATCTCTGAAAAAAATCCATAAGTCGGGGGTATTTATAGACAAAAAATTTCAATTAATAAACCCTACTTACCCTTTTACACCAAAGCTTTATAGCTGCAGGTTATCTGCCACTTTTTTACGTAACAATCACACTAAAATATATTCAGGAAGAATAGAAAAATGGATCGACACTATTTCAGTGACAGTGACAACACGAACAATCAAAAATCAACGATAACATCATTAAAACATATAATTAGCGATAGCGTAATAAAACATTGTTTCCTTCCATCACATTACACTTCTTCAAAACTAAATGCGTTCAATAAGGCAGAGCTAAAAAAACTTCTACACTCAGCACCCCAATTCAGAACAATTTTGAACTTATTTTCCGCAAGCAGCATGAGTAGGCGGCGAGCGAAGTAGCATTCTTCGCCAGCAATCATTGGGCACCGATAGCCATCATTTCTTCCGACACATCCAGAAAATGATCAGCAAAACACTGCACTGCCGCATCTAGTGATTCCACACGAGCGCCATTTTCACTTATTTTAGACACACAACACTACACTTTCTTTTTCTACCATCACAAACTACTGACGCTCGATATTTTCTTCAGCTTATTGTCGCTTTACCGCGAACTTCACGTCAACACTTTTCAAGAGGAACACCTTTATCACCCGACACAATCGGTGATCGCGAAAATCGACGTCGAATTAATGCCGCCAACCAATCATTCCCGAAACCGTCGACAGCGACACACCCGCGACGAATGTTTCAACTTTCACCAGCACGCGACCTATCTCAACTAAACTGAACACGAAGACGAACTGTATTCTTCACATATCCGAACCGGACCTATAATTCTTGAGCGTTTTTTCAAAACGTCATATCTGCAATGAGTTACTCTCTTTGTTTACTTTCTCTTTCGATTTTTACGGCGTCACTATAACACTTTTCACTTATTTTACAGTACAGATCGAAAGACGGTGGTTTTAACTAGCATATTATGCAAAGAGTTGAGGGATAAATGTTAAAGTGACCGAATTATTAACAGAAGAGAAAGTAAACAAAGAGAGCAACTCATTGCAGATATGACGTTTTGAAAAAACGCTCAAGAATTTTCGAATCGAACAGCGATGCACGTTTGTGTTGGTGGAAGCTTGCTTCTTTTGTTTCTAGCGTTCGGTCGGTGTCCATCCAGCCCAGCCGTGATTGATTCGAGTGGCCAGTGCATGACCTTGAATTTGGTTTGAAAGTCATCGTAGTGTGCCTTAATATAGTATAGAGCGCTGCGATCAATGTGGTGGAATCTACATAGGTGCGGCATACTCTCTCGTTCGATTTTTGTAACTTTATTACTTAAATTCAAATATGAGATTCTTCCATAATATGGAATGTAATATTTTAGATACAGCACATTGAGCTGCGGTGTCCGATTGACAAATAACATACGAAATCTAGAATGCATTGAAGAAAATCGAAAAAATCATTAGAAGTCTTCAGAATTCTTTTGTAATTTTCTAAAATCTTCAAAACTTTTAAAAAGTATTCCGAAGTTTAAAAATTATTGAGAAGCTTTCAGAAATCTTTGAATGCCTGTAGATGATTTAAGAAATTTTCAAACGTCTCGCATAGCTTTAAGAAATTTTGCCAAGTCTTCTAAAACCTTCTGAAGTTATTTTAAATCTTTTAATGTCACTTTACTAAGATGTAAATTTCAAGATTGCTGACTATTCGGTCAGTGCGGAAATTATCAAATTTAGTTGAGTGCGTGGTCTGCATAGTAACCCATATTGCTTTTAACACTGAGAACTGACATACAAGTAAAGTTTTCAACTTGTGTAAGAAATAAAACTGTCGTTTTGAAATGACAACAGCAAGTAGCAACTTGCCACTGGCCGGCGCTGCGATGGGCCAGCAATCGCTATGCGGGACTTGTGTGCAAACTTGGACACAATGGTGACTCACGCATGCGAACTTGTATGCGATGGTGATTTTCAACGTATTTTCATTTAAATGTTTACACAAGTTTTTTTGGGAAAGTTTGTTCTAGCTTATATCTCTGTTCTCTGTGCTTTTAATAATAACCACTAGTTTTAGACGTTTCTATGGCTTAGTAAACATTTAACTTTCAAGTGCTCTTGTATCGGTTTTATCGAATTTATGTAAAAACCGTTACTTGTAACGGCTCTTCTAGAAGCATTCACACGTTTCATACTGACCAGCGATTTTGATATGCAATCACAGGAACTCTGATAACCATACTGAAGTTTTGGCACCTTTCAGAAAAAAATGAAGGCTTGAAGGTTTGTTACATAAATAGGCCCACACAGAAAAAATGTAAAAATAAGAGTTTTTCAATCTTAGCAAAAAAACAACGCATACGCTTAGTTTGAAATAGAACTTTTATTTTAATAGCTATTTTTCATTAGCTTAACAGGAAAACTTTTATTTCGGTTATTATTCTTGATTAATTTAAAAGTTTCACTTTCAACCTAATAGTAGGCGTTGCTTGTTTTTTTCCATGCACAGAACAAAATGTTGGTAAAAATAAGAGTTTTTCACTCGCGTACTCTAAGTTTTAAAATAAAACTTTTATTTTGATTACTATTCCTCATTAGCTTAAAAGGAAAACTTTTATTTTGATTATTATTCTTGATTAATTTAAAAAAAATTATTTTCAATCTAATAGTAGGCGTTGGTTGTTTTTTGCTAAGAGCGGAACACTTCTACTTTTACCAATATTTTTTTTCTTTGTGTCGTAGCCTTAAAACAGATTTCTCTCTAAGATATACCCAAAAAACACTCATCTTTAACAACGAAAGAACCAAGTTTACGAGATACGTTTCCGAAATAATCTTGCGATGATACGAAAAAATGCGTTACTAAAATAGAAAAAAAAACATTCCCTACATTGCGGTTAAGACATATTTTGTTAGGAAGGAGTGCTTCCCCTTTTCAAATTGCTGAGAATGTCCATGGTCAGAAGTAGTTTGGTTTACTCCATAGCCGCTGTGAGAATCATTAGTTTTTCTTCAAATTGAAGCGTTGACCAATAGTGTTTTGTTTTTACCTGCTGCTACACCAGTGTAGTGCAAAAAATAAACTGATTACACTTAAGTAATGCTGATTTCGGTTTTAGATCAGAGTTGCCCTAGGTTCGTTAAAAACTGTCATTTTAATATGGAAAGTGTAAACATTAGAGCAAACCTAGATCGATTCGAATCTAAAAACGAAATCAGCATAAGAATAAGTTTATCACCGACTACACCGACGTTGGTGTACTGTCAAAATTAAAAATGCCATAAGGATGTCATGGAAAGATAGCAACCCTATCAAGCTACTAGTAATGTTTACAAATGTTGTCCGGGGTGGTGGTGAAACGTGTTTTTGTTTTATTTGTGATTTAATGACTTTTCACACTTCAAAATAGGTAACAATCGAATTCGAACTTTATAGATTACGACATTTGTGTCTTACAAAAGTAGCTCGGACGAACAGATCTAAAACGGTACGCTGGAGCTGGATGTATTTTCGGTATTACTTAACCTTATCAATACCAAAAAAACACACGCCTTATCGAGCCCCTATAAAAACAGAAAGATAACAATATTTGCATCGAAGAGCATCCTGAGAGCGTTTTCTTCGTTAGTAAGCAGAAAAAATCTAACCTATTTTTTCCATCTCTCTCTCATAACTGTTCCAGAAACGAGGCAATTAGTGGACCCGACGACGACCAATTTGAAGGTCACTCTTCTGTTCGCCTGAGGTGTGTACCAGCGCAGTGAAAAGCGACTGAGTTATCGCACCCTGTGTCTCTACGTGCGTGAGTGCGTGCGTTTGTGTGTGTGCGCGCGCGTGTCTCTAGGTGCGAGGGTGCATTTGTTGAGCAGTAGTAGCCTCTTGCGGCGTGGTAGGAAACGGATAATCAAACCCCCCACCCCACCCCCTCCGAAGGCTAAAAGCCGCAGCAAAATTTCAAACTGGCGGGAAACTCACGAGGGCTCTGGCAGCTGAAGCAGGAGGCGATGGACAATATGGTCGAGGAGAACGGATCCTCCTCGCTCGACCCACTGGCCAATACGGAGCAGCACAATAGCAGTTCCAGCTCAGGCGGCGGACCCGGTCCGGCCAACAGTGCCGCCAGCTCAGAAAGTATCAACTCGCCCGCAAACGTACAAATCCTGCCGGCATCGCAAACCACGGGCGGCGGCGTACAGGTGAGTCGTTGAGCATTGGTTTTTTGTTGTTGTTGATGTTTTTGTAATAGAGCTCCAAGTGGCTGACGAGCATGACTCAATCGTAGTTGGCTGGTTGCCGCCGGCCGCCAGGGGGCTTGACTTCATTGTACAAGCATTCGTGATGATAAACCTTAGTCATATTTGCCTCAATACAATATGGAACGCATGCGACCGCCGGTCGAGGATGTCGTCATCCGAGCGGTAGTTCTTTCTCTCGAGTTGTTTTTTTATGCTTTGGAACAAAAAAAAAAGTCGAAACGATAAATGAAATCTCTTGAGGACAGTTTTCTGCTTTTGTGTCGTATAGTCGGTCGCTCTTCACCCAACCGAGGAAGGGAAGACACATAAATAAATAGTTGCTAGTAGCAACACGGTATTTTGGAGAAGGATGGAGAGTCGTTCGCGGTCGAATGACGTCATTCCGCGTCCGACAGACGTCGGGGGAAAAACGTTTTGCATATTTTATTATTTATTGTTGTTTATATTATTATCTATACTGAATTCTTTCAGCGATCGGTTCAAACTTTCGTTCGCTTTTCCTTTGTGCATTTTCGAGTGTTGTGTTTTCTCTCTCTCTCGCTTTACACTGCAGTAATTAGACTAATTTCGAATGAGGAGTACATTAGCAGTTGGTTTCTAATTGATTCTAATCTTTGCAGCTCGAACGAAAAGAGCGGTTCTGCTGTTCGCTGGCTGAACTGAGAGGTGGTGTGGTGTGTATGCGTGAGTGTGTGAATCGCTTGTGGTAGAGTAAACCCCGCAAGTGTAGACATGTGTAAGAGTTTATTGCTCTTCGGTCAATTTTCGGAGCGTGGCGTATTGCTCGTTGCGCCTGGATTGATTTTTTTTTCAGGTGAGCTGTAAGATAAATTGTAATTACTGATTAATAATTGCGGATTTTCCATCAGTCGCGCTTGATGTTTCGGGTTGTTCGTTTCTCGAAGATTTGGTGTTGTTGGGATTTTCCCCGGGCTTGTCTGCTCAACATATGGAACAGGGTGGCGTGGGATGGGACAGGGTGGCGTGGGATGGGACTTCTTTGCAAGCAGTGTTTGAAATATGAAGCAAGCGTCTTGTATATGTTTTGTGACACCTCTGTTGCCAAAGGCAGACATAGTTTCGTAGGTTGCTTTGTGGTTGATTCGGTTGTATTTCTATTGCTTTTATACGTCAGCTTCAGAATGACGCAAATCACATAAATTAAGTCTCGACGCACCTGTCATTAGCGTCACAGTGTGCAAATCTCGGCGGGGGATATTTCCATTTTATTGGTGGAAATTTTACACAGTGCCCAACTTTGCAATAGTCGGACGAAATTTTTGGACATTAGAAATTCTAAAATAGGATTACTGTGCTCTGATTCTAATATGAATCAGCAGCACCTCTATTCATTCCACCCATTTGGACACATTATTTTGAGCAGCGCCTGCTATCGTTATTCTCAAGTAATTCTTTGCAAAGTATTTTACCAGTACGCACGCAAACACCCGGAGAGGGGATCAATTAATCCACTTTCACTCGTGACACTTTCATCCGTACTATTATCGCTGCTGGTGTCTCGGTGTTTACATTCGGTTGCCTTTTGTTTTATCGTCTTGTGGTCAACAATTTCGAGTTCCATTATAATTATCTTTTTCGACGGAAGCGTTAGATATACAGTCGTAATTCGCTGGTTGGTCACTTTTTAACTGAACCGCTTTTTAGTTGGCCCTCCATTAGCCGACTAAAAAACATCTCCATGTCAAAATCTCGTGTAAAATTCACTTTGACAAACTGATATTAATTAAAGATGTGAGCAGATGCAATTTCGGTCCAACTAGCGAATCAAATTCATTAGTTGGACAGAAGGTGTGGCCCAACCAGCGAATCACGACTGTAGTTTTAATAGTTGAACTTTTGTTGCTGATCGGAGACTAGTTCGTAGTTTATGTGAAGTTGCTTCGGTTGCAGTCAATGTATTATACTTAACAGTTTTCGTTAAGATATTTCAACAATGTGTAGTCTGTCTACAAAACTGACATGATACCGTTGTGAAAGTCCATGAAGTAATTCTTCAAATTTTAGTTGGCCAAAGAACTTTTATACGCAGAAGATCCGATTTTGTCCGTTTTGTAGGTCTCTAGCAGACGAATCAATCCAATTTGAGTACGCCACCCTACTTCTTGGAGCCACAGAGAGTCCTTTCTGGAGCCAGGCGCTGTTAGCATTAGTTTTCCAGACAATCTCGTTGTAGGGATATTTGCTTTGAGGTTAGCGCACGTTTTGAAACGACTGAAAAGAAAATCAAGATAGAGCAAAGAGAACAAATTTTAGACACCAACTTATTTCAAGAACAGGTAGACAATGGATTTATAAAGAACCACATGACATGCCAAAGTATCCCTTATCGGAACACTGGGTGATCTTCCTCGAGTCCGAAGGGAATCTAGTCACCGAAACTGCGCAACTATACTCGGTGCACGTCCAGGCAATATGCTCGATATCGTGACAGCAGTCACGACGACCGCAAATACCACTATCCACTTATCCAGTACGTCGGAGATTCGTTTCCAGTGCGTAATGATTTGACATGGATATGCACATCACACAAAATAAATGACTACATGAATCCATACCCTTGAACCAAGATTTCGTCGATACCTTCGGGACCAATCGAATTTTTTTTCATGGCATTGGGCGGGGGGGGGGGGGGGGGGGGGGGTTTGATCACGCGGCGCACCAGCTCCTCCCTGCCTGGGCGAAATCCGGATAAACTTTCTTGGTGAAATCGAATATCAAACGGTTTTGACTATTCCACGCTCTCGTTTGTACTGCTACACTTTCGTATGCATCGGGCCGTGCCCCGAAGAGTGCTCGTCGATGTTTCCCACGCGAACTCGTCGACGAACCGTCGCCAGTAACAGGTTTCTTGACTTTCTTCAAAGTCTTCGATCGCGTTTTTAATGTAACGTACTGTCGGTAACTAGTGGATGTCCCGTCATAGACGCGGCAGCCTTCTCCGCTTATACGCCAGAGCAGTCTTTGTCCCACCACGTATTAGGGGAACATATTTGGGTGCTCACGCAGGGTACTCATTTCGTCTGAACATGAATCGCGGCATCGAGAATCAGTTCAGATAAAAATTTCTACTCTTTCTCCGGAGGAAGTACCTGTGTCGAGTCGATAGTTTCGGATATCGTGGCAGCGTAGTTCTTCCAATAAATGTTTCGTGTGATGTCAAACGAAACATAGATTGTTTCCGAGGGCTTTGAGCCGTTGTTGATTGAGAATCGATTTTCGAGATTATACTTCTTCTTATTTCAGCGTGGACGGTGATTATATTTGTGACCTCGTTTGATGAATTAACTATCGAAGGATACGAAGGAGGAACCATTTAATAGTCAACTGCTTTGAAAAAGCTCTTAGTGTAGACAAGCAAACTTTCAACAGATGTTTAAAAGGATCAGTTATATCGATTTTTCGTATTATCCGATTCACAGTGTTTTGTGAACTTCAGTCACGGTTTCCGCGCCATACCATTACCAAATCGATCTTCTATACGTGAACTAGATCACAACATTATGAAAATTATTCATAAAACCAAATGTTGAATCGTGATTTTATTCATAGCTTTTGGAATATTATTCAGAGTCCCACTATACGGCGTGAACTGATTCATGATTTGGTACATCTTGAAAATGATTTGGTTTTTGTGGCGGTGAAGCTCTTCACAAAATCAAAACGAATTTTTCCCGTGATCTATTTCATGAATCCTTTCAATGATTATGAACTAGTTCATGATTTCTAATTAATTAGTCACGATTCAATATCCCTTTTCGTGAAATAGTGCACAAAATCAAAAAATGTTATTCATATATACGTGAATTGATTCATGATTACTAGCGAATTAATCCCAACTCACCATTTATGCGCATGACATAGTTCACAAAACCATGAAATAATGTTCATATATTCGTGAACTAGTTCATGATTCCTAGATAAAAATCACGGCTTACCATTCGAGCTCGTGTAATAGTTCAAAAATCAAAAATATTGTTATGTATAAGTGAACTGATTCATGATTACTAACCACTGACCATTCGTGCTCGTGAAGAAGTTCACAAAGTCTTGTTCATGGAAACGTAAACTGATTCATGATTCCTGACCATGTGTGCTCGTGAAATAGTTCACAGATTTAAAGTATTGTTCATGTTTTCGTGCACTAGCTCAACATTCCTAGTATAATTTTAACGACCGATCATTCGTACTCGTGAAATATTACACGAAATCATAAAATATTCATGGATGCGTGAACTGGTTCATGATTCGTAGTACATAATTCACGATCCATCTTGAGTGGTTGTGATATTTAGAAGACATCCGTAATCATTTTTAATTTCATGCAACTCTGCAGATGGTCTTCAATTTTTTTTATGAAATATCATAATTAGGTCCAACTTCCAGTGACTAGTAATAGATGCGAGCAGCAGATATAAGAATATTATTAGGACCTCGATCATCGTTGCTCATTTGATAAGGTGTATTGTGATATCTGTACAGAAAACGAAAACTACGCTGTTCCTCAAAAATATATTATAGCGTCAAAAATCGTGTTTGTTCACAAAACAAGACATCGCGAATCTGTTACGCTTTTATAAACGTTATCAAGATATATTACGAAAATCGTGACGAAAATCGAAAAAAGGCCCTGAAATCATGAACATAAATTACTCGTGAATAAAATATCAAAAATCTTGACTATGATCTTGAAACCATGAACACAAATCACTACTTGTGACTAAAATATCACGAAAACGTGAGTAAAAATTACGAAAATTGTGACTGAGATACTGAAATCATGAATTCACACCATTCTGCCAAAAAATTCGATGCGAAACTCATGAATAAAATATTACGATAACGTGAATATAAATCGCGAAAAGCGTGGCTAAGGTAGTGGAATCATGAACATAAATCACACTGCTTAGCGTCCGTGAATAAAATATCACGATAACGTTTGTATAAAATAAGTAAAATCATGGTAAAACATGAACATAAAGCATGCTACTCTACCAGAAAATTTCGATGGTATACTCATTAATGAAATATCACAGCAACGTGATGAGAAATTACAAATATCGGGACTAAGCTCCTGAAATCATGAACATCGTTCTGATTGATATACTACAAACCAGTGTATTCTCATAGTATAAACAAGAATCCTAACAAAAACTGAACATGTCCAGGGACCAACCACAGTAACCCAACCAAAGATTGCAACTAGTGCGCGAACTAGTTTTTTGAAAACACATGAATACGAGGATTATTATTCATGATTTCACGAGGATTATCATCCATGATTTCAGGACCTGGTTACGATTTTCGTAAAACTTTCACATCAAGAATTCGTGATTTTTTGTTCATGAATGGATTTTTTTCCGCGCATGGGAAGTTAGGAGAAGAAATGTTTCTCCTCTTCCTATAACTTCTGTCTGCTCCAATAGATGTTCCTTCTTGTGAAACATCAATGTCGCCCTCGTCAGAAAACAAGAGAGCAAATAGGCTCATTTCACTTAATTAAACGTCAATAAGGAAACGTTTCAATTAGTCACCATGTACTTTGAATGCGGGACATGTTGAGCGATCGTGCAGATTCTCCCCACAGTAAAAACACTTTTCAGGACTCCCACTGTAAGAATAATCATTGTCATTCTCGCCGCATTTTCCACACCAGGCCTTGTTGCTACAATTGAGGCAGCTCAGGACCTACGGTACAAACATACGGGCAAACGGGTTAATTTTGTGCAAGGTGATGTAGCTTGGCAAAGCGTATCCAGCGAAGGTTACTTCATAAGAATTTGATTGTGGGTATATTTTTTCCATCTAGCGCGATTTATATCGAATGCAAGTGCTTCCAATTTAGCATTTTCATCGGCTGAATTAAGGGGTCCTTAAAACAACCAACGCAATATTCCAGCAAATGTTCGCATATCAAAGTTTTATCGTTGAGCACGCCTTCTATTTCTACTTTGCTAGCTGATAAATAGACAAAACATTCCTTCGTAAAACACTGGGAGGAAGCTATTTCATTCGGTTGCTTTAAATTGGTTAACACGACACTGATCTTGTCCGGGCAGGTTTTTGAAATTTCGGTCACTGGAGAGAAGTGTTTCGGCAGGTAAATTGTAATAAATTTAAAGATTTATTTTTGGTCTTCATTGACCGGTTGACAGTTATCGGTATCGTTTAATTCGGGGTTTACCAGCAAGGTCAGCATAGGTCTTGGGTGTCGATTCAACTTCCATTTGAACATTCAAAACGGAATGGAATATCTGCAAGAATGTTCAGTTTTTCTTCATTTACTAATTTGTACATATCGGAGGCACTGAATGTTCCTCCATCCATGTTTACCATATCCTCTACAATCAAGAATTTTGAATTTTCATCTGCCACTGCCTGTAGCACTGTCGAACGATATCCTTTGCAGTTGAAGTACATCGATCCTACACCGGGCGGGCACCTTACACGGATATGTTTTCCATCAATGGAACCAACCGAGTTTGGACAGTTCCATTTTTTCGAATACTTGTCAGCTACAGGGCTAAACATTTGCTCCGTTGGTACTGAAATATAAATCGGTTGAAGAACTTCCTACAAAACCTCACACCTTTCGCGAACTATAGAAGCAACAGCAACTGTTGATCGACCCATACGAAAGGAAAATCTCAATCTCTATGATGATCCAGTTGCAAGATACCTGTAGATCAATTTTATGATGAAACTGCTTTACAGTAAAAAGAAACATTTCGTACCTTACAGTAACTATCAATCGTTCACAAGGAAGGATGGGTCCTTTATTGCATTCTTCACCATGCCTAAATCGAATGTTCCCATATTGAGTCTGGTATAGCTACGAAACTTATTTTCGATGATCCTGGTATATATGGTAGAATTTTCCATCTCGCCTTCGGTTTTTTTTTTTGATGAGCAGCAAACTATAACCAAAACCAATTTGAAGTTTGGCAAAAAGTGCATTTAACGCTATGCTGTAGCGATAAGTATGTCATGCAACGCTTTTCTCACCGCTTCAATTTTCTACTTCCTGTGTTCCATTTGGGTTCCAAAAATTTTAAGCTAATTTTTATGATGAAATTATATTTTTGCGTCCCCAGTTTAAAGTTGATGTGTGATTTCGTATGGGGAAACCGACTTTTCCAACATAATTCTTGTTACCTCCTAGAAACAAATCGATGTGTGATTTTTATAAGAAATTGCTCGGAATATGAATCTAGTTTTTGTCCTTGGTACCAGGCCAACAAAAACGTCTAATCGGAAGTTTGTTCAATATTGAGGTTAGGACTAAATCAAATTAGCTCGCGATTGTTGCCTCTTCTCTTTATTTTAGACAGGTAACTCTGGCGACAAGAATCTGGGCCGAAAGAAAGCCTCCCATAGACAAGGTAATCCTTATGGATAGGTCTTTGCCCGCATAACGGCAGGAAGTAGATCGGACGGGTTCCGTGTAGATTTGATTGACCACAAACATCTCGCCTGAGTTCGACTCCATAACGATTGTATACGCTTTGGCTCGCCTTGTCTTGTAGCCCCTACACAAATCACTACAGATAAAACGCGCGACGACCGAAGGAAAGCATTTTTATTTGCATTCCGTCCGTTGCTTCGAACAGCTACTTTCCAGAAGCAGCAGTGATAACTCCGAAGTTGTACGCTACTTTCGTGCCAATTTGTAGCGATTAGTTGTTTGAATGAAACAAAACAGTTCACAGAAGAAAAATTGACAGGAGGAACTTTTCACGTCTGCACTAGTCAAGGCCTACTGTGTGTATACTTGTGGGGCAATCGGTTCCATGCAATGCATCGAACAATGTCGCAGAAAAAAAAACAACTACATAACTAAAACATGATGAAAAATCATTTCTTTTTCTTTTGAACCCAAATCCCAGCTTGATGAGAAAACATAATCTCACAGGAATGCCAGTAATAGACAAGCGATGACAAATTTGACAAACCTCCACCGTGTTTACTCTTTTCCACCGTGGTATTAGTGAAAGCCACGTGCTTTTTGACGTCATGCGAGCTTGGCCTATCAAATAGGAACTACGGACGATGTTCGTCGGTTTTTTTTCTTTTTTGCATTAAACACAAATTCTTACCTATCAGTACTAAACGCATTTCTTTTTTTAGGCACATTCAGTGATACAACAGAACCAGCAGTCGGTCATACAGACGGCGGCCGGTCAGATACCGACGTTACCCCGAGGCGTATTATTAGTGTGTAACAAACCCAACTCAGTAATTCACACCACGCAAGGCAGTTTGCAGGCTATACAGGTGAGTTGTTCGCTTCTTCTTCTTCTTATAGTTTTATCGGCACCGACCAACTCACTGTGAGTATGGTCCAAGTATTCTCCGGCAAGCAGTGGCAACAAACAAAAAATTATAACTATTGCTACCTTCTTCCCCCTTTCACATCCATCGCGGCAACGACGACGACGTATGCAGATTAAACCAGAGCCGAACGTCGGCAGCGGTGGCAGTATAATGACCGACACCAACAGCGACGACACATTGTCGGACGACGAGACGCCCAAAAAGCGAAGAGATTTACTAACCCGCCGACCATCCTATCGTAAGATTCTGAGCGACCTCGGCGGAGCGGAAATTGGTATGTTTTGGTTGTTCCGTTCTCTTCCTCTGATCCCCACCTCAACCTGGTAACCACACCTCTCCATAGACCCCCCCCCCCCCAACCACCTCCAAGAAAATCATCAACAAATCATTTTCCCAAACATTCATCGTACCATCCAAACGTCCCGATTTTTTCAGTTCATATCCCATTATTTTCCGTTCTGTTCTGTTCTTCAGTTCTGTTCCTATATCTTCGTGCATGCAATTTTCTTCTAAACTAGAGTAAACTGCCAAGCGGTATTGAACTATTGCGCGTAATGGTAATGGCTTTTGGGATGTAGTTTTCTCAGTTTTTCGTTTTTGTACTTCCCACTTCCTCCTTTTTTGTCTAAGTTTTTTTTCTGTTCGTAGGAAACAAAAAACCGTACCGTTCTCACAGAATCTGCCGGGGTCCCAATTTTTTATTATCATTCATTACTTTTATATTAAAATATAATACCTACCAAGTAAGCGATTTTTTACACTAGTTACAAGATTTTTTTGTCTCGGCGAACGGTTTCGATTGGATGGCGTCGCCGGGATGAAGAAACAAGTGCACGTAGATTTGAGTTTGCATGCCGTTAGATTTATTACTAACATAACTTTATTAGGAAATTGCTAGTCGGAAAACAAAACATACCTAAGCATAATGTAATAGCGCTTTCCCTAAGTTTTTTCTGTTTGTCTAAGTCTATTTTCATTGACGTTAAAGTTCTCTTTTCGTACGCCAGGTTGAGTCCGTTATTGCGTGTCTTGTTCTATTTAATAGGTCTGAAAATGATTTAAAAATTAGTTCCACATCGTCTTTGAAGGAACAAAATTACCGAAGAGAATGTATCGGAATTGCTGCTTTATTTTGTGATCCGAGAAATTATCCGCTATCCGAAGGATCCACAGAGGAATTTGGTGAGATCCTTCTTGTCTTTTTATCTTTAATCCTGTTAGAAGATAGTATGGAAGAACTTTGCATTCTCGTTCTGGATCTTTGCATCAGTAAACATTTCGATCGTGATGAACAAATATCGCTTCATCGTAACACCTACGTCACAATTATCCGACTCGAAAAAATTAGCAATTTGAATTTAACATCATTGACAAACAGCCTAGTAGGGCACCATGTTAGGTGTGAATTGAATCACACTAATTTTACTACTAGTGTCTCTAGACAAATTAGGTGAACGTTTCCATTTTTGAAAATGCAGAGGAAGTAAAAATGATGCACAGCCTTCTTCGAAAGAGTGTTATTACTGACGAGATGGATTCGATACACCCTTTCTAACTTTTCTAAGCTGGGTTGGTACAAATTGGTTCCAACCATTTTGTTAATTTAGGGAGCACGGTTACGATCAATCAATTATACTGAAATTAATTGAATGTTCAAATATTCTATTGAAAGCGAAGAAAAATCCTGAAACCTTCGCTATATTACCAACAAGTTATCAGCTAGTAGTCATACTTCCTAACGAATAAAGACGATTCGGCCGATTTAAGGTTTAAATGACTCGATAATAGGTTGAAATGTCTACTCGAGCTTAGTCGAGTTTGCCCTACTGACCCTTTGTTACAGGGCGGCTATGGCGTGTCCATCAAAAATTTCGGACTTGGCGCAACATTTAAATCTTCTCAAATCTCTTCTGCAGCGCATTACACTGCTACGTTCACCTGCTGCTGTTTCGATTTCGGGGCAGTCCGAGACAACAACGACTCTGTTTTCCTACTTGTCCTTGGCTGTTAGCTAGGGAGTGAGATTTGGTCTGCTGTTGAAACATTGCTGACGTGGCCTTTTCCTGTATGGCAGCAGGAAAGCTAGCTTTGTATGTTTGCTCTCCCGAAGCCGTTGCTCGCTGCTCATCGCGCCATTTTCACTGTTCATGATCTGCATCACCACTCTGTTGATCGCGTTTCACGTGTTTACGTCGCTTGTCATTCTGTAGGCGATATTAAACGGGTTGATGGTCCGGTGTCTCGTTCTCACACTCCGGGCACAATGGTGACGTTGCGTACCCGAATCGATGAAGATACTTCCTGAAGCAGTCATGGCCCGAGAGGAGCCGTGTCAGGAGGAAGTTCATCTCTCCATACTTTCTATTGACCCACGCCGACAAGTTTGGGATGAGCCAGTAGGTCTACCGGCCGGAATGTGCTGTTCAGCTTTTCGCGGTTCCGCTTGGTTTTCATTTCTGCACCTCAGGCAGGAACCTCATATCGCAGTATCTATGATGAAACACTAGATAGCAGACGTCTCGTGCTGCTTGCCGCAACGTTAAGACCCCATCGTACGTCCCGTTCCAAAATGTTCTTCTCTAATGGAGCTCTAAGGAACACCCCCCCATCTCTTCGACGATATTGTCCACTGTTATATCAAGCATACCCCTTCGGACTTCTTCGAACCTAGGGCATTCGAAGACCACGTGTTCCGGTGTCTCTTGCACGTTCACACACTCCGGACAAAGGGGTGACGAAGCGTGTCCAAGCCGGTATTTCCGGAAGCATCCATGCCCGGACAAAAACTGCGTCAAATAGAAGTTCACCTCTCCATGCGTCCTATGTACCCAAGTAGACACATTTGGGATGAGTCGTCAGCCAGAGTGATGCAGATGGGGATCATCCCGGCAATTACGCATACCACCTCCGACGAGATATGTAGGCACTCGGCGACACGAACAGCCATTAGGCGAAACCCCCCCCCCCACGATGCCTATTGTCAACATCTCCAGCTCCTCAAGGGTCTCGCTTGTTGTAGTTAGGACATCATCTGCAAAACCAACGATCACCCCTCCCCTGGGCAGTTCCAGTGTTAAAACTCCATTGTAAATTATATTCCAGAGCGTTGGGTCGAGTATGGAGCCCTGAGGTACTCCCGCCGTGACCCTAATCGACCTGTGCCCCATGTTCGTTTCGTAGACCAGTACGGAAGTAACTTTTCATAACCTTGCACAGATAGTTCGGAACCTGCATTCTGTGCAGCTAGCACTGTTGAACGCGTTCTTCACGTCTATCGTTACCACGGCGCAGTAACGATTACCCCTTCTCTTTTGCTTCGATGCTTTGTCTGCGTTCGCGACGACTGTGTGAATGGCATCCATCGTCGATATCCCTTTCCGGAACCCGGACTGTCTCTGCGATAGTTCGTTCTCACTTTCAGCGTAGTTCGTCAGCCTGTTGAGGATGACTCTTTCCAGGAGTTTACCGAGAGTATCCAGAAGGCATATGGGCCGATACGATGCTGGATTTCCTGAAGGTTTCCCTGGTTTTCGCAGTAACACCAACTTCTGGATCTTCCATCTATTCGGGAACACTGTGGATCGATTCTTCCATCGTCTTGAACTGGATATCCGCAACTCCATCGACATGGAAGACGTTCGTAGCCAACCGAGTGGCTGAAATCATAGAGCTGACATCGCACGCTGTTTGGAATCATGTGCCATCCGAAGACAATCCCGCCGATCTCGTTTCTCGACGAATGGACCTCGATGAACTCCTCGCTAGTGCACTGTGGTGGAACGGACCGCAGTGGCTAAAACCAATATTCGCTCCTTGGCCAGCGAAGTACGTCGTCATAGCGAACTCAAACTCAGACCAACCGGAGGTCCGACAGACTATTGCCCTTCCGGTCGTGAGCGATTCCAATCTTCGTCAGCTTGAAACCGTCGGAAAAGTAAACCGTAAATCCAAGCTACGGTATCTGCACCCGACACTCGTAGACGGTAGGACTATCCTGAACATGTCCAGAAACGCCCGGATCGCTGTCTTCAGTGCCACGTTGGAGATACCATCCGGTCCGGGAGCTTTCAGCCCTTTTGCCACTATAAAGAGCTCGTCGTTGGAAACTCGATTGCCACCTGCATTTCCACCGTTTGCATCAACGTACGGCATAGGCGGCCATGCGTACTTCGGGAAAAGGCCCTCCACGATAATTTTCATCTTGTCGGTGCACATTTCAACTGGTGTCATTGGACCCTTGATCCTGACCATAACGACACGGCAAGCATTGCCCTAGTGGTGAGCGTCTATTTCTCTGCACGACTCCTTGTAGCAGGTGGCTTTGCTTAGCACTATCTCGCGTTTAAAAGCGGCCCTGGTCGCCCCGAAATGTCACCTCACACTCTTCTCTGACTGCCTCAGATATTGCTCTCTGAACGCGTCTTCTGGCTTTTAGGCAGGCAGCCAGGAGGATGCTCCTCGGCTCCATTTTCCTCGGCTTTGTTTCATCGCATGCCCTAGCTACTGTTTCCGACATCTCATCGGCTGTCGGAATTGGAGCGACGCTGGCAGCACGAAGTGCTCCCACAAAAATGTCCTTGTCGCAGTCCTATATTTTCTACTTCCGCTCATCAGTCCTCACTCTCGGCGTTACCGTACAATTTCGCCGACCAATGATGTAGTGGATCGCTTGGTGGTCACTATGTGTGTACTGCTCACTAACACGCCAATTCATGTTATCCATCAGTGGCGCACTGCAGAATGTTACGTCGATGATAGATTCCCGGCCGCCTTTACGGACTGTACTAGCGGAACCTTCGTTGCACAGCTTTACGTCCAGCTTCGCCAGTGCTTCCAACAGGCTGTAACCTCTTGCCTCGGTCAGCCTGCTATCCCACTTCACGACCCAAGCGTTAAAATCTCCTATAACAAACGGCGTTCGCCCGACTAACGACACGGGTAATGCGTCCAACATCCGGTTGTACTACTCTGGTGTCCACCGTGAAGGAGCATAACAGCTACACACGAATACGCCGTTGATCCTGGCGATCATGAAACCATCGTGTGTGCTATCCACCACCTCTTGAACAGGGGAACCACCCATCACTTGGATTGCCGCCATCCCTGCACTATCCACCACCCAGTTATCGTTGGCGGGAGGGACACGATACGGTTCTGCAATAATTGCAACGTCGTACTTCGTTTCTGTTGTGGCTGTCAACTCGTCAAACACAATAATTTCATTCTTCGGTTTTAGATTCATGCTGCAGAGATTTATCTCATCCAACTTCATCCCTCCGTTTCGTACATTTTCATTGGAATCTTCTTTCTGAACAAGTTTTGTCATGTCACAGAAGCAGAAGTCTTTAAGAGTATTTTTCTTTGTAGTATCTCTTGGACGAATAAGAACATCTCTGGGGTTCTTCCCTACATGCTTACGGATGGTCTAAGCGCTAAGTATTAGTGGTAATAAGCTCCACAACAACGCTCCTAGAGACGAAACCTCTTCTAGCTTAGGGCGCTCTGGGTTGGCTCGACCTCTTTTCGGTTATTCTTGTGCAGTCTTTCGGCTTTCCACGAATCGTGCTTGCTGTACAAAGTTCCACAGATGCTGTAAAGATTATTTTGGAAAGGTTACAATTCAGAATAATTATTCTTATTTACCTCTGCCTTCTTTCGGGGCCCACTTTTCTCTATATAACCTGGGGCAAGTCTACAAGTCTTATTTGATTTCTATACTCAATTTGGCTGATCGAGGCCGATATCCTTGCGGAGTAAAAGTGATTTTTTTCACACCGAAATCGCCTCTTGTGATCCACCAAGAACTGTGTGTTACTACACTATCAGTATGTGGAGCCAAAAATTTAACCGAAAACAAAAATTTCCGAAACGTATTTTCACAAAAATTCCAAGAGTACAATTTTTCATTTGTACGGGTTAATATTTTAATCCCGAATGACGAAAAATTATGAACAATAAAATAATCAAAATTATGAAAACGATGTCTTCTCGCTACTGTCAAAATATTTGAACCGAGGGGTAAGCGAATGTTCTAATTACATTGATGAAGTATTTTTCAGTATTTTAGATCGAATCATTAAATGCTGCCTTTGGTTACTAAGTGTCGATTTTCTGCATGATATGATATATAATCATCCCGCAAGATGCAAAACGTCGCGTGGAATGCTTGAATATTATGCATAGCGCTGCACATAATTCTTTGTTTGGGGCTTTATAGCTAGAACGCCCCATATACAGGGTGTTTGGTTCATGGTTAAGAACCTCCCGAGGGATGATTGACTGTCATATTTGGAGAAAAAAATCGTTCTGCAGATACCATCAAATCTCAACCGTTTCTTAGATATTGAACTTTTTGTATTAAAAACTTAATTGTCTTAAAATAGCTCTAGCTCAAAAAGTTTACTTTGTATTTGAAATCTACTAGATCCATTAGATTGGCGAGAAAATTTCCCATTGAATGATGTCCTCACATGTTTCAGCTAATGAGGTTAAGTAATCTTTTAATTGTGATTTATTTAAAATTTATCCATTTTAATCGATTTTTCGTTCATTTCGCGAAAATTTTAATAGTTAACATCACCATTTTAATAATTCAGATTGTTAGGCTTGAAGAGCTGCATAATTTATTCTTTGACATAATACACTTATCTTTTCTTGTTTTCATGTGTTTGGGTTATTGACCTTGGATCTTTTTATCTCATTTTCACTAATACTAGCTCTTATTGAAAAAGTAAGGCACTTATTGTACCTTTTCTTATTTTTATTCAAAAGCTAGGATAATTTTGCAGAGAAAAATGTATTAATACTTTTCAGTTAAGTGAATTTAGTTTTCTTTAAGAAGTTAATTAGTTTAAAATTAATGATATTATTAGCATTTTCGTTATTTTCATAAAATAGTAAATAATAACATCTCAATTACTATCATGGAATAAATGCATCTCAGCAAGTTCTACAACTTTTTCTTTGACGCCATTCAATTATCTCTTTTAGTTACGAAGCAAAATCATTTTTATCACCTCGTTTCATATGCAAAAACAATGATTTTGAACCCACTAAGTTTGTGGTGAGGTTAGCTATTAAATTGCAGCGAAATGAAAAGCGATAGGGATAAAGTGTCAAATAACAAGTTGTAGAGAATGTTAAGGGGCACCAAATAAACAATAGTAACGACAAATTTATTTGATAATTAGAATAATTACAAAACTCAAAAAACATTAATTTTGAGTTATTTTATAGTAAAAAGTTATTTAGCGCACTTAACTAAAAGATATTTGTACATACATCGAAAGGAAATTTTCTCAGCTTTCCAATGAAACCTGAAAAATAACGATATAAAGCATATTTTTGAGATTAGTCTTTTAGGCACTCGCAAGTCGATTGCAGGAAAAGTTTAGTAATGAAATTACAAAGAAATGAGAAGACATAGGAATATGATGTTTAAGAACACATTGTGAATCGTTCTAAAATTCAACTTTTGGAGAATAGATATTGCTATAACCATAATACATTATTTTGAGAAAATTAACAAAAACCTCATAAAAAGCACCAACTTTTACCTACTTTACAGTTAAAAAGTAATTAAAACTAATTAACTGAAAGATATGAGAATATTATTCAATAGGAAATTTTCTCACCTTTCCAATGGCACTAAAAGATTTAAAATACAAAGTATACTTTTTGAGTTAGAGGTATTTTAAGATAAATAAGTTTTTTTCACAAAAAAATCAATAACTCTGTAACGGTTGAGATTTAATGGTATGTGTAAAACGATTTTTTTCTCTAAATATGACAGTCAATCACTCCTCGAGAGGTTCTTAATCATGAACCAAACACCCTGTATGTAGGTCGCT
Organism: Topomyia yanbarensis; assembly: GCF_030247195.1. NCBI lineage: Eukaryota > Metazoa > Arthropoda > Insecta > Diptera > Culicidae > Topomyia > Topomyia yanbarensis. Next base: position 215,156,923 of record NC_080670.1, on the reverse strand, counting down.
GTCAAACTCCATATGTTGGTATAGGGTTGCCAGAGGGCTTGTATTTTTAGCAGTGCGTCTTTTTTTGTCTTACCAATTTTCAAATGTGATAAATGATTGCTTGAGACATGCCCAGAACCTCGCCCAGAACATGGAACAAAATCGTTTCCAATGAAATTCCATTCTCGATGCCGGTGAACTGATAAAGTGAGCACTTTTTTCCACCGACATCTGTACTACTGGATTACAACAATACACCCAGGTTTTTTTACGCGGGGGATACGTACCGCGTAAAAAACCGCGTAAAAAAACCGCGTTAATTGGAAAATCCGCGTAAAAAAACCGCGTTAATTGGAAAATCCGCGTAAAAAAACCGCGTAATTCGAAAATCCACGCAAAAAAAAACTCAGCAAAAGACTATTTTTGGAAGTTTTTTTTGCGCGAATTTCACAATTAACACGGTTTTTGCAAAAAATATTCTAAGTCAAACATAAATTTCTAGCACCTACTTGTCAATACCATTCCGAAAATACCCATATTAATTGGGTTACAGCGAATTTCGCTAAACCGGAAGTCGCCATCATTGATTTCAAAATGGCATCAAAGTCAATTTCTGGAACCTACTCTTCAAGACCATTCTGAAAATACCCATATTGTTGGGGTGCGGGCCTTAAAGAATCTTCCAGACCCGTATCTTCCATCTTTCCGAAAATCTTCTAAGTTTTTTGCATTCAAAAGGACTTAGAATATTTTTGCAAAAACCGCGTTAATTGGAAAATCCGCGTAAAAAAACCGCGTTAATTGGAAAATCCGCGTAAAAAATCCGCGCAAAAAACCGCGTAAAAAAACCTGGATGTAATGTGATTGAATTGAAGTGGTCGTTCTCATTTTGAAGACATTACACGATTGTGTGAAAATATAAAGCAAAATATTCAAATTCATTGAATGAAAATTGATCATATTCAGCCGCATTCATTTTCAATATTCAGTGACGCAGCTGAAAACGTCAAACGAACAAAACGCCCATTCATCCATGCAGATTTTCAGTCGGCTCCGATTATTACACGAAACGACCGTGCAGCAACGAATCAAACGCATCAAAGTAGGCCCTGGCACAATGTAAGCGATGATTGTGGTTTCATATGCTTTATCGGCATTTGAAAACATTTTCCTAGATAATTAGTGTAATGAATATATTGTACGATATTCAACTGAATGAATAAGATGGATATTTGAATGAATATTTTTTCTATTCACCGCGAGTCGCAACAGGGTCATTTTCAGCCGTCAAAAAAGAGCTTCGATTATTTTTAACTCTGTTCCCAACCAATATCATCGTGTTTAATGGGTTCATCCCATATTTTGGGGTGTGATTTCACACCATGAGAATGGAGGTGTCAAGGCTTTCGTTTGCTCGGATTGCTCATCAGTTCTCTGAAACATATACCCCACAAAGAGCCCTGCGTATATCACATTCTCAACTGAGATTTAAAATAATAAGTTTGTTACGACAAGGTTCCTAAAACTGTATAGACCAATTTTTGCCACCTCTGAATTCGCCGCTGTTGCTAATTGAATAGGCTTCCTATTATATAAACCTTGCTTCCGCTGAGTGAATTAAAGCTGCTCTTTTGTTCAAATTTCCCAAACGGCCCTCTATCAAATTCACCTCACCCAAAGCCGCCCCCCTCTCGAAATCGAAAATTTGACCATTCACAAACAAACAAATCACGCGCACATCATCGAACTCTAACTCCATCGCGCCATCATTGATTGCTGAACAAAATCAACCCTCGCCATCTCCAGAATCAGCCCGAGTTATCGGTAGACAACATACTACACCTTCCCCCTCAAATCCCCCACTCACTCACTCACACACAGTTCCCGAACCCAAATTTGACGTTTACAATGATCGATCGAAATCAAGACCCCTTACCAAAAAAAAAACCTACCACTCACACAGCAAATGCCCAATGCCCAGACGGCCCAGGACTGCATGCGATAGCAGCAACCGGCGGTGGCGTAGTGCAATATACCCAGGCCCAGGATGGTCAAATTTACGTACCTCGTAAGTATTTCCAGTTTGGCGAGCCCCTCCCTTCTCGAATTCGCAAACAAAAGCCCACACCCCGCTCTGCATACTGTTTTTTTTTCTTCAAACGTTTCTATGCGCTTTTCTATGAAATATGTATTTGAATGGTAGCATTGATTTTTTTTCTGCGATAGATCGTAGTAGGCTTTTGAACCTTTTGTTCGAGAAAGGTAGATTCTGATTAGTTTTCTTTTTTTTGTTCTTTCTCTTTCATTCTGTTGTGCTTCGTTTCGGAAACAAACCAAACACCTATTGTTTCCCGGTTGTTTTGCACGTTCGATTTCCTCTTCTATTTCGACATGGTGTTTGTATGCACGTGCACAATAAAACAAAAAAAATCAACAAAACAAACCATTCGTCCAACACCACCAAACGCAACAATAGATCTCTTTCCCAATGCAGTAATGGGCGGAAATGTGCAGCTGGAGGATCAGTCTCGCAAGCGGGAGATGCGCCTGCAGAAGAATCGGGAAGCGGCCCGCGAATGCCGACGCAAGAAGAAGGAATACATCAAGTGCCTGGAGAATCGAGTGGCCGTGCTGGAAAATCAGAACAAGGCCCTGATCGAGGAGCTGAAATCGCTGAAAGAGCTCTACTGCCAGCAGAAGAACGATTGAGGACAGTTCGCGGATGACGACAAACCTGCCACTTCTGCTATTATTGTTGTTGTTGCTTCTGCCGACCGGGGGGCCTCTCCCGGTCCCTCGAGGTAGAGACACACCACCATCGAATAGGATTATGTCAGTCTAATTAGTACCAAGCAGAGTTTTTGGTAGTGAGAGAAACAGAGCAGAGAAGGGGGAGTGGGGGAATTTTCTCCCCCGTTTGTTCCCCATCCGGGACAGTACACACATTTTAAGATCCATCCAAGAAACATATACATAAACAAAATACACAGACACAGGAAGGAAACCACGTATTTTTCAAAAGGACCCTTCCGGTTCGACCGCCATAAGAGACAGTGTGGGAGAGAGGAACGTGTCTTAGCTCACGGCAGTAGGCTATGCAATGCGGTGTTTTTTTAGTCTCCGGGATACGAGGAAGGGGTCTCCAAACGAGTGTCCATGTTTCTATTCTTTATTTTTCTGTTGGTAGGCTTAGGAAGAAAACATATTCTTGTACAGTGGATTAAAATAACAATTAAAAAAAACAATGTTTGTTGTATTTCTTTATAGTTGTACAGAGATAGATGGCGCTGTAGTAGCTCTTTGAGCGTTGAGTGGCGCCATCCAAAATTTTTTTGGATGAATTAATAAATGTGGAGAAGAAGATTAGCTAGCCAATAGTGCAGCAGTCATATATTCGATGTGTTTGATCATTTTTGTGCAAAGGTCAACAAATTTGGTGATCATCGGACGATAAAAAAAAACAAGCGAGTAACACTTCAAAGCTTTGTCTGTTTTCTGTTTTTGAAAAAGATTACCTAGAACGAAGAAAAATACGAGCACACATTGTTGCATTGTAAAGTAAACTTTAAAGAAGCAAGTAGGGGTGGAAATTTAGCGAGGAAAAACACTTAGTAAAAAGTAAATCCTATTGATAAAGAATGCTGCTAATGGCAGTACTGTACATTTAGAGAAAACAAGAGGAAGAGATCTAATTTAAGAGGAAACCATTTTTACTTATACACAAGAATACCTATATATTAAATGTAACGACGTAAGAAGCAAGTGAAGTAAAACACTCTAGGAAGAGAATTTTTACTATGAAACTAAACTGAATTGAGAACGGCTTTACGAATGTGGTAGAAGTACGAAGGTATCGAAAAATCTTGATCTTTAAGATTCTGTTTATTTTTCTCTGCATGGTATTCAAATCAATCTAGCAGCATTTGCGCTGCTCTTGGGTTTAACGGTTCAGATCTGGAAACTGTGCCTCTCAAAATTAAAGAGAGAGAGAGAGTAGAGCACCTTTTTGGAACAGTCGTACCAAAATACCAGGCAGAAGATGTAACAGAAAATAATACAATTATTTGACGTCAAGTAGCTAAATTCCAACAAACAAAGGAAGAAACTGTTAATTAAAGAAGAAAAAATAAATTCATGAAAAAACAAACGACAATAATGCTATCGGATGCTATGCAATAAGAACGGCAAAAGAAATCTTTAGCGGAATGAGAGGGATCAGATTGACTTTGTTTAGCAGCTTTTTTGTACTCGAGCTGCCGATAAACTAATGCCCTTCTCACACAAACCATCGGGTAGTGCTTTAAAAAGTATTAAAAATTGAGTTATGCAACTGGCTGGATCTTTTCGTTGGAAGGAGATTCTCGGTCCCTTCGGATTGCGCATAAATGACTCTGTTTATGGATCCGCCCCATTTTGGCCCCTCATACAGCGTTAATGTGAATGTCGGTTGATAACATAATTTTATCCTTACTGTTAAAACCATCTTCAGCCGCCGGAGTATTCCATGCACTGATGGTGAGTTCCTATATCATCATCGTCGAGCTGCCGATAAACTAATGCCGTTTTTGCTTTGCCGAATGAACACACAATAGATTTGGATTTGCTATATTTAAACAAATCGGACATCTGTCAACATTGCGAGAACCTCTCAGAACCGTATATCCAATATGTTAGCAGTTAGGTGTCAATTTCGATCAAAGTAACCTACGTGCTATCTAGTTGTCCTGGTTTTTTTTTAAATGCTGACAGTAAAATTAAATTTTCAATCGTTTCCGAGGCGGTTCTGCACGAAAAAACAGAGAATAAGACGTGTTGAGGCTCATCTATAACGGCTCTTCGTAGTTCGAGTTGAAATTCTATTTACCCGTGAATTTCTGTATCCAACAAAGAGATGTCCCAACAAATCTAACCTTCTTCAATATGAACCTAACGCAGTGTCAGTACCGAAACATTTTTGTCTGGTCTTCAACCGCTGCATCGCAACGTCAAAACGACATGCGAATTAAAGTGAAGATATGTGAAAGCCACCCGGTCAAACCATTCGGAATTTGATTCGGAATCCTGAATGGAGTCAGTATGGATTCCAAATCAAATTCAACAACCGATTCCGACTCAGAATCGGTTGTTGCATTTGATTTGGAATCCATACTGACTCCATTCAGGATTCCGAACCGGTTCCGGAATGCGGTTAACTGGGCAGGAGCGCACGCTTGTTGCTAGGCACCGACGCGCTTGTTTACATTGAGAAAAAAATGGAGTTCGAGGTGAAAATTCAAACGCACAAATGAGAGTTTTCGGACATTTTCCTTCGGTCACCTACACATTGGTAGAAAATTTGAAGTTTAGTTAGTAAACGATTAAAGTTTCGCGGGTGTTTTTTCAGTGATGTGTGATTAAAGTTTATTTGAAAAAGTGTTCTGAAAATGAGAAGAAAAATAAGAGTGCTTCGAAAAGAAACCCCAAGTGGAGAGAGGTGATATTTTCGCACAATATAAAAGCTCCATATGGAATTCTGTTCAAAACTCGGGTTGATTGTATAGGAAAATGTTCTAGCTTCCTCAAGTAGCAGTTTCGTGGTACACCGGCAAGGTTAGTGTATTGTAAGACGTATTTTTATATTTGCTGATGTCAGATACACGGTTAGGCAGGGGAGAGGGGTGTGTGCGGCGTAGAAGCTATATTGTGGCTCGTATGTATAATATCCTTAAAAGGACTTTTTTACAAAGTTGTGACCAACAACGTAAATACATATCCGATAAAACAAAAAAAAATGGTTTATTGGAAATTCTAACATTTCAAGCCTAACAAACTGAAACATGGTAATGAACGTAATGAACACTTGTTGCTCTTTTTCTCGATTTCAATATAGGCTTTACTCAAAGTTCCTTCGATTCCTTTGCAAAACCTCTTCGTGGTTATCTATTCCTTTCCTGCTCCTGCTACACCCGGCGAAACATCTTCCTCCACCCAACTCATGGCGTGGCTCGCCGATTTCCTTTTCATCTTCTTCACCGACGTACCCTTCGCCGGTTGAATTGATGACTCCGCCTCGTCCACAGCTGACAACTTCTGCTTTGGCTTCACAACCGGAGTACTAGTAAAGCGTGCCTGCTTTTGCCCCAATGGCTGTTTCTTTTTCTTCTTCCCCGTCTTAGTCGCTTCCTGTGCCGAATCATCCTCATGTTCAACCGTTACCTTCCCAATCGAGTGAATCTTCTTCAGTTGCTGTCGCAGTTCGTCCTTGTTGTCAGTCTGCTGCTTCAAATACCGATGCAATCCGAGTCGATCAGCTTCCACCAGCACCAGACAGGTCGGCCGACATCCGATGTTTGTGGTGCACAGCTCGTGAAAATTACTGCCATCTATTTGCCACAGACTGATATCTCCGGCACTGGAAGCCGCTGCCAGGTGACTGCCACCCACACACGCAATCGCTTTCAGTCGCGATTCGTATGCTCGGAACTTTTCCGGTTCTTCCTCGCTAAATATGTTAAACATCACTAGATGACCGTCATCCAATCCGACTGCGAGCTCCGATTCGGAAATCCAGCAGAGTGAAGCCGGTCGGCTCGTGCAAGTAACCGTGCGGGCTGACTTGGTTGTTTCCACCGAGACGACATCCACCACTCGATTTCCGACCAGAACGAAATGTTTTCCATCAGGGCCCCACTCGACCAAGGATAGGCTTCCACCGTATTTGGGGTCACTGCGTAGACCTCGCGTGTATATCGTCCTCCCAGTCACCAAATCCCATGTTCGCAGAGTCATATCTGCTCCCAGCGAAAGTGCCAATTTACCCAACGGATGAATAGTGATGCACAGAACCGCGCTGCTGTGGGCATTCTTCCACGTTTTATCCACCATCAATTTCTTCATATTGATAGCTGAAATAGTTCCATCGTGGCTTCCGCTGAACAGATAGCTTCCATCGGGTGAAAAAGTCAAACAGTTGATCGTTCCGTTATGATGAAGCAATTCATCCTTCAACGTACCGTTCTCCAAATCAAACACACAGATCCTGTCGTCCGCTCCCCCGGAAGCAAGATATTTATCGTAGCTCGCCAGCACCCTAACCGATGCCGTGTGATTGTGGGTAGAGAAATTTTCCTTTAAATACTGCCGGGAGGGATCCTGCAAATTAACAGACAACAGCCACTGTGTCAGTACCACGAGGTAAGCTATAAATCGGCACATACCGTTTTGAATGGTTCCACTTTGTATCCGACCGTGTACTCCTCGTACGTACCGATAATCAGCTCTAATCCGGCCATTGAAAGGCTGATCCCTAAAGCCCGGCGACACCAAACCAAGGGTTCTCGTAATTTGGGAACGGGTTCGAAACCGTTCAATTCGATTCAAAATTATCAATAAACTGAACTCCTAAAGCTGAACCGAACTAAACACGTTTTCTGTTATGACCAGCCCCCTGTCAAGGACGACGTCTCTGTACAGCCAGCATCACTACCATGGAAATCAAAACATGAATTTTGAAACGAATGATTAAAAGCTGTAATTAGTTAATAAATGTTGTTTTTCTGAATAATATGGTGTTAAATCATCCCACAAGATGCAAAACGTCGTGTGAAATGCTTGAATATCGTGTATAGTGCCGAACATAATTCTTTGTTTGGGGCTTTATAGCTATAACGCCCCACATATGTAGGTCGCTGTCAAACTCCATATGATGGTATTAGGCAATCCATTAGACGTTTGTTTGACAATTCAGCGGTGGGTTCTGTCAACAAGTCTACTCCTGCGAACAGAAAAACTCGTCCGACAAACAACTTTGTTAGTCCGACTCGTTTGATGTTGGATCGAATCAACGATATTGTCGGACGTCGCACCCCTCGGAGTAACGTCAGAATAAGTAAACAAGAAATAATCAGCTGATCCGAAACGTCTCATGGATTGCCTAATAGGGTTGCAAGAGGGCTGGTTATGACATTTCATAAAAGGTGTTTACATCTGATAGGGCTGCCAAAGAATTAAACGAAAATCAGGGGTTATGAAAAAATACCAAAACGAATCAAAGATATGATTGCCATCGACACCGAAAGCCAAAACGCTCGGTACATTATCTACATTGGTATTCGGTAATATTCGGGGTGCAATCCCGAATAGAAATGCACTACAGTATTACAGCATTTTTTATTGTTACATTACAACGAAAAACCATGTTATTCTGGAAAATTTACAATGGAAATTTAATCACATTTCTTGAGCGTTTTTTCAAAACGTCATATCTGCAATGAGTTACTCTCTTTGTTTACTTTCTCTTTCGATTTTTACGGTGTCACTATAATACTTTTCACTTATTTTACAGTACAGATCGAAAGACGGTGGTTTTAACTAGCATATTATGCAAAGAGTTGAGGGATAAATGTTAAAGTGACCGAATTATTAACAGAAGAGAAAGTAAACAAAGAGAGTAACTCATTGCAGATATGACGTTTTGAAAAAACGCTCAAGATTTGTTGTTTCTACATCCAATTTCATTGTAAACCCGATTTTTACATGGAAAAAGGGGGGTCGTTAAGGGATGTAACAATGAAAAAATTTATCTTTTCTCATACATTCTGAAATCAAAAACATCGATTTACATTGTTTTTCCGTTGTAGATTTTGGAGGCATGAAGGACTTCATCATAAGTACAATGATGTTACAAGAAAAGTTGTTGTTAACAAATAAAACTGTTGTAAATTCAACGTTTCTACGATCAATTTCGATATTGCTTTCTGTTCGGGAGACATTAATTAATACAGTTGTGATCCGCTGATTGGACACTTTTCAACTGGACCGCTTTTTAGTTAGACCTTCGCTAGTTGAACCATTGTCTATCTGGCAAGTTTTTTCATATCTTCGTGTCCCATCCCAGAGCTGAACAAGTAACTCTTATTCACGTATACTGACACGAAAACGATTTTTTTTTCACTTTTTTGTACGTATAATATCAAATAAAAATTATTTTATAAAACTGCATTTTTACGACCACACCTTCCTTTGAACTGCCTTGATCCCTATCCTTTTGCTGGGATAACTGTCAATAATGCTAACCCATGTGGCTAAATGCACTGTAAAGGAAAACCGATAGTGTCAAACTAGTACGTGTTTACATTCTTTTAGAAAATCAATTAAAAATCATTCTGAAGTTTTAAAGGTTGAACATATATATTGTTATGTTCATGTTATGTAGAAAAATGAGCTTTATCGGTTCATGGAATAAAAGAAGAATTTTATTCTTCATTTAATGACCCAATTCATGACGCGAGAACAAATACAAGATGGTCGGGCTTAACGTTGAATCATTTGTTATTCTCATTCACTTGGGGTGCATTTCTACAAGAGGATTTACGTTATGATCGAGAATATTTTTCACGTTGTAAGAATGTAAATTTTCATTTGAAAAAACTGCATCGGACAGCATTTCGAATTTTCAAGAATCGAAAGCATGCTTGTACTGAGGTGTATTTCCGAAAGGAATTTCAACCGATTGATATGACGAAAAGAAAGTTGAACTTGTAGATGGTGGTCTTCTTTCTTCTCGGTAAAGAATGTGTTCATTTCTTGACATCTCGACAAACATATGATTACAGCTTAAAAGCCAACTGTCAAAATTCTCTTTGATAGGAAATTCCGGACATACCGTTACTGGCTAAACACAGTTCATAGCAATTATTGAAAGATAAAACTTTTCTCTTTCGTTTACTACCCGCATCTGTGATTGGCGAGTAATGGTTTGTTCGGAATTTCCTTCCAAAGAGGATTTTGACAGTTGGTTTTTAAGCCGTAATCATATGTTTGTCGAGACATGAGCGGAAAACTTTCCAACCTCCAGATAGGCACCAGTCGGAAACAGTAAGGCTATAAATTTTTACTTCGACAATTTCTATGTATTATTGCTTCCTCCCTGAAAGGAACATCGTTCATCTAGTGATAATACCGTACTGTACTCCTGTTTTGGCAATGTGAGCACCGTAAAGAATAGATCCAATTCGTTCAAATGAAAAACTAGAGCAATTCTCTCTATCTGAAGTGTTCAGAAAGTCTTGCGGTTTTCTTCAGGGTTTAATTTTTTATAATAAACCACCTACTGTCGATTTTTATGGCTCTTCCAGTGTTTTTTTGTCAAAAATTGTGCCATTTCACGAGAAAAATTTCTAATCGGAAAAAGCTTACGTTCGTGCTATGCTATTGTACCATTTGGATGTTTGGTTCTATGTCAAAAATACTGCAAATAGATTCCGGCCGTGCCAATCTATCCGCCATAAAAAATAAACCTGCCGATGGTAAAATTTCGCCATCTTGTGATAAAATTACTTGAAAATATTTTTTGTATTTCGAAACTACACGGTGCTACAAAAAAAAATAAAACATGCATCGACCGACCACGCATGACTTTGTACTACTATTGCGTACTTCCCACTAACCCGGACTCCGAACTTTCAATGTGCGATTGTGCTTAAAACTGCGAACTGTCAAAACACATGTATGCGTATTGCGGTTAGAATCCAGTTTTTAGTGTAACAAGCAATACTATAAACTTTGTGGTTCTCTTGCGGTAACTTCCTATTGCAGATGCGATCACCCGGTAAAGTTAAGCCGCAAATGAGCTGGTATCCGACTGGTTCTAATTAGTGTTCCAGTTCTAACTACAACCGGTTGTGTCACTGAAGTTGGAATACGAACTAGAACTAGGGGCAAATTACTTGTGATGCATTTTTAAAAATCAGCTAAATTAAATGTTGAAATATTGAGAATATTTTATACGCAATTTACCAATATTATTTATAGGACGTAGTATCTCTTGCCACTCGGGACAGTACAAACAGAATGAATGAATCAGATGTTGCCACTTCTCATACCTACGTTGCTCACTTCTCATATATACACATAAACATATGTATCGCTAGAGTAGAATGCCTCTCAGCAGTTAGGTAGCCAGGGCGGTGGTAGAGTAAATCACCTTTTTGATAGAGCAGGTTTGGCGTAATAAAGTATGCCTTCGGGGCAATTTATTTGGCTAACTAAAACGCTCTTTTTTGATTGCCGGAAACGGCATTGATGACAAACATTTTATGGTTTTCAGATTCGGTATCAAACAGTAGTGTGGTGAATACCCCACCCGGTTTCTCACACAACAGTTTGCGGAAGGTTCAGCACTTAAGTATGGTGACGAGCACACCCGGTTTCTCACATTTAAGTGCTTTCGCTGGATAATTCCACCTCGTTTTCTGCTTTTATTAAATACATTTCCTTCCATCAAAATAGAAATTCATAATGTATTTTGAGTTGCGTGTAAGACGTCAAAACCCTATAGAGTTCTATGCAAATGATTTCACTCACACTACTTGGGGGTTTGTTTTCCTCCAGTTGTCATATGTAAAACTGTCAGTCAATTTAAACGTTTGAAATTGCTGGCCAAAAGTATTTATGACAGTGTTTAAACGCTCTGTATCACGTTGAAACTTATTTCGGAGACGTACAATACCGGCTGGTATGAATCTACAATACAAATAATCTGATCGAAAAGTTATTTTCGATTTCTTTTCCTTCACCTATCAGAAATTATGACAGGTGGAGGAAAACAAATCGTTGAACACACTAATACAGTTACAGATTGTCAAGTACTCTATACAAAATAATTTTTTGTAGGGCTTTGCCCTACATTCATCAAAACATCGAACAAAATGAATCAGAGTAGGACGTTTGTTAAACAAACTTTTCAAAGTTGGTGCAAAAATGGAAATTAAATGCATTTTTTCTAATTTGATGCAAATTTGTTATACATTTCTAGAGTGATCTGGCCCTAGAACTAGAATCAGTCAGCGTTACAGCTCAGCTTTTCCGGCTGAACTTTGCTGTGCAGCTTCAATTTTGTGTAACCCAGACTGAACATACAACTCAACGAACCATTCCTACCCCTCGCAGCGAAGGAGCACGTTTCGCGCATGAAGTATAAAGAGTGAAATCTGGATAAACAGCGAGCAAAACAAACAGACAAACAATGCAAACTGCTCATTCGCGTTGTTTTTTTCACTTCACCGTCGGCTTGCTTCTTCTTCGCTGCCAGCAGATGATTGAATTGACATTCAAGTGACATTCTGCTGTCGCCTTTTTGCATCCACCGAAAAAAGACAACATCGCACAGTAGAATAAGTTTTTAAGCAGGTATTTAGCTAGGAAAAATGTTCTAGAACCAAACGAAAACAGTTTCCCTGGTGGTGTAACGCTATTCCGCTGCTGAAGCACGCAAAATCCGTCCCGATCGGAACGAGAACCAGCCCGAAAAGATCGTTTCTTTTTTGGATAGTTTTTTCTTCCCCATTCGAAAAGCGAAGTCTAAAGGTAAGGGTTTCGTAAGCTATGTGTGAAATTGAGTCATTTCCTGTGAACGTGTGTTTTTCATTCAATTTTCGATTTCTAGTTGATCATACCAACGGACAGCAGGAACCGAAATGAGGAGTCGCAGTAATTCCGGAGTCCGGTTGGATTACTACCAACGGATCGTCCATCGTTTGATTATGGCCCACCAGCAGCCAGTTACCGGATTGTTCCCGGCCAGCCCTACGAATCCGCATGCCTGGGTAACTATCTCGTTTTTCGAATTGAATTCCTGTAAGGCAGGCTTCGTTTGACGATCGGTCTTAGTTGCTATAATTTGTTTGTTATATCCGTGCAGCGCTGCCAAACGGGCAGAGGAGTTGCGGGACAAACCGTAAGAGTTTAGACTAATATTAAGAATTGTGGTTCGCAAATTCCTATGTACCATCGGCACTTTATTTAGGGTAATTGTCAAGAATTTAGAAAATCGCTTTATTTGTTGCCACACGGGTCAGCATGAGCGGAAGTTTGGGTAGAAATTGTTTTGCACTTGGCAGCACTGCTTTCGCGGTTTTATTCCGACTCAAGGTCATATCGATTTAAAAACCCTTCATAATTATTGTGCACTTGTTTCCAGGTTCGAGACAACGTGTATTGCATTCTGGCCGTTTGGGGGCTTTCGATGGCTTACAAGAAGATCGCCGATCAGGATGAGGATCGTGCCAAAGCGTACGAACTGGAGCAGTGCTGTGTGAAGCTAATGCGAGGACTACTGATGGCGATGATGAATCAGAAGGATAAGGTTGAACGGTTCAAGATATCGCAGAACCCGTATGATTCACTTCATGCCAAATACAACAGCAAAAATGGCCAAACCGTGGTCGGCGATGGTGAATGGGGTCACTTGCAGATCGATGCCATCTCGCTGTACCTGTTGATCTTGGCACAGATGACTGCATCCGGGTTGCAGATCGTTTTTTCACTGGATGAAGTGTCCTTTGTTCAGAATCTGGTTTTTTACATTGAATCTGCTTACTGCATTCCGGATTACGGCATCTGGGAACGGGGAGACAAATCGAACCACGGTCAGACAGAGCTTAATGCCAGCTCTATTGGAATGGCCAAAGCTGCATTGGAAGCGATGAACGAACTGGATTTGTTTGGAGCTCGGGGTGGTTCCGGCAGCGTAATTCACGTGTTGGCCGATGAGGCTCACAAATGTCAAGCCGTGCTGCAGTCGATGCTTCCGAGGGAATCGAACAGCAAGGAGCTGGATGCCGGATTACTTTCGGTAATCGGATTTCCAGCTTTTGCTTGCGATGATCCTCAGCTGATAGAATCCACCCAGGAGGCGATCGTTAGTCGACTTCAGGGTCGCTATGGTTGTAAGAGATTTCTCCGTGATGGCTACAAAACCCCGAACGAGGATGTCTCGCGGCTTTACTACGAACCCTGGGAGCTGCGAATGTTCGAGAAGGTTGAGAGCGAGTGGCCGTTGTTCTTTTGCTATCTGATTCTGAACAAGGCGTTTCAAAATGAAAAGGTGGACGTTGCGGAATACGCGCAGAAGTTGGAAGATATATTGGTTAAAACAGAGGAGGGTATGCGTCTTGTGCCGGAGTTGTATGCCGTTTCGAAAGACGTTATGGCTGCTGAATATCAAAATCCGGGCTCCCAACAGCGGATGGTTGTTGGCCGATGTCCGTTTCTCTGGGGGCAGTCGTTGTATATTTTGGGCAAACTGCTTCAAGAGGTTAGTGTGGATAAAGTTAGTTTGAATTGCTGCTATAAACAGGATAACTTTTAGGGATTTCTCGCGGTCGGTGAACTGGATCCACTGAATCGTCGTTTGGGAGCTCAGAAGAAGCCTGATGTGGTTGTACAGGTCGTCATCCTTGCCGAAGACAACGACATTCGTGACAAGCTGGCCGAGCACGGAATTCACGTGCAAACTATTGGCGACGTAGCTCCGATTGAAGTTCAGCCGGCTCGCGTGCTTAGCCATCTCTACACGTATCTGGGCCGCAACAAGAAGCTTGGTCTCAGTGGTCGTAAATCTCGCGACGTTGGTATTCTTAGCACCAGTAAGCTGTACTCGTTGAAGGATCGCATCTTCGCCTTTACGCCTCAGGTATGTTCCGTTGGATTGTTTTGCGTACAGACTGAATGCTCTCTATAAGCTCTTTGCGGAGAGTCAATTTTGCTTCCAGCGATCTATAGGAAGGCAGCTGATTTGAATTCTTTCACTGGGAAATATTTACTCACTACTTGTTGTTGTTGTATACCTAGTTCTCCGACGTAAACCGATTCTACATTGCCTCCGACAACGAACTGATGATTGACCTCCTGAAGGGGGAAATAAACTTTCTGAAATCTGCCTGGCAGAATCTGCTCGGTCGTCCGTTGCTGACGTTGGTGCTGAAAACCGTACATCTAGGTCGGTTGGGTTATATCTGGCATTTTTTCCCTTGAGTATAGACTGTCCCGAAAAGTAATCGTACTCTAGATTTGCGCAAAAATGTATTGTAGCTTAGCTGAAAAGCAATTTAGCCATAAAGTTTTTTAGTATGATTTATAAACATATTTTTATGCCTTTTCGATAAGACCGGAACGATCCGATGCATATGCTTTTATGGCCTATTTAGTATAACGTAAACAAGGGAAATCTCAGTCTCTGTAAGCACATCAATAGCACGTCAAATTTTGTTATGTGCAGCTCGTAGAAACATTCGTGCACCAAATGACACGGAAAGTTTTGATGTGCGAAACGTGTGAACGCGCACACGAAAAACTTTCAACTTATGCTGACGGAACGACAACGTAACCTTGATGTTCTGTTCCGTTGAGGGAAGCTAACGTATCGTGTGATTCGTACATCATAGACAGAAATAGATTTGAAGTAAGCCATGATTTCCTATAGGAGCGGTTAACTACTTGTTCCTATAGCAACGGTTAACTGTTTGTAGAGATAAATAAAATTTTCATTAGTAACCCATCGTCGTCATGAAGTAGACGTTTTTGTGACCCAGAAGTGAAAATTGATGTTAGTTTATTGTGCAAAAATCCTCAAGAACGTAAAGATAAGTGTTTATTCAAAAAATGAAAGTGGTAATGAAGGGTCCTTCTCTAGCTACGGGATGTAACATTCTGCCCAGAACGATTGTTTTCGTTTAAACATTAAGCAAGTATTATCACTTTTCGGAGCAGTCTGTACTCGTATGTAAGTGTAGATTTTCCCCCTCCTGTTCACGTTTTCTGTAGTATTTCTGTTGCACTTTTTCCTTTGATGTATGATGAAGTCAAGCGAAGTTCCATTCCATTGAGTATTACGGTCATAGTCGAATTTATGGGAATCATCATCCCCCTCGAATAGCGGCTTGATCTGAGTACATAAAATTGAGACAGAACTCGATTATGTTAAATCATGTTTTTGACGAACAGAATCATCGGAACAACTTCGCTTGACATCTCCTTACAACATGCATCATATATTTTTTAAGTTTTCTGCAGCCAACCGGTTTATGTTTATAGTAGAGCTCATGCTGTACAAAGCTTTAGACGTGATCCGGATCAAAGTTCTGTGCTATCTTCCTTTAAACTATGCTTTCCTTATTCTATAAATCTATTGCTAGTAGCTGAACTAGTTCTTGATCAGCATTGCAACCTTGATGTAGTATCTCCAGCTAGATATCCCCCTTCCTAGAGTTAGGATACTCGTCTTTCACCAATTAACGCTCTTCGTTGCCGTCGTCAACCCTACGAATCTTACCGGGCTCCCGCTGGACGCAGCGTCATCGAAACAAAACGAAACGAATTGGCGTATCATTCTCGGGCAGCTTTAATTGGCAGTATTTCTCTTCTTTTTTTTATTTCATTTCACTCTTGATCAATATTGGCTGCGCTCAAAATTCAAACCATTTCACGTCGTCTCGGCCATCTGGCGGGCTACACTGTAATCGACCCCATTTGAACGCACGCGCTCACACGCACTCACACATAAACAATTGGTGACTGGTGTCGTCGTTCAACACGTGTCGCTCATGAATTGCCATCATCGACGAATGCGTGGATAGATATTCGACTATGACGAGTATTACACGTCCCGCGATCCGGCACTGCTGGTCAGTAATTTCATGGACGTTCTTGCGTTCCTCAGCATAAGCTGGCACCATCTGCTTGGCCGTCCGACGATAACACTGACTGCCACACATTGGCTTATAGGTAATTACAACTACTACTTCTGTCATCACTACTAGTCAATTTTTACTCGAACTTCATCCATTGTCATATCGTCATCAATCGTACGCCGCAGGGATGTCCGTTGAAACCGCATCTCATTTCATCTTCCATTATTTGAGTCAATTTCTTTCTTTTGTGTTGTCGAATTGTTGAGCATCTCTCGTTTTAGTTTCGTCTTGGTGCTGCAAATTTATTTTTTTGTTGGTATTCTTTATATTTATGTGTCGTATTTATTGTATTTGTGCTTGCTTGAGCGTTAAACAATAGCCGCTGATTGCCTTGTCGAATGTGATCAGTTTCACACGGTAGGGTATCGATTTTGCTGCCCATAATCGCAAGCCAGTCCTATATGGATATGGGACAAACGTGCGATTATGGGCAGTACACATGGCTCAGAGTTGAGAGGAAGAACAAACATTCTAGAAGAGACTATCGTTAGAATAACTCGTTTCTTTTGTCATTTAATTATTGGTGGAGACAAAAAGCTCTGTTGTCCTCCTCGAACTGATTCGGTGACGAATGGTTCATAGCTTAACTAATTTATGGTGATAACAAAGAGATCTAGCTGGAACGAATGGCTTCCTTTTTATTTAGAAGACAATTTTTTTTCCCAAGTATGTCCTTAAGCAAAACAATATGAAATTGTAACTCCAAAACTCTGTTTTTCTTTTCCAAAATCGATGTTGCTACATTTAGGATTATTTTAAGTTTATGCAAGACTGTTTATTGAACAACTCCTTGTGCGGTTAGTTGTGTATAGGGTTCACTCACATTTATAGTACCCGTCCGTTTTTCAGTATTTATGGCGTACTGGATTCCTTCCATTTGTGTGTGCAATTTATCATGAAATCATTCTAATTCATCTATTTCAACAAAAACATAACATAAGTCAAACATAAGTCAGCATTGGATGAATCTTGAATTTCCTCATATTTAACACTCCTGTTACAAATGGTATAAATTTGAAAAAAAAAAAAACGGAAAATGTATTGTCCCACCTTTCTCGTAGAGTTTATTTTACCATTCCATTTTGAAACGATTATAGTTGGACAACTAGCGATTTTTCCAATCTGTCAGATTAACGGTACTAGCGACGATGAGCGGTTGGTCAAAGATGTTGCTAACATAAAGTATGTAACTAATCGTAGTTGAATTTCCCTTCTAATAAATGTAGAGGTTCAAGTAGATCTGTTAACAAAATTGGGATCTAATTGGTGGTGGACTACTATGCACAGTTGAATCTCTTGTAGATCCAAGACAAAATGAGACACTTGGTTTGCTTTGACCACTCATCTTAAACGACTTTGGTGATGTTTGATCTTAGTAGCAAACGGAGAGTTCACATTTTGTTTTTAGGCAGCAACCGATTTCGCTGTGTATCTGTTAGCTTGAAAAAGGTTAATTTTGATTCTGTAAATGTTTTTGAAAAACTGTTGAAGGTGCTTAAAAGTTGAATCACGTCAAATACATTTATTCAATCGAATCTACCCTCCTAAATGTTGAAATTGGTGGTGATCAAAATTTGGTGGGAGTAATCTGGTTGCTAACAAGTAGCTTTAGCTTAGCAGATACCTAACGAGATAACGTCCTCCTAGTTGTGGATTAATATTTCTGTTGGTTTCCCCCTTAGTACTATGTGTTTCATGTTGTGTGCTCCTATCCTACGAAAAACCCTAGCTTTTTGAAGATTTTATACAACCCACTAATCGATCCTTTATCGTACTCAGACAACAATAAGGTTCCGCTGGCGATGATGCAAACGATGAAGAAGCTAAAGTCCGGTTACATCAACGGCACCCGAGTCATTTTGGGCAATCTAGGAGACTTCATCAATACGTCGGCCATCACCGATCTGAGTTTCCTAGGCAGTCAGGAGGATGGTTATCCGGATAGTAAGTTACAATTGCCTACCATTGATAGTGAAATGATTCATCAATTATTTAAATTTCTTAAAATTTTAAGAACTCAACCCGGCAGTGCAATCCTATCTGGATGAACATCTGCTTCGTTCGTTCAGCCATCGCGCTTCAACTACTTCGATTCGATCGTCCGGACTGAGACCGAGGAACCTACGTCGTCGGATGTCCGTCAAGGGTGCTATCAAGAAAACACGATCCATCAATGTTGATTGTAAGTTAACTTTAGTAATCAGTATACCGTAAATTAAATATTGTCTGTTCACAGCGGAAACCCTCGGCATGGAGGGCAGCATAACCGAGCGACGTTTATCGCATTCGATTACTCCCCAGTGGCTGGAACCTAATCAGGATGGCAATGTGGCAGCCTCCCGGGATCCTTCACCGAATCAGCCCACACGTTTCGGTGAACAGCGAGTTTCTATTGATGAAACTAAGAAACTACTCATTCAAACGTCGGCCACCACTGCTAGTAAGACGATTTACGAAGAAAATAATTTTAACGGTATATATTGACGATCTTTCCTATTTCGTAGCACCTAAGATTCAGATTCAACCGTTGCCAAGACATCGTGCGGCAACGGAGACAAATTTCGAGAATGCCGAGGTCGAGGAGCTAATTGCGATGCTTCGCGAAACCGAGAGTCTGGAAGAGCAGGGTGATATTCTGCAGCATCTGGTGGATACACAGGGATTGGATTTCAATACAGGTGACATGATGGAAACTGAAATAGGGTTCCGTTGCTGAAAGATAGTATGGCAAAATCGTTTTGAGAGAAACTGAATAGGACAGGAAAAGCGAACAGAATATGAAATTTTGAACTTGTTCATAACTTTCAGTGCCGATGTCGGTATTTGTTATGGATGTTTATCGAAAATTGTGTGTTGTAGCGAGAATATCACAAATCGTTTGGTACCGTTAAAGCAAGCTGGTAGGTGTACGGAATAGTCTTCAAGACGAACGTTTCAACAAACTTCTTGGCCGATTCTTAGTGTACAGGACAATTGCAGAGCTAGTGATATGATTCTAGTAACCGTCTATCCTCTGAACCGCCAGACCAAAGTTACAAAGAAAGATTCAGTAGCTAACTGATTAGAGAGTACTAACATTCTCAGGGCTCTAACGCCTAGGAGTGCGAGGCGCGTGAAGATCATCAAAACCTCGTTTGACACCAGCATACAGAAACGGTTGTAATATTGATTAGGATTGCGCTATTTCTCAATGCATAGGTATTCTAATAACATTTCTCGATGTGAGCAACCGGAAGAACAAAATAAGTAAATTTTTTCTTCTCACGTCAATCGTTGCGTTTATTCTCACTCACATTAAAAAATCTTGTTAAAATACCTATGCATTCAGAGAACTCGTGCAGCCTTAATCGGTATTACGGTCGTTTCTGAATGCTGATAGTATATTGAATAGGGTGTCAAACCAGGTTGTGCTAAAGGACTATCAGAATGGTTATAAAGTTTGTTAGTAGCGCTAAAAGTCTCGAGGGTAGGTATGTTATATAATCCATCACCCCTATTCTTGTTGCTGTCGTAAACAAGAATACGAATTACGAATCTAGTATTCATCGCATAAACAAGAGTACGGGTAAATAATAGAAAGGAATCTATTTGACCAAAACGATTTTGCTTATGCTAACGGTAAAAGATCCGCTTGATTTGTTTAGTACTTCGTGTTCGCAATCATTTGGCTTGATAGAGAAAATTGGCGTTAACCACGTATGTTTGGGTTTTGTTTGTATTTAAAATTAAACAGGGGCAATGCTCTTCACCTTATTTGATTATTCTATCTTTCAGAGACGTCAGACGTGCCTTAAGTTGATGAATCATGGTACATTTAACGTCAAAATCGAGTAAGGAAAAGAGCATTGAGAAGTAAAAATTCTAAAATTTGATACAACTATGCACGTGCGGATTATTTTCCGAGTCGATTTTAGGAACAATCTTTTATTGCATTCTCATTAACATGGTTTCTCGTTTCGAACACACTTACACAAACAAAATGTCACTCACACACACACAACATCTACACTCGCACACTTGTGAATGTTTTATCTTTGACTGTGCTGCCATTTCTGCTCAACATCATCCGAGTCAAACTCGTGCATCTACTGTTGTACCAACAACCAATCACACACCCACCCACTCACCCACAACTATACAACTACATGCTTTTGTGCACTCGTCGCGGCAACTTGCTTGTGCTGATGTGGCCCGATGATGAAACTGTGCCTCGCATGGAATTGGTTGGTTTGCTGACCTAACGGCAGAAGTCGTAGGCGGCGGTGCTAATGATGATTCCCAATCTCAAGGCATGCTGGAGGAGGGTCGCGTCGTCACTGTCCGGGGTCTGCTCAAGGGACTGTACGAGAAGGCTTGCCAGCAGAAGATGTGGGGACTGGTGCGTCACACGGCCGGGATGCTGGGTAAACGAGTCGAGGATTTGGCCAAGGCCGTAACGGATTTGCTCGTCCGACAGAAACAGGTCAGTATGAATAAGTCATTAAAATAATTATCCTCAACGCATTGTTGTTTTAGGTCACAGTCGGAATGCCACCGAACAGCGAATATACAATCACAGCTCCGTTGCCGGAGGTAGAGCTTCGCACACTGATCCACGAGGCGTATGGTGACGACGAAAGTACGGCGATGTTAACCCAGGAGCTGCTGGTTTATCTGGCTATGTTTATTCGTACGGAGCCACAGTTGTTCCACGAGATGCTACGACTTCGTGTTGGTCTCATAATTCAAGTTATGGCTAAAGAGCTGTCCAGAACGCTCAACTGTGACGGAGAGCAGGCTTCGGAACATTTGCTAAACCTGTCACCCTTCGAGATGAAAAATTTGCTACACCACATTCTCAGTGGTAAGGAGTTTGCGGTGAACAGTGTCGCCAGAGGAAATATATCGATCGTAAGTTGCAAATCGAGTCGCGTCAGTAAGAAGAGTCAAATTGGTTTCGGTAAAGAAGCAGAGGAAGTTGAAGCTTCCGCGATCGATGATCGGCAGGGCCAATGGTTGAGACGTCGCCGATTGGATGGAGCATTGAACCGTGTGCCTAGGGATTTCTATCCTAGGGTTTGGACAGTACTTGAGCGCTGTCAGGGATTGGCCATCGAGGGTCGCGTTCTACCGCAAAGTCTTACTCAAGAAATGACACCTAACGAGCTTAAATTTGCTTTGGAAGTGGAAACGGCCCTGAACAGTATTCCACAGCCGGAGTATCGCCAGCTGGTGGTCGAAGCACTGATGGTTCTAACTCTTGTCACCGAGCACAACATCGTTGCATCATTGGGCGATATTATCTACGTGGAACATCTGGTTCACAAGGCGAACCAACTGTTCCTCGAGGATCAACGTCAGGTTCATGGAGATGCCATGCTATGTTGTGCGAAGAACAAGGACATTCGTGAAACCACCACTTCGGGAATGCTGCTTTGCGGAGGGGCAGCGTACATTTGTCAGCATCTGTACGATAGTGCCCCTAGTGGAACTTTCGGAACCATGACTTACATCGCGAGGGCTGTTGCTTCAGTGCTCGAGGCTCTGCCGAAACATGGCGACATGGATTGCACAATCTCCTAAAGCGGAAGGCTCTTCTAGTGGATTAAGTTTAATGTTATTGTTTCAATAAGTATCCAAATGTGCTTAAAAATTTATCTACTATTTGCAAACATTATGTAGTTACAATGTTCTAGTGTGTAGGTAAAGGAATTCAGTGAAGTTGCTGTTCAGGTATGGCTTAGAATGCAGTTCGCCGGAGAAAGATAGAATTCGTTATGTAGCAGTCAGTTCTTTGAGTTGGTGTTTAGTTTGGTTTCGCTTTTTAAATACCTTTCAGTCTAAGTATTGTCTAACCATTTATAGTAGATCACGTTTCCACCTTTACATGAATAGTGAATAGCAAGATTAATAAATTAGATGTTATAGCTATTACTGAATTAGCATACAAGCAATTGAACATGTAACTGGATATATAAAACACCATTCTCATGAAAATACTTTTGTTTTTTTTCATCAATGGAAATTGGAAGTCCTTTTTACGATCCACCGCTGTGTGCTTCAAGGTTTTTAAGATCAGTTTTGTGTTACTGGTTCCCATAATACTTCCACTTTCCCTAACCAGACCAATGACAAATCACGGATGAGGTGAGATTACCCAATGACATTAAACGAATGTCTCACGTGTGGTGAGAAAAGTCGTTTGTGGTGACTTGAAATCAGTGGTTGCGCGACGCGCAGAATAACGGCGTCCTGTATTCTATTACATTATTTAAACTTGGTGAATAACGAGGCATTTAAAAAAATATATAGGATGGTTTTCAGGTTTTCAGCATGGGGACACTTTTGGAAAAGAAATAACTTGTTCAATTGAGAAGAACTACTAATGAAAACATTCTTCTCGATCATTCCGATTTAGAGGTGGTACATAGCAACGGAATGATGTTACATTATCCATAGGTTGCTTCGATGCTTCAACAATAACTTGTACACAAGCTAAAAAATGTTTTTTAATTTTTTTGTTGCAAGTTTCAAAAATACAGCGTTCTTTAAATTTCAAAAATTGTTGGTGTTCAAACTCACGTGCCAGATAAAAACTCCCTATTGCATTAGGTTGGAAAATGAGTCCAAGATACAAATCACTTGTAAATTACATTTATGAACATAATTTAATGACTAATACATGTTTCAAATTCTTGTTTTCCTTTGTAATTTGCCTAAATTCCTCAAGTACAGTATGCAATGATAAAATATGTTTTACTATGCACTTTGAACAACTGTTCAAACTTACAGATTTGGAACTCGTTCCTGGGCATTTGGGTTAGAAGCACATGGAAAAATTTCTTTCAGTTAACATATCAGAACTTCACAGGCTGGTGAGTATGTAGAACCTTTATTAATTGTTTATAACAAGGTTAGTGTGCAGCAGCTCTTCAGTTTAAAATGAAGGCAATATTGATTAAGTGGCTATGATAAGTTAATGTGAGAAAATGTATGTGTTCGTGAACAAAAATCGGTCTTCGATTCGGTCATTCAGTGACAGCTAAAAACTAATCGGTTACACACAAAAAAACGCGGAAATGTGCTGAAGTACATTTAGCAGTGACCACGATCCTGCACACGCTTTCTTGGCGCGCACTTAATAATATTGTCCACACGCAGGATCATCTCCGCGGCTTCAGCAGCAGACATCAACACCTGCCGCTTGACGGCAAACGATTCGGTGATTCCTAGTTCCTTCATGCAACCCACTTTACCCTCGTACATGTTCAATCCCATAGTAGCTTTGCCCTGTGAATGTGCTGCACGAAGTTCCGAGATCAACTGAGCCGAATCATAGCCGGCATTGTCGGCAATCGTGATCGGTAGCTGTAGCAATGCTCTCCCAAACGATTCAATAGCCATAGCTTCCTTTCCAGGTGTCTCAGCTGCTACTTTGAATACAGCCGTAGCCATCAACGTTTCCGAACAGCCTCCTCCGTAGACGATTCGTGTCTCCTTAACTGTTGCAGTCAACACGCACAAAGCGTCGTGCAGTGAACGTTCTGCCTCGTCAATAATCTGCTGCGTGGCACCACGGATCACAATGGTGCAGGCTTCTCCCAGTGGTACTCCGCTGAAACGCAACAGCGTATCCTCACCAATCATAACCTGCTCAATCAGATCGCAGCGACCCATTTTGACACTGGTCGGATTGTCGAATGTGGACACAATCTCACCACCCGTGACCAACGCCAAACGTTCAATACCATCGAAATCAGCGTGTTCAATAGCCATCACACCAGCATCGGCAAACAGTTGCTCCGGATAGTTGTAAATCAGTTGACGATTGATGAAAACATTGCAATTGTGACCGAGAATTTTATTGACTTTATCCTTCATTTTCTCCTTCTCGGCAACCTACGGTGGATTAGACTAATTAGAATTAGTTTGATTAACAAAAAAACTTTTTTTACCTCCAACTCCGCAATTTTCGCCATCGAGTCAACCTTGATACTCGATCCGAACACCTTAATCTTATCCGTGTCCATCGGCGTGTTAGCAATTAAAATTTTTGCATTCTCAACGCGCTTCGGCTGGTGCACTCCGGGTTTTTTGTCCAGCAAGAAACCCTCATCAAGGAAGGAATCTTCCAAACAACCTCCAGTTTTCTTGATCAGCTGAATGGCAGTCATTTCGCCCGATCCCTTCAACCGCAGAACAGCATCCACAGCCAATTTGGTAAAGTGCTCCTTGTGCTGTGAAAGAATTTTCGAACTCAGCGTAGTCCTAGCAATATTCATCAGATCCTCTCGGAATTTCTCAGCATCATCGGAATTGTCCTGAGCAGCGGCAATCAAAGTGTTCCTGGCCGCTTTCGTCGCTTCTCTCCATCCAGCAATAATCGTTTGCGGGTGCAGCTTCTTCTCAATCAGCTTCTCCGCCTCCCGAAGCAATTCCGATGCCAGTACCGTAACCGAGGTAGTTCCGTCACCAACTTCATCGTCCTGAACGCGACTCATGTCGACCAGAATCTTGGCAGCCGGATTATCTACCCCGACAGCCTTCAGAATCGTGGCCCCATCGTTGGTGACCTGAATCTGACCGGCACTGCGACCGTGCGAAACGAGAATTTTGTCCATTCCCTTTGGTCCCAGTGTGCTCTTTACCAGATCACCGATGGCAATCGCTCCCACGAAAGAGGACAACCGAGCGATTTCCGCCCGTTCCTCTTCGGCTTCATTCTTCAGTATGCGGACCGGATTCAGTGAGACCTGGAAAATAAGAAACGGAGAAAGATTAGTCATCGGTTCAACATAACCTCACTGGGTGTAAACAAGCTTAATGCTTCTCGCTAGGTCGAAGCAGATAAGCTTTTTGTAGTGATCTTGTACGGGAAAGATCTTTTTTCAATGCGGTTTTTATAACTTTGAATGTGTTTCTACAAATAGATGCAATTTTCGTATTTAGATTGGGCTTAAAAATCGTGGGTCGATGCGGCACAAGATGGAACATTCTCACGTGTGGTTTCCATTGCCCGACGGCAGCCGGTTTAAAAAATTGAATTTATTGATCCGGGAATTCTTGTATTTCGGACCAATTTGATTGTATGTGAGAACTAGCGGAAAAATCTAGCGATTTTGAATGTTTCTGGACAATTTACTAACCATTTTCGTGGATATTTCTATAAAGATTCACGCACAACACAAGCACTTTGCACCGAAGAAATGGTATCTTTTTTCGTTTTTTCTCACAATGACAGTCTCCTTTTCCCTACAAAACATAGAAATTCGATGAAATTTCAGCTTTTTCAGGGTTGGTGCGTATTATTTGATTGGTTTTGCTCCTGTTTCGTCAAGTGTTAGGCTTGGTGTATAACATTTCAAAGGCATGTACACATATTGATCATTTTTTTCAATAAACGCACAGTTCTCGACAAACGTATGATTACGGCGCAGAAGCCAACTGTCAAAATTCACTTTGAATGAAAATTCCGGACAAACGGTCACTTCCCGCATAGAAATGTACAGTAACAAAACAATGATTTTCACTGTGACAGTGCAGTAATTTTACAATAATTTACAGTAAGTTTTAGTGTTATGCTACAATACAAAAACAATAAACTTTAACGTTTT
Source organism: Topomyia yanbarensis (assembly GCF_030247195.1). Taxonomy (NCBI): domain Eukaryota; kingdom Metazoa; phylum Arthropoda; class Insecta; order Diptera; family Culicidae; genus Topomyia; species Topomyia yanbarensis. Next base: position 215,130,843 of record NC_080670.1, on the reverse strand, counting down.
TACAGCAAATGTCAATGTAAAACAAACTTTTACAGTGAAAAAGGGGGGTGGTTATGTATCTTAACATTAAAAAAATCAATTTTTCTCTATACATTTTTTTCTCGAAAACAGTAAAACTTAATGTGAATCCACTGTATCAGGTTTTTGCTGAACAGTGAAATTTTTTGTTGCATGAAATTTTATTGTAAATCTACTGTGAGAATTTGGCATCGAACAATGTTGAAACAGTAATAACTATAATATTTATTGCTTTATGGTTGTTTGTAGGGTAACTGCTATTGTAAAATTCTATCCAGGTTGCCAATCACAGATTCTGATAGTAAACAAAAGAGAAAAGTTTTCTCTTACATTTAGTGCTGCGAACTGTGTTTGGCCAGAAACGGTTAGTCCGGAATTTCCCTATAAAGAGAGTTTTGACAGTTGGCTTTTACGCTGTAATTATATGTTTGTCGAGAGTTTATAGAGAACAGTTACGCAACGAAAAGTCAAAAAAGTCTACTTCTCGAGCCAATTCGAATCCGTCTTTGATACCAAAGCAAAGACTACACACTCTTTACGTAAGACTACACACTCTTTACGTATCAAAAAGGGCAATTAAACGTATTATGAACTGAACAATTTGGACCGCCATTATGGCATGTAAAAGGCTGGATACCTTTATACTAACGCCTTTGGGAAAACGGACATATTCAGTGAAAGGGGTACACGAAAACTGTTTTAATCCACTTAGCGGTGCAATTGCGCCTTTCTCAATCATGAACACGTTGTTTATATTCATTATAAGCTTCCAAATGTATATATTACATTTTTATTATACACGACATGACAACTATACACAAGAAAACTAATCATTCTTCGAGTTCTAAAACTTTGTAAAAGAAAAAACATCAATATTAAATTGAAAAAACCTGTTTTAATTCACCTATAGGTGCAATTGTGCCTTTCTCATTTCTCCAAACTATGATTTAATAACTGGTTCGTACAATATAACATTATGGAAATGTCTTTCATTCTTATTACACTTGGTAAGAGCACCTTTTTGCATTCATCGAGGTATCGGTTTGAATCGGAGTTTTCTGTGTGATCGCACTCCACAACCCGTAACTCCGGAGCTGGAAGTCGGATGGAGAAGGAATTTAATATCAGTTTCCGGGGACGCAACACCTTTCATTTGAGACTAAGTTGATCAAATCGTTCTAGCCATTTTCGAAAAACCAATATAACCGTTATTCTGAATTTGGATGCTTTCGGATCCGTCGATGGTGGCCAGTGTGGCCAAAGAGACTTTGAATGACTGTTGGTGACGTAGATCTACAAATTCAACAGTTGTGTTTACATTTTGGAAAAAATTCACCTTTTTACATTGATCGCAGAATTCGTTAGAATCGGGGTTTGCTGCGTGATCGTACGTATCACCCTGTAATTCAGGAACCAGAACTCGGATCCACACAAAATTCAACAGCAGCTGATGGACCTTTCATTTAAAATCAAGTTTGTCAAAATCGGTTCAGAAAATTCCGAGAAACCGATGTGGACAAATCAACAAATTTTGTTTTGTAACCATACTCTTCAACTCGTAATCCGGAACAAGATGTCGGTTGAAAATGAAATTCAATAGCAACCTATGGGAATATTATACCTTTCATTTGAATCTTAGTTAGTAAAAATCGGTTCAGCCATCTCCAAGAAACCGATGTGGACATTTTGTTAACAAATCCGCACATACACACATACATACATACATACATACATACATACATACATACATACATACATACATACATACATACATACATACATACATACATACATACATACATACATACATACATACATACATACATACATACATACATACACACATACATACATACATACATACATACATACATACATACATACATACATACATACATACATACACACATACATACACACAGATATTTTGCGATCTCGGCGAATTGAGTCGAATGTTATATGAGACTCGGCCCTCCGGGCCTCGGTTAGTAAATCGGTTTTTGAAGCAATTGCATAACCTTTCTATATGAGAAAGGCAAAAGAATAATATTTAATTAGCTTAATAAGCATGAGTTCAATGTTATCTTCATGTGATTATAATTTGGAAAGGTTGGTGGAATGGGTTTGAACGTGTAGGGAATGGGGGGTTAGTAGAGTGGGAGTGGAGGATGCGTGAGAAATCCTTCATCTTATTTCGGTATACGGGATGGATGAAAGATATGCGGGCCTGAGGGTGGTCCAAGAGGAGGGGAGTGATGAAGGAGGGACGTGTAAGGGCAAGGCGGGGGGGGGGGGGCGGGGAAGGGCGGCGACGCAATACTCAACTGCATATTTTGCCTACCATTTGAGACTTGGTTTGAGAAAATCGGTTCAGTCAGCACCGATGAACCGATGTGACTTTAATTGTGGAATATGCGCGGAATTCCGGACTTCCGGAATCGTCGATAGTGGACAATATATTCAAAGAATGTTTGATTGGCAATCAGTGATCTAGATCTGCGGTTAGAAGTAATTTGGTGACCATTTCAATAGTTTTTAGCCTCTGAGGTATTACGATTGTACCGATTTATATGGGAAATTCCAGTGTATCCTTACTAACACCCCTGTAACTCCGGAAGCAAGAGTCAGAACCGAATGAAATTCAGCAGCAGTCAATGGCATTACTGTATCTTTCATTTGAAATCAAGTTTGTAAACATCGGTAGAGAATTCGTTGGGGAATGGGTGTGATATTAGCTTAGGAACTTGGCGGGTTCCCCGGGGGCGTCATGAACCGTCATAGGTGGCCAATGTGGTCAAAGCTACTTTGATTGATCATTAGTGATCCAGACCCGCAAACTAGAGTAATGTTACATCAATTTTAATATGTTTTACATCATTTGAACATCATGGTGGTACCAGTTTATATGGGAATTTGCTGTGTGACCGCACTCTTCAACCCGTAACTCCGGAACCGGAAGTCCGATCAACTAAAAATTCAATAGCAGCTTATGGGAGCGTTATACCTTTCAGATGAAACTAAGTTTGCGAAAATCGGTTCAGCCATCTCTGAGAAAATTGTGTGAGTTTAAATGACACACACACACATACACACACACATACACACACACATACATACACACACACAGACATTTGCCGATCTCGACGAACTGAATCGAATGGTGTATGACACTCGGTCCTCCGGGCCTCGGTTAAAAAGTCGATTTTTACAGTGATTGCATAGCCTTTCTTTATATGAGAAAGGCAAAAAGGTGCGAAATTTGCAAAGTCCCAAAAAGTCGATTTTTATAAAAAAAAATTCGAGGTAACATAAAATCTCGAAGTTTCATGCATTTTAAAGATGTTTGGCATCAAAAATACGAATTAGATTTCTGAAATTATTAGGTCTCCCTTGAAAAAAAAATTGAGTTCCGGCTTATATGGGAAATTCATATGTGACCGGACGGTTCAGTCTATATTTCCGGAACCATATAAGCGATCCGTGCGATTTTATAGACATCTGTAGGGATAATACAGCTATCATTTGGGACTAAGTTCGTTATAATCGGCCCAACCATTTCCGGGAAACTGATATGAGTTTGATAGTTTTGAAAAATGACCGCTTTTCCCGGGCACTTCCGGAACCATCTATAGTGGTCAATGTAGTCAACGAAAGTTTGTTTGGCCGTCGGTGACTTAGAACTGCAAATTTAAGTTGTTTGAGAGACATTTTAGCGAAATTTTTACCTTTTTTGCTTTCATCGCAGTATCGGTTTGAATCACAATTTGCCATGCCACAACCCGTAACTCCGGAACCGGTAGTCGGATCGGGATAAAATTTAATAGCCATTTACGGGGATGCAACATCTTTCATTTGAGAATAAGTTTGGTTGATTCGGTCCAGCCATCTCCGAGAAACCGATGTGACTTATTCTGAATTTGGATACTTCCGCCGGGGCTTCCGGAACCGATGATGGTGGCCAATGTGACCAAAGAGATTTTGTATGGCTGTTAGTGACCTAGTACTACAAATCGAAGCAGTGGTTGTGGTCACATTTTGGAAAAATTTTCACCATTATGCATTCATTGCAGAATTTATTAAAATCGACATTTTCTGCGTGATCGTACTTATCACTCTGTAATTCCGAAACCGGAAGTCGGATCCATTAGAAATTTAATAGCAGCCTATGGGAAGGTTGCACCTTTCATTTGAGACTAAGTTTGTCAAAATCGGTTCAGCCATCTCTGAGAAAAATGAGTGACATTTTTGGTCACATACACACACATACATACATACACACATACATACACACACAGACATTTGCCGAACTCGTCGAGCTGAATCGAATGGTACATGTCACTCGGCCCTCCGGGTCTCCGTTAAAAAGTCGGTTTTCAGAGCAATTGCAATACCTTTCTATTGAGAAAGGCAAAAAATGTTAGAATCTATAAAGATACATTTTCTCTTGAGACCTAGAAGAATGTTGCTGACAGTAATGTCAAAAAATATGCATTTGTCTATTTAATTTCCATAAAATTTCGTTCAAATAGAACTTTTGGGTTTTGTAAAAACTAACATACAGGAGTGGTCGTCAGGTGGAAGAAGCACTTTGTGTTGCTGTCGAACGGATAAGGAAGGAGCACAAACAGAGTGGGGATTGGGGATGGTGGACGTTGTAGATCAACCCACGAAGTGTGAAAGGTTTTGTTGACAGGGAAAACTGCCACGGCTACCAATATTGAGGTTATCTTTTGTGGCTCCACCTGTTTGCTCTACATATTACAAATTGCCCGAAACCAATGTAGTTAGAAGCGAGTTGTTTGTCTACATGTGTCGTCCCAACCGGGTTGTACATTATTAATGTGCTCCGTTTGGGACAAATTTGCCATACCTCGCGAAGAGTCATAAGATGTCTTCCGAAGTATCGCTTCTGTCGAAGAAACAATACTGCACAATGGCAGATAATATGTTCCGAGCTCTCGCTCGTAGTTACAGAATCAATTAATGTCATTTTGCCATTTTTCAGATGATACTTGACAGGACAATGTCCTGTAAATAGACCTGTAATTACATTGTGCAAAAGGTTCTTCAAGTGGTAAGTAAATCTGAAAAGTATGGTTTCTGAAATACTAAATTTCAAAACTGGTTATTTCATGTATGTCAGGATGTAACAAGATCCTAGAAGTACGTCTGAAGAAACTTTGTGAAAAGGACCAAAAACAGCACACTGTTCACCCATCGCAGACTGGCTTGCATCAAGTTAGAAGAAAGTAAAACCATATTCCTAGCTTTTGAATTCCTGTGCATCAACTAGCCGTTGGGTTCAAATCACTTAACGATTAGAATAATGTTTTATGTGATTCGCGAATATTATAAATAATTCCAAAATTAAACTACTAGACCTTAGCTAGAGGTAGATATGCACTTTCAAATATTAATTGAGTTAACTGCACTTCTAACCATAAAACTAGAAATTTTGAATTTGATTTGCATAGCTTAGAAAACAATTTTAGAGACCAGAATTTGGTTTTAGGCACAAGACATTGAAATCAAATTGGTTTAAATCGCATCAAAAATCGAAGAAACATGGTAGCTTTGTGAATGGTCGACATCCCAGTACACTTGTGTTTGAGGTCAAATTTTAACTCAAAAGTAAGAGAACTTACTAATAAGTTGAATTAGTTTTCCTAACACCTGTTTTGCTAGATCGCACGTTTTGCCTTTCTCATATAAAGAAAGGCTATGCAATCACTGTAAAAATCGACTTTTTAACCGAGGCCCGGAGGACCGAGTGTCATACACCATTCGATTCAGTTCGTCGAGATCGGCAAATGTCTGTGTGTGTGTATGTATGTGTGTGTGTATGTGTGTGTGTATGTGTGTGTGTGTCATTTAAACTCACACAATTTTCTCAGAGATGGCTGAACCGATTTTCGCAAACTTAGTTTCATCTGAAAGGTATAACGCTCCCATAAGCTGCTATTGAATTTTTAGTTGATCCGACTTCCGGTTCCGGAGTTACGGGTTGAAGAGTGCGGTCACACAGCAAATTCCCATATAAACTGGTACCACCATGATGTTCAAATGATGTAAAACATATTAAAATTGATGTAACATTACTCTAGTTTGCGGGTCTGGATCACTAATGATCAATCAAAGTAGCTTTGACCACATTGGCCACCTATGACGGTTCATGACGCCCCCGGGGAACCCGCCAAGTTCCTAAGCTAATATCACACCCATTTCCCAACGAATTCTCTACCGATTTTTACAAACTTGATTTCAAATGAAAGATACAGTAATGCCATTGACTGCTGCTGAATTTCATTTGGTTCTGACTCTTGCTTCCGGAGTTACAGGGGTGTTAGTAAGGATACACTGGAATTTCCCATATAAATCGGTACAATCGTAATACCTCAGAGGCTAAAAACTATTGAAATGGTCACCAAATAACTTCTAATCGCACATATAGATCACTGATTGCCAATCAAACATTCTTTGAATATATTGTCCACTATCGACGATTCCGGAAGTCCGGAATTCCGGGCATATTCCACAATTAAAGTCACATCGGTTCATCGGTGATGACTGAACCGATTTTCTCAAACCAAGTCTCAAATGGTAGGCAAAATATGCAGTTGAGTATTACGTCGCCGCCCTCCCCCCCCCCCGCCTTGCCCTTACACGTCCCTCCTTCATCACTCCCCTCCTCTTGGACCACCTTCACGCCCGCATTTCCTTCATCCATCCCGTATACCGAAATAAGATGAAGGATTTCTGACGCATCCTCCATTCCCACTCTACTAACCCCCCATTCCCTACACGTTCAAACCCATTCCACCAACCTTTCCAAATTATAATCACATGAAGATAACATTGAACTCATGCTTATTAAGCTAATTAAATATTATTCTTTTGCCTTTCTCATATAGAAAGGTTATGCAATTGCTTCAAAAACCGATTTTCTAACCGAGGCCCGGAGGGCCGAGTCTCATATAACATTCGACTCAGTTCGCCGAGATCGCAAAATATCTGTGTGTATGTATGTGTGTATGTATATGTGTATGTATGTATGTATGTATGTATGTATGTATGTATGTATGTATGTATGTATGTATGTATGTATGTATGTATGTATGTATGTATGTATGTATGTATGTATGTATGTATGTATGTATGTATGTATGTATGTATGTATGTATGTATGTATGTATGTATGTATGTATGTATGTATGTATGTATGTGTGTATGTGCGGATTTGTTAACAAAATGTCCACATCGGTTTCTTGGAGATGGCTGAACCGATTTTTACAAACTAAGATTCAAATGAAAGGTATAATATTCCCATAGGTTGCTATTAAATTTCATTTTCAACCGACATCTTGTTCCGGATTACGAGTTGAAGAGTATGGTTACAAAACAAAATTTGTTGATTTGTCCACATCGGTTTCTCGGAATTTTCTGAACCGATTTTGACAAACTTGATTTTAAATGAAAGGTCCATCAGCTGCTGTTGAATTTTGTGTGGATCCGAGTTCTGGTTCCTGAATTACAGGGTAATACGTACGATCACGCAGCAAATCCCGATTCTAACGAATTCTGCGATGAATTGGTGAGGTGATTTTTTTCCAAAATATAAACACAACTGTTGAATTTGTAGATCTAGGTCACCAACAGTCATTCAAAGTCTCTTTGGCCACACTGGCCACCATCGACGGATCCGGAAGCATTCAAATTCAGAATAACGGTTATATTGGTTTTTCGAAAATGGCTAGAACGATTTGATCAACTTAGTCTCAAATGAAAGGTGTTGCGTCCCCGGAAACTGATATTAAATTCCATCTCCATCCGACTTCCAGCTCCGGAGTTACGGGTTGTGGAGTGCGATCACATAGAAAACTCCGATTCAAACCGATACCTTGATGAATGCAAAAAGGTGCTCTTATATATACTTACAAAGTGTAATAAGAATGAAAGACATTTCCATAATGTTATATTGTACGAACCAGTTATTAAATCATAGTTTGGCGAAATGAGAAAGGCACAATTGCACCTATAGGTGGATTAAAACAGGTTTTTGTAATTAAATATTGCTTATTGCTTTGAAAGTTGGATTTTTGATGCACTTCGCTATCACACTTTTTTCACAATTGCCAAATGAAATGATATGAAATCGACGAAAAATTAACTTTTTCCATCTAATTTATTGTAAAAACCGGGATACTGGCAGCCATGCTAACCTTCCAGCTACTAAAAGTAAGAAGTTTGTTTTTGACACTTTTCTATGTCAATAATTTGTCAGGTCGAAGGAGTTGCACTTTTGATCACACTTTTGATTCATCACACTTTCATGCTGTGCAATTCGATTTGGTGGGGACTGTGCAATACACGAAATTCAAATATTATGTAATTTTGAATAAGCGTGCAATTTCGATGAGCTTTCGTCAATTTTTTGACCCACGACGCCCTTTTCACTTGACGACTGCACCCGAAATCGCACATCGCACACTTTAGCGTGTATAGTGAAAAGGAAACGTCAAAATTTTGCCTCTTCGCTGATGCGACGACAGCCCTAACATCAAGCGAGACAAAAGAAAAGCATTTTCGGTAGGCGCAAAAGTACGCGCTCTCGATTAAACTTCACGTTTAGACGTTTTTCTCGATCGATTTTCCCCACCGTCATACTCGCAAACGTGACAGTGATAGTTGTGTTTCGTTTTTCCGGTGAGAACTCCAACGCCGGAAGCCATTTGCCGTTCCGCTGGAGTGGGTTCAATTTCCAAGCGGAAAATTTTTCCGATCCGCGTTGTAAACAAAAGGCGTGTACGAATCACGGGAAGTACACACAGACACAGAGCAGGAAAGGTAAGACATAAATAAAACAAAACAGCCGGGAAGCCTGTGGTAGCGTTCCGCCCCCGCATGTACGCTGATTAACAAAAAAAAAACTAGGAATCGCGGGCGGTTTCAAACAATAATGAGAGAGTTGTCCGATCTGCTGCGTGAGATTAAACAGTGCACCGAAAACGAGGACAAGATGGAGTTTTGCGAGGACTTTGCCAAACTGCAAACAATTTTCAACCATACCAATCAGTTTGTGCGGACCTTCGATCGGATCGTGTTCCATGGAGGTGAGTTTGGGAGTGACTTCCAATTCAACTAGGTACCTAAACATTTTATTTTATAGGGAATGAACCGTACATCATTGAGATCGTCGCCCGGTTGGTCAAGTATCTGCGCATCCGTCGGTACCTGAACGAGGACAACAAACCGATTCGCGAGTGTGACAATCAGTTGCGTAAAATAACACTGTTTATGATTTTGAATACGGATGCTAGTTTCAAGTTTGATCTGATGAAGGATACCAAAATTTGTCACGTGCTGAATACGGTTCCACAGCTGACCAAGTGTCTGCTGGTTAATTGCATTTGGGGTGCCAGTTTGGATAAATATTTCTACGAGATGCTCTCCTACAGCCCGCAGTGGTTCATGATGCAATTTATCGAGCAAGCGGTGACCAGTATGAAGTTTGCCAAGCCGTTTGAAATCCTGGAACGAGTTGAGGCGATGGTGAAAGCTATTTACTACAGCATCTGCCGGACGGATTGCGACTGGAAGCGGATCGATCGGAATCGATTCGTCGAGCAGCAACGGATTCTGTCGAAGTTGTTCGATTTCCTGATGGATTTGTTGCGGTTTTTCAATACCCCAGATATGAGCAAATTTGAGCGATGGTCCCGAATGAGAATGCATCGGTACTACGGGTTTGCACTGAAGCATATATTCGCGATAGTACTGTACTGTTTCGATTTGTATCTGAATCAGCGCTTGTTCGAGGTAGAAGATGAAATGAGCATTTATCAGATTATGGGTGAAAAGCATGTCACTCGGAAGGAGATTCCGGAGGCGTATTCACCCGGTACGGATTCTCATCTGGTGAAGATTAATAACTGCCTGTTGAATACGTTGCAGACCTGTGTGATGGAAGTCACGATCGACAGTTTCATGTATTGGGTTGAGATCGACGTGGTGGCCGATGGAGCTGAGCAACTGACTTTGCAGCAAATTATTGGAGAGTCGGCTTACAAATTGATGGAAACGTTGAAGGAGAACAAGTTGTTCCAGCATAATGTGTTGAAGCAGCTGCCTTCGATATCGTTGCGACCAAAGTCGCAAGCTGAGAAAGCTATGGAACTGTCGATGAGGGATCTAATGGACAGAGTTGAAAATACCAAGGATGTTTTTGAACGGAGGCTGTTTTTCAGCGAGTTCATCCGACGTGGTTCACAGGTTTTTGGCAACAACGAATGTTTGAACTTGATCGAACAAAATTTGGAACTCATTTCCGGCGATAATGTCCGAAAGATGGTAGAGTACGATAATCGACCGACGGATGAGGATGAAATGGAAGAGGATGGTCTTTCGGAGGAGGCAATTAGACTGAAAGAGTTGATCCTGAAGGGAGTCGATAATTTGTTGATGGAGGAAGCAACGACTTTGATCAAACACATGATGGCTACGTACGGACTGGAGTATGATCGCTATCAGACACCGGATTTAGTTGAGCAGATCGTGGAGTACACGAACAAATTTAACTCCAACAGTATGCAACTGGGCGATGAAGAATCGCTTGTTCCGATGCGTCTTATCTTCCAGTGTCCTTCGTTGTTCTACAGTCGCCTTACTCGCTCGCTGTATGAATCGAGCTTTAACAATGCCAACTACATTTATGCCATCACCAGAGTCATCGCTAGCACAAGACCCCTCTCGGTGCCGTATTTGAGCGCACAGGTTCGTTCCCTACTGTCGAACGAGTTCGAGGTGACCAAATCCAACTCGCTGTCCGTATTCGTTCTGAAACTGTACGAACGGGATCTTTTCGAGCGCAACAATTTCCTACAGGGCTACTTGCTGCAGGGAGCCGACGAAGCTTTCCAAAAGTCTAACTTTAGAGCCCTGCTGGAGATTCTCGGCATTACGCAGCTGGTCGTGGACAAGAATCTCAACGGGTTTAAGCTGGACACACTGAAGCAGGTGGTGCTGAAGATGGCCGAACTTTCCGAACAGCTGCGTTTCGATGTGACCAAGCTGCAACCGGAACATCCTCAGGGAGTGGATCGTGTGGTGCTGTTGGAGAAGATGTTGAAGATCATGCTCGGACCGGTGCGGATGTTGCGAGCAATGAAGGAGGAATGTAGGTTGCATGGTGAATGGAATACAGGGTTCTTATTTAATGAGCTTCTATCTATTTTTATTTAGCTAAGCAACGGTACAAAGCGGAAACGCAGCGGTTTGCCCCGATCACAAAGTACTACTTCCAGCGGTCGTTCGTGGATTTGTCGGCCGGGAAAACGGTTCAGGAGTTCGCAAAGTTCCTGTATCAGGGAGACATCGACGAGAATACACCGAAAATACACGTTCGTCTGTTCCTATCTAAGGTTAGTACCATTCTGTGGCATAATCTTGGTCAATATGTCCGGCGTAATGTTTCTTTGCTTAGGATTCAAGGTTATATTTATTAGGGCTTTAACCATTAAGGGTCAGTCGCCTTGGGACGGCCGCGGAAGGATATCCCAGTCCGGGGGTGGCAGAGGGTCCGCTGATGGATGGTGGTAGATTGTAGTCGAAAGGGCCGCGAGAGAGCCTTCCCAGTGCCCATTTTGGGTGATGCGGCCCGCTGAATGAAGGTTATTTGAGGTCTGCCTTAGATGACCTCAAAAATATAGGCATCCTTCAAGAAAGCGAGTAGTGTTTCTTCCTGTGCTGAGTCGTTCGCTAGCGTCGCAGGTCTTTGAGCTAGTGAGTTTGGGAGTGAGTCTTGTATTGCAAACCGGGCAGATTGGAGGGTCAATGCGGTTGATGGTGTGGGTGATCTTCGTGTGTCCTATCCGAAGGTGCGAAATTGATCTTTGTTCCCTCCAGTTTTTGCGATCTGTCCACTTTCCGAGATCTATTTTTATCTTCTGAGGAGCCTGAGTGTAGTTTCGTCGCTACCGCGGATTCTACCGTGCCTGAGAACCCAGCATATGGTGGTCAACGGATCGCAGAATTGCTCCAGTGCTTTGATGAACGAGAGGGAATCGGAGAAAATTTCCGATCTTCAGGTTTCTTGATAGTAATAGCGATGGTGGAGAAAACAGAGCAAACCGAGAGTGGGCAGCGGGCTAGGCACTCCAATTCTGTTTACACCCGTCTCCACGCTCTCGCTAAGTTTCGAGCCGTCAGTGTAAATATACAGATGATTAGGGTGTTTGCCGTCAACCATTTGGAGAAATTTGGGACAATACTAGGAGGTTCGCCTGTTGTGGCGGATACAACCAGAATTCTGTTTAAGTTTAGGCTACGGTTGCGGTTGCGGACCCGATGCAGCCTTTGCGATTGTAGAAAGGAATTGTTCTGGTAAATATGGCATGGATGTCTATGGTTGTCTGTAGCAGGTGACATTCATCTTAAATTTCTGTTTTCTGAGAAGCCCTCAGCTCGTTTCAGGACGGCTTCCGCCAGTGTCCACCGGTAGGGAAGTACGCTAGTCTCAACGCAGGCGGCTTCGTCGGGGGTTCTGGGCAGTAGATTCGAAGCCAGTCTGCTGCGTGATTCACTAGTGAAATGATATCTACTAAGTCCTCCCAATTGCGACTGGTTATTTCGAGGCCGTAGAACAGGCGACTATGGATGAGGACCTGGTTGATGTTGAATGCGGTTCGCTTATTCCACTTTGGGTGACGCGAGCTTTTCTACTTTCGCAGTCCTTTTTCATCTGTCGGAAGTGCGGAAGAAAAGTCATCTTCCGGTCGACTGTCACACCAAGGATTTTAGACTCCTTCTGGTATGGAATCGTGGTTCCATCAAGTTTGACTGGCCTGCCGGTGGCTACATGATGGGTATTGCAACAGTGCACAATATCGCATTCTGGGGCTGAGATACGGAAACCGACTGTGTTGGCCCACCGGCCGTCAGCATTAACGGCTGCCTGTAACTTCAGTCTTGAGCGAATAATCGTTTATCCGATAGCTGTAAGTATTATATCGTCGGCGTAGACAAACACGTATATACCTTTCGCGAGCGTGACGAAAAGGAAGTTCATGCTGACCAAGAATAATGTGACTACTAAGTCTGACCCTTGCAGAACCCCGTTAGGTTCCTGAAGCGATTGCTTTCTTCCAATGCCCACCCTTAAATTTCGGTCACTGAGGTACTGCTTGATAAAACAGCTAAGGTTTCCGCGAACACCCCATTCGTGCAGCTGGTGAAGAACTCCCTCACGTCATATCGTGTTGTAGGACTTGGCGAGATCTAGGATGACGATGTCTGCATGCAAGTCGTTGGCTATGGCATCACTTATTATTTTACGGAGGCAGCATAGGCGAAAGCCTGTGCCAAATCCCTTACGGAACGCGAACTATCAATGGTTCAGAAGACCCTCTCAGGCGTCCGTTTAGCATTCTTTCCGTAGTTTTCTCAATACAGGTGACAGAGCTTAAAAAAATTGACATCGCTGCATGAACTTGAAAGAAAACAAAATTCAATTCATGCCCGCAGCGATGAATGAAATTTTTGGTTCGTTTCCATCGTCATTCGTTCTCCCGACGCAGCGCTTTCAGGTACGAACATGTTCGGTTTCAGAAGCAAAGTGAATTTTATTTCTATGCTAGCTCTGAGAGGGACTATTGATCAAAAGTGCACCAAATGTAGATTACGCAGTTCACTTATGCTCGAAAATGTAGAAGATGCTAACTTCTGCCTTCAAACTGTCGACATAATAACAAATGAATGCTTTGGTTGGTGAATGAATTTTTATTTCCTCTGCACTCAAGCATTCGATTCTGCATGAAATTTCAGTCAGTTGGAAAGTGAATGAATGAGGGAGGCGTTGAATCTGAATGTCGGTTTCGGTAAATGCAAGCAGAAATAGGTAACTGATTTTGAAATTTCATAGCACTGACAGGGGATAAAACTGATAGGTCGGAAATCATTCGAGCTCCTGGTTCCTCTCGTATTTCTCGGAATGGAAATCGTGACAGCGGTTTTCACGTTGTCCGGAAAGGATCCGCCTTCCCGTATCCTGTTGAATCCGCCTAGGAGTGCTCGCTTACCAACCGGGGGTAAATGCTGTAACAGGACATAGTCAACGTTGTTGAGTCCGGCAGAATTGCCTTTTGCAGTACTCAGCGCAGTGGCTAGTTCCACTCCAGAGAAAGGTTTGTTGTAATCATGGCTAGCATCTGGTACGAATTTTGTAGGGTTGGCTTCTAAGATCCTCTTCTTTTTGTGGAAGATAGTCCCGGAAAGAAGGGTAAAATGTTGACCGATTGTATTAGCATTTTCAGAGGGCAACTGTAGTGATACCGTTGACCGATAATGCGAAGCCGTTTTGCCGCTTAAGGCATTGACTCTTCTCTACAGATCCACAGACGCCGAATCGGGGCTGATCCCATCCAGAAAGGAAGTCCAGCTGGACTCCTTTACTTTTTTGATCGCCTCCCTGGCCAGGTTTCGAAAGGTTATTTTCGTAGGTGGGTCAATCCACTCGATAATAGGAGCCAACTAGGTAAATGATCGCTGTTTCCTGGAGCTGGAGCATGTGGTTTAATCTGTCAAAGTCACCCATTAATAGGAAGGGAGTCTGCAGTTGTTTGAAGATTCCGCAATTTATTTCCGACGTCAATGACTTCCTGAGGGATGTAAATAGACGCTTTACTGGGCAAATTATGGGAAGCTTGATTTTTCTTGTTGTTAAATTTCACCGAATCAGACGATAGGTCAGCTCTGTCTCCTAGGTCGATCGTCGAGTAGAGGTTCGACCTTTTACCTGACTTCCAAGTGTAGTGATGATTGAATCAAGGTGATGGATCCGTATTTCTAGGGTGGCAAGGCAGAGCGGGCAATGATGAGGTCTCCTAGGTTTGCTCTCAAGTCCTTTGGTGTTCCATTAGATGGCCAGTGTGCAGTTTGTTCTGTCGGGTAGCGAGGTTGGACTGGGGCTGGAGCTATTCCTGGTCAGACTACTGCTGGATACCATTTGGATGCGTCATGTGGAAGCCGCCTAGTGTGCGTTCAGAGGGTCTTTGGCCTGTTGCTGGTGTTTCTGTACCGTTTTGGAGCCATCGGATGTCGAGAGTGACACGGGAAAGCTGCACTGTGAGCAGGTGTTGTTGTGAACATTTTTGGATCTGATGGTTTCATCGTAGATTTTGAGATTTGATGTTTGTACCGTGGGACTCTGAGGAAAGGTAAAGTACGACAGTCGGTTCCGATCGGGTTACAGGATTAGTGGAAATTACCCGGGAAAGCCCCCAGATTCATCACACCGGTAACCGTCGGGGACTCATCGAGTATCTCTGGTACTTCGCGAGTTTTGGGTTCCATTCAGCTTCCCAGTGCACGGATTCTGCAGATGCGGTGTAGTTGTTACGTCTTTCAGCACTCGTGTCTCTGCTCCTGTAGCGGAACCAAACTGGGTGCTAAAGGTAGTCGGCGATAGGGCTTAGATTACGGAACCGACGTTTATTGTGTCTGTGGCCCGGTCGCTTGAGGGTCGATTCTTCGGTACTAGGATGGTTATTTACTCTTACCCAAAACAACGGTTGTTCTGTGTTTCGGTTGTTGTACGTTGCATTTTGTCTGGAGGTACTTGCCTGGGTAAATCCCGGGTCCTCGCCGCCAGTTCTTTGACCGGTGGTGCATCGAAGGTACCCAGTAGTTCTTTGCATAGCGTGTTGAGTGTGCAGTTGAGCTGGAGCGAGACCAGGATATGGTAGTCTATGACCGGGGAAAGCAGTGTTATGTCGGCGGTAGCTTTGAAATTGGGGCTTCTTGATTTGTTCCATGCCAGTTTTCCTAGTGTCTTTCTTTCTGGCGGCTGGATCTCTTAAGCTCCGGTTGGTTGGACAGGTCAACGGGGCTATGGTAACGGGAGCTAATTCGATGAACTTCTCTTTCTTGGGTTTTGTTCGTGTAGGGGCAGTTTCGTCGGAGGGAGCGTTCTCTTAGAAGTGGACAAAGAAGTTTTTGATGGAGCTCGGTGATGGTATTACGCAGTTTGGTTATTTCTGCCATGGCCGCTGCTGTTCTGTGCTCTCTCAGATGATTATTTGGCCGATCTTTATTTTTCTCTTGGGCTATTCTTTCCTTTTGTAGATGAGTTATTAGTCTGTCCCATTCGTCATCCTTGGTGTTTCCTTTGGCAATGCTGACGTAGCTGGGGCCTAGCTGCCATTTAGTTACTAGAGCTGTTGCCTCTGAGAAGGTCAAGTTTTTGTCGATTCTGATCTTGGTTATCTGTTCCGCCTCGACAAATTTAAGGCTCATCACTACTATGCTGCGGGTCGAGTGTATTTTTCCACAGTTGATGCAGAGTCTATGGTTGCTGTAAGGATTTTCCTTAGATGTCTCGTGTTGTTGGCTGCAGTTCAAGCAGACGGCGGATTTGGGGAAGAAATGGCTGCTGTGTCCGAATGGACAGCACATCATCGGCAATGGATAGTACGGGCGGATATGCTAGTACACAGCAGGCCGATGAACACGTTTTACGGAAGATTGAACCCAGAGGACAGGATAACCAGTAGTATTGATCGGTTTACCATCAAGCATTTTTGCTATAGGTCAAACATTCGTGACCCCTGAGCCTTGAGCTCTTCCTGTAGTTCAGCTTATTCGATGTCTTTTGTGTCAGGGTCGTAGATAACTCTATGTGCTATGTTAATGGTTGGATGGGCGATAATGTCCGCATTTTGGCCGCCTATAAGCTGGTTCGGCTTAGGAAGTGACAAAGGCTTTCTTAGATCGGGTTCTAAGCACACATCTGGTTCCTTTGCCTCCTTCGTTGCGAAAACCAGGTTTTTTGGGTTGATTCCTAGCACTGCCTATACCAATGTCATAATGAATAAGAAATTAGCTGGGAGGCGTTTCTCGTTTCCTGGCTTGTTGATGGCACGCAGTAATAGCGCCTGCTGGGCTATTACGTCCTCGGAATTCATGTAATTGGGAAGAGATCAACTAAGGAAGGGGTTCTCCGCCCCAATCGTGGGAGGGTTTCTCCTCTCGCGCTATTGTTCACGTCCATTTCATCATCCGTATTGCTTTCTTGATGTTCACGGTCGATAATACTTGTTCGTTTCTTGCGTTTATCGCTTGCTATTGTGATTCTGTCCCCTACAATCTACAAAAGAGAGCCTCTCTTTGTTTACTTTCTCTTCCGCGAATGACTTGGTCACTTTTCTGATTCCCCCTGAACTGTTTGCATAATAAGCCAGTAAAAACCATGGTCTTTCGAAACATACTGATAAATGTTTAAAAAGTCTTATGGTTTTGCAGTAATAAACGAAAGAGAAAGCGAAAAAAGAGGGCTCTCATTTGCAGATTGGACCTAATGAAAAAAAGTCTTCATTTGTACCTGTCAGATCCGTGGATATTGGGTATGCAGCCGTTTGTGGTTTAGCATAAGATGATCGCGTGCTCTTTGTCATTGTAGTAGGTGGAATTTCTCTAGCTGCTTCTGCGCAAGGTTTTCGGTGGTGTAGTGTCTCATTACAGAATTGGCACATAGGAATCTGCCCTGGATACGAGACCAGCGTACTCTGATAAAAAGTCTCATTTTCGGTTGATCTGCATATAATGGTCACGTATGAAGGAACTGGTTTCGTCGGACGCATTATCACCACACGAAAAACATTTGAAACACTCGGAAAGAAGTTCACTTCTCTGCATCTTAATAAGTATTTTTGTTTTTAATCACGATGTCAGGTGTGCACGAGGATAAGTCATGTAATCGAGCTTCTGTAGAATCATTATCAATATATACGAGGGTGCTAATATTAACGTTGCCGCAGTCAGCGGTCTGCTGCATATTGTTTCGCGAAACGAATGACTCCGCTTGGGTAATGTCCTTGAACATAATTAGCACATCATGTGAAATATGAAGCAGTTGTCGGGCAGTTTGAGCACTGCGTGCAATTTTAATAATTGTTCCGCCTCCGAATAGCTGGTCTTACGGGACGTTTACTGTACAGTCCGCAATGGGGTTTGCTTTGCTGTGTGTCGATACTCAGTCTTCCCAAATACACATCGTATACAATATTCGCTCTTGTTCTGTGCTCATATTAAACCCACATTTTGTGTGCGAACTCGAACACGCTATTTCGTACCAAAACACGTGCATATGTTCACTTGCACAAATGAACCCCATTTACGTACACGGTGTGCGTACAGACAGGTTTGTGGCACCAGTTTTCTCTTTCTCACTCCCATCATCACTAGCGTTGACTCTTTTTGCCTTGTGCGAATCGTTCTCGTGTACGCACCCGGGATGTTTGAACTAGTAGAGTTTGTACATCGTTCGCTTGGGTTCGATGTTCGAGGCGAATCTGCACATCGAGATGAAGAATGTTTGAAGTTGAACGTGTGCACGAAATTTTGTACACATGTACAAACTTGTCGATGTTCATGGGAAGTCTGCTCAGCACTATTTCGCTATTTTCACTATTTCACACGGTAGGTACAGGCAACGTATTTGTGCACTGAATAAAGAACAAGCGACAGGTAAATTGTTTGCTTGCTTCATTCATGCCTATAGCCGTGCGATTTTTCGTGCTTTTGCTCTGTGCGTGTTGAGAAGGAAGATTGTGAGGGGGAGGTTGCTCACTGCCAGTTAGCTAAGCTTTAGTCGGTAGGCTTCGTCACGACACTCGTACAAGTCACTTCACACGCGCACACCGATACAACTCTGCGATTCTCTGCTTCACAGGCATACAAATCTCCGAAGGCCGGCGATTTAAGGTTGAACAGAGAATGGGCAAAAATCGAAAACCGAAAAAAGCAGTTTTTTTCCACACCGTGTGTTCGATCTTCATAAAAATCAATCAGCAGTACTGTAACAACATTCTACATAAGTTTCGCGCCAAATATGACTATCACATTTAAATTCCACTATGCACGATTAGTATAGATACGTACAGGTGAAATCGGGATGAATAAGATTTTTCCACCACGGGTTAAGAATATCATAGGTTAAATACTCCAAAGATTTCTAAAGAACAAACGCAAACATTTTCAGCTGTGACATTCTGAATTGTGATATTCTGTCTAAGGCAAGCAAATAACGTAACCGGCGAATAACCTTTTATGAAGAACTACCGCACATACATACCCGCTCACAAAGTTGAGATCGATGGTGTTGTCACTGATTCGATTTTGTCATTAGTGTATCGACTGAAATACGGGGTTGACTGTTGAAAGGACCCCATGCTCCAGTGATTAAAGATTTTAATGTCAATCGCACTGAACGGGACAAAATTATGTGTCCCTTCAAACTCGTATCGGTTGACCTTTGTAGGGACTACTTTTCGTTTAGCTATGTCTTCTTCCACAAATATCGTTTATCTGTTCAACTCTTTATATCGAGCATCGCGCATTGTACTAACTACAAGCAAATAGGCCTTCGAAGCAGCAAGGCTAGGTGTGGCTATTGTAAGGAGAATTCACATGAATCAATACCATGCCCGCGCATAAACAGTGCCCGAGGGATTTGAAGCGTTCCCTTACACGACGCTCTTGGTACCTCGGCAGAAACAGTAAAAAAACTTCGTCCCTCACCACGACAAATCAATATGCTCGTTTGGCTCAGGACGTACTGCTGCTAAAACCATAGGCAGATGATCCTGTAAAGGCTTCTCTCTTGAGAATAAACAGCTATTGGTTTTGGAAATTTGAGATGAAACAAGGAGTTTTCCACGCTTTCAGGAACACCAAAAATCGCATGTGACATTACAGTCTGGTTGGGCCTAGGTTTGTAATCGGCAACGGATATTGCAGAACTCCTCCCGACATCGAGGATACTTGAATTCCCACGGTACGGCCTGGGTTTTTAAGGGGGTGTCCCGTTTTACTGTCTATGATAACTGCTCCACTTGTGTTTTTATGAAACTGAGAAAACGAGCGAAATATATTGTGGTAGTAATGCATCGCTCGATATGGATGTATCTAAATTAACCCCAATTCTAATACTAGTTACTGCAAAAACCGAGATTTTCAATTACTTTCCAAAATTTGCGAATTTCTAACAATTTGCTTTTTCCTTTACAGACCCTGGTTCAATGCACAAACGCCGAAGCAGACAAACTGGCCCGGGACCCGCTTCTGTTGCCACATATCAGCGACGCAGTTCTCATCATTCTAGTGCTTCTGACGGAACAGGAACGTCACTACGAGTGCCTCAAGAACTGCCTCTCCAACTATCTGCACGTAGTGCAGGTAAGTACCTAAGAATACAAATAATCAAAATTTTCTTTTAATCAAATTGCCGCACCCTCAGAAACATCTTTTACCACCCCTTCTGATCGCGGAAGCTGCTGCACCGGGTCAACCCGGTCCAGCCGAACAACGTGCCGCGCTGGTCAGATCGCTGGTCAAGCTGATCGTAAAACTGCCAGACGCATCCCGCGATCGGTTGCTGGTCGCACTATCCTTCGGTTTATCCGCAATCGTTCGCCAGCTGCGAACCGTCGATGCCGGGCTGGATCTCGGCGATATCGAAAAAGTGCTGAAGCTGGAACAGCATCCTACGACGGTGGTAAAAATTAGGGCGGCTGCCACTGCAACGGCGATGGAACAAAACGGATCCAAGGAGGATGGTTGCGAGGTGTCCGCTGATTGTGCCGTGGCAATGGTGACGGAATAAAATCTGACTATGTATTTGTAAAGATTCGTGATAAGGAAAAAGAAAGGGACAACCGCTACAAATCGAACACGGTAAGATATTTGACTCTATATGTATATCTCGCAGATACACAGCTACTGAACTCTACTAGGGGCGGAACGCCAGCGCGCGCAAAGCTCAGTAAAAAAGTTAAAAGAAACAGATTGGACACAAATGCTACGTGATTTTAGGGAATGATTAGTGAATTAGGCTAACGGTTTTTTTTTGTTTGCGCGAAAAAAGTCAACCACCAAACCGGAATTCGAGAACTCATTCGCTCTGGAAACTGCGTTTTGTAAGAAATTTTTTTTTTTAATAGTTTAACTACTAAGCTAACAACCAATCGAATCGCAACAGAATTACAAAAAAAAACAACCAACACTAATCAATAAATGATTTACAACTATGCTTCGGGAGGGTATTTATCTTGAAATGATCCGAAAGTCCTTTTTGAGACTTCACAGTACAGCTGTACTCTGACCTTTTATTGTCCCAATTTACCTCACCTTTTTTTAAATAATGAAATCCTCAGAAAGTCTTCTTAAAAAAATCTATTTGATCAAAATCTGTTACTAATTTGAAATCTTTGAAAATTACCAATAGCGCGAAAATTTATCTTTGTAAGCTAATATTCCATTACAGAGACGAAATACCAATCAGCTGCAAATGTCGAGATTCGCGTCTCAGCTTGACCCCACTTTCAACTATTCCCGGCAGAGGCCAGCGCGTTACCGAAACCAGAATCGATCAACAACAGCACCATCGCATCGACGTCTGTCATCGCAGCTTCTACTGTGGCATTTGCATCGAACGCAGGTACTGCGCAAGGTCGCCAGCAGTATCTGTCACTTTGTCACTCGCACTCCGATCAACGTGCCGCTCTTCGACGACAGCATTTTCAGGAGGGAGAGAGAGCTGGAGAGACAGAGAGAAAAGTGGCGAGATCAAGCCACAATCTGCGGTTCCAGTCTGTACGGTTGGTCTGAGGTTTGCTGATGGGTATAGTAAGCCGTAGTATCCATCGGAGAGTCGAGCTAGAAAGAGCGAGAGAGCAGTAGTGTAAAAAGAAAAGTCGTATTTTCGGACCGATTACTCTTGGCTGGATGGAAGTGACCACTGTCTGATTTTCCTTCCAATTTTGTGCTTTATTATTCGAATGTTGTGCCGTCTGTTGTTCCAGTAGGAAAAGAGCAGTGCAGTGAAAAATATTTCTTCAACAGTCGGTAGAGGGGTTCGTGATAGTGCAAACCATAAGCCTGTTTGTGGCTATCATTTAGTCGCGGTACTGTGACGCAGAAATCGCCCCATTTTGAGGTCAAAAGTGCAGTCGACAGAAGTAAAACGGTCGAACAGTGGCAAAGTTGCTGTGGCAGGCACCAATAGAAGAAGAAGAAGAAGAAAAGGTACAGGAGGAAACCATCACGAAACAGACTGCAAAGAAGGCAAAGGAAAAAAATCAGTAGGCGCTCTATCGCCAGACGTGAAACTCCATTTTTTCTGTGGTTATCCTTCTCTTTCGCGCTGCAGCAAGCTGCCCGCAGAGAAGCATTCTCTCGCAAGGCACGGTCGTCAGCAGGGAAAAAAAGAAACTACGGGTAGTACAACCACGACACAAAGTAGGCGAAGACGGCGACACAAGCATTACGGAGTACTAGTAAGTTGCAGCGGCATCACCAGTCGAGGCAAAAGTCGATCGGAGTGAGAGAGAAATTTTCCCAATGTCGTGAAATGGAGCAGAAGAAGTGTGCAAAAGTGACAGAAGTGGCAGCAGTGTCTTCCAAGTTCGATTAATTGAGCACAATTGCGTTCCCCGATCGGGGTACGAGATTCAATTTACATTCGAGGACGGTGTCATTTTTTTCTGAGAACGATTGCAACCTATTAGATCGCAAGGCAGTCAAGAAAGAAAATTGATACGTACACGGTGGTGACTGATCAAGCAGCAAACGTACAGAGCCGTGTGGGCTATAGCTATATTGACACAGAGCCCAAATGCACGTATACACGCACACCGGACAGCATTAGAAGATCCGGGGAGTGAACCGGAGGGGACGCAGGCGGAACAAAATGAAGCCATAACACCTACGTTCACCATCTGCTCGGGAAAAAGCTGTAAAAAGGCTAGTTCCGGCGGGATAGCAGCGGCAGACGGACATGCTAGGGTGAGCTTTGGCCCGAATAAACCCTTTGACAGGTCCGGCTGGTCAGAAAAGTGACGAACGAATCAAAATATTTACATAACCCACGGTGTCAACGTCGATCGAAAGCGCACAGCTAGCTGCTTTCCAGTTGTGTGTTGTTTTTCTGGCCGTTCGTGCTGTGTGAGTGTGTTTCTTGCTATTAAAACACGACAAGAAAGTGCTTCGAAAGATAAAACATACGAGAAAACTAATAAGAAACGAGGGAATAAGAAAAAAAATGCTATTGGATGTAAGATAATCGAGCTGAGAGTGACACACCGTTTTGTGGAGTTATCGTAAAGTGGATTTGTAGCTTTGGTGGTTGTCTTAGTGAGTGAAGTGTGAGGAAAAAAGTGAACAACCTGAATCCGAGTGTTCTTTTCCTTTGCTCGATAGTTTTTCTTCCATCGGATTATCGGAAACTTTCGATGTGGATGAGCAGCCAGCGAGGCAATTATTTTCTTAGTTTTCATTTGGTTTTACCCTTTTATTTGTGCCTTAGTTCCTGCCGCATGTTTCTGCTACAATGCGAAAGCTAAGTGTCAACACGGGAGGAATGTCACGACAATCGAAAATAGCACCTCAAGCGAAGAAGGTGATGCCACCGGCTGTCCCGGACGTGTACGGAAGAACAACAGCGATTGGTGGAGGAGGGAGTACACAGGCGGTAGCTTACGCAACAACCGGCAGTGCGGTCGACGATAACGGGTTCAGCACCCAGCAGGAGACACCTTCTTCGCTGATGATACGCTACGATCATACGGATTTTGCCGATGATCAAGGAATTGATCTCACCCAATCGCCTGGTCGAGACAGCCCGATCAGTTTGTCCGGATCGGCTGGTTCCGGTTCGCGTCATTCAACGGCCAGTTTAGACTCGGGACGAGCTTCTTCCTATCTGACAGGAGCTTCAACATCTTCCAATCGCAGCGCTGGTGGATATGGGACACTATCATCTCCCCGCTGTTCCGTCAGTTCATGCTCGATTGGAAGCGGCAATCGGTTGAGCAATCACTCGAATCGCAGCGATCACGACATCATCTCGGAATGGCTGATGGAGATCCACTTTCATGAGTATACTTATTTGTTCTTGGAGGCCGGTTACGATTTACCGACCATAGCGAGAATGACGCCAGAGGATTTAACAGCGATCGGCATCAAACAGCCGACCCATCGAGAAAGACTGAAGCGACACATTGATGCGCTAAAATTACCTGATGCTTTGCCTAACTATGTTCCGGGGTCAATCGAAGAATGGCTACGGTTGCTCCGACTGGAAGAGTACGTCCAGCCACTGTTGGCCCAATGTTACGAAACCGTTAACGATGTAACCCAACTGACGTGGGAAGATTTAGAGGATATAGGAATAGTGAAGCTAGGTCATCAGAAAAAGATTTTGCTGGCGATTAAGCGCGTGAAAGATATCATCAGTGGAAAGCTTGGTGTTCCATATGTTGGTCCAGCGGCTATTCCGATGCTGCAACCGACCACGGCAGCATTACACTGTCAGCCGATGAGAGCACCGTTCGATGAATCGCTGGAACCGAAACAGCTGACTTACTCAACATTCATGAGGCAAACGTCAGCCGGAAATGAACAGTACTACTGTCAGCAGCATTTACAACAACAGCAGCAGCAACAGCAACCGATTTCCTATCCTCACGTCCACTTTGATGGCAACCAAGCAATCTATCGTCGCAGCTCGTATGACGATAGCGACATCACACCGACGAATGAAATATCCTCGTTGATGAGTAGCGAACATCACGGGACTGTAACCCATCAGCAATACTTCCAAGGTGGTGGAACACTTCCTAGGCAGCATCAGCGGAACAACTACGGTGTTCGGTTAACATTGTGCCAGAACCCTCCCAGCACTACTCAACGACAACGACCAATAGCAAAAATTGTAGCAAATAATCTTAAACTGGCACCCGCCCTGGATGGTGGTCCTGCCCCACCCTATCCAAATCCGATGATTGGTCACATCGAAAATGTCGAAATGGCCACTGCCGCACTAGATGCCATGCACTTCTCAAACTATTCTTCCTTCAATCATCATCCGCTTAAATACAATCCCACGCCCGCTAGCCAACAGCCTCAGCCGATCTATCACAATCAAATTATACTTCAACAGCAACAACAACAACAGCAGCAGCAGCAACAACAACAACAGCAACAATTCTACTCTAATTATGCCGGCCAAACGCATCAAACAACAGTCGAAATCCACAAAACCCAGCACGACAACAAAAGCAACTCCAGCCTGGAATCAATCGATCAGATTCCGTTCGCTAACGAAAACGCCGGCACGATCAAGCAGCGCTCGATGAACCGTGCAGAGCACCACCCCCTGCACATGCTGTCCCATTCTTCGTCCTCAACATCGTCCTCGTCGTCGACTGGTTCGATCACGACGACCCTAGCCGGTTGCATACAGCAGCTATCACCGCCGCAGTCGGAATCACAGCAGCCGGGATCTCAACAGCAGCAGCAGCAACAGGCCAATTGCTCAATGGCCATGTCCGGATCGGCATCGACGAACGTTTCACCGACGCAGGTTGCCGCCGCCGCCCAGATCGGTGTAGTCGGAACAAACGTACTGAACGACATCGGCAACATGCTGGCCAATCTGACCGATGAGCTGGACGCGATGCTGGAGGAGGAGAATCGCGTCGGGATCAGCGATGGGGAGTAAGTAGATTTTCGTTTTTCTCAATAATTTATATTGTCTAATTCGTTAGATGCTAGATAAAATCTAGCCTGTTGGAGCTGCATTAGTTCCTACATCGAGAGGTCAGTTTTTTTGTTTTTGTTTAGGGTATTGATGAGTTGGTCCCTCTCCGACAGCGACTGCGGTACAAAATGTTTCGTCACTTTTCGTGTTGATGCCTGAAACAAAGAACAACAATTTAAAACATAAGAAGACAGAAGAAGTTTGACAGTCATTTCATGGCCCACTAGAAACATTTAGACTTGTTTTGAACTGACTGAAACTGACTTTACTTTTATGGGAAAATGGAAAAGCATTCTGACAGCTTTAGATCCGGTTGTTCCTATTTTGATTTTTTTTTCTGTTAGCGGATAAAACAAACATTGATCCATTTGTATTTGAGATTCATTTCTTAACCAAAAACTTCCAACTTCTGTTCCAAAATTTTACAAAACCTTATCCTTTTCTCAAGCCTTCTTTCAGATAAAGCAGTTTTTACCTGAAAACGTGCTAAGTTTTCATATAATCCAAATCCTTATTCTGTAAATTTTTCTTACTTCTTGATTCATTGAGTTTTGGAATTCATAGTTTTGGATTTCTTTTTGCCTTTCTCATATAAAGAAAGGCTATTTTTTTAATTGGATTAGTTGACTATCTGCTTCTTGGAAACAACGGGATAATACTTGAACTCTTCCCTAGCTAGCTTCGCGAACTGAATTTTAGATTTCAAAAATTCTAGGACTTGCGAGGTTTTAAATAATAAAAATTTGTCTTCGATTTTGAATTCTGATCGTGAAGTGATCGCTGGACAAGTAACTATGTTCCAAGATTACTGGATCGTATCGTATAATACGAATAATTTTCCTGGGGATAAACGTCACTTATCTACCCGCGTCAATTCGCTGTATGTTACGCAACCACAGGTGACAGTGTCATACGCCACAACCTGACTGCCCAACCAATCAAGGTAAAAAAGTGTTTGTACTTGAAACCACGTCGACGCATTCATTTCTTTATATGGTATACAAAGTGTGAAACTCGAACAACATCACCGTTTGATTTTCTGTCAGAAACACTTTTATCAGCACGCCCCACACACCCGTCCAATGACACCAGTTCCCCGTGGACTCTGCACCACGCCTGCTACGTCTTTCTTTCTTTCTTTCCCCGTGTGTGGAACGTGTGCCGAACAATGATTTAAATGTTGTTTACCGTACAGTGGAAATGGAGCTGATAAGGCCGCCACTTCGCGTAGTCAACCGCCTGACGAATCGAATGCCAAGATCATCATGACCTGAACAAAGGGAACATGTATGTGTGTCGCGTTGTACAGCTAACTTGCTGACACAATTCGAATGTGTTGGTCACCTAATGACTTCCCGCTACAATTATAATTGAAAAATTTACGCGTGTTTTTTGAAAAGGGCCAATAAGCATACTGTCAAAATTTACTTTGAGAGGAAATTCTGGCCAAACCATCAATCGCCGATTATAAGGACAGCAGTAAACGAAAGAGAAAACTTTTCTCTTTTATAAAATGCCAACGTCCACTCTTGGCGAGCTACGGTTTGTCCAGAATATTCTCTCAAAGTGAAATTTGACAGTATGCTTATTGGCCGTTTACAAAAAATTGAATTGTACCGAGAACCGAACTGGTGGCTCCACTTCGACTAGCAGCTCAGCCTTTAAGTATGTTCACACACCCCGTCCTCGAATCTAATCGCTACCCAGAGCTAACGAGAGTGAGATAGAGTTGATGAGCGTTTCAGCGGGAACAACGTGACTTCCCGCGGACCAAGTACAAATCGATTTAAGATAAGGGGGTTAAACAACGAACAGCTCATTGGTAGTACTTTGCCGGTCAACACGTCAACAGCTCAGCACGGGCCTAATTCAGGCTGTAGGACAGTTCGCCGACAGCACGTAATTAGCGTTCGAAGAAAACGAAGGCAATTGCATTTGAAAGTCTGATGGAATTTTCTCTATCGCAGTAGGCATTGGTAATAAATGTCGGCAGTTCAAATTCCAAGATTTATCAGCTTCTTGTCAGTCGCTGGACCTTCAATTGAACCGACTGAGTAGTGGTAGTAGGCGGGGATGTTTGAACAGCAATCATTTATAATTATTATTCATAATAGTTTGTTGTTGTGTGCGAATGGATTGGTCGTGCGTAAGCTTTGTACAAAATCACTTTTCTGTTAGAGCGACATGGTAAGTTAAACGTGCGATTCACACGATACGTTCGTCAACGGGTCAGTATATAAAAACGTACAGTCATTGTTCCCTCAGCATACATTGAATG
The DNA here is from genome assembly GCF_030247195.1 of Topomyia yanbarensis. Lineage (NCBI taxonomy): Eukaryota > Metazoa > Arthropoda > Insecta > Diptera > Culicidae > Topomyia > Topomyia yanbarensis. The sequence goes on along the minus strand of NC_080670.1, from coordinate 215,102,959 downwards.
CATTTGCACGTTACGTACAACAAATCATTGCGTGCCGTCATGTTGTGTGTGAACGTTTCCATAGAAACTGCATGCAACTAACTGCGTCGTCCTGTACTGGCGACTGAAGCTTAGTGGTCAGAGACTGCAGATAACTTGTTGACGATTTTGTGTCCAGTTTTGAAAAGATTCTGTACACCGTATTTTTTTAGCAAAATCGCTTGGCTGACACTCCATTTTATATTTCAGCTTCCAACAGATTGCCAATTGTTTATGCTTATGAAATGCATGTGTTACTGTGAAGCTGTTGTGACCGAAAGTTTGTTGTCAGATCTACGATTATGTGATAATTTTATTGAGGGGAAAAGAAACTTTGTATTTTTTACGCAGAAATAAATTTTATCAATTAAACAAAATTGGGATGTAAGGTAAGACACACAACCTTAGCAATGTAGAATAACTTTTTTTGGCTCATATATTGATCTCAAACTTTCGAGTATTACCATGGACTTTGGGGCAGGAAGTTTTAGGAAGTCGCGTAGAATTCATGGAAATCTTGCATGCAGAATATCTACACTGAAAAAAATCCAAACGTTAATTCTATTTGCTTCAAACCGCTTAAAATTCATATGAAGAAGAAATGCTATTGTTATCTCGTGCACACATATCTTCTATGTGTCAACTGTATAAACTATGTATGAACACACATAAGTTATATGTGCATATTGTTATAGAATGGGGTTTTATGTGCCCAATAGTTATGAAATGTGAATGTAAGATTAATATTTCTTGTAAATACACACATTAGGTTTATGTGCCAGCAAATAGTGTCTATATGCCTCCGTTAATTGCAAAAATCTATGTGTAAAATCAATAGGCATAACGTTTACTTTTTTTTGAGTGTACGAGCTTCCGGAATGTTCTACCAATATCAGGGTAGTTCTGTAAACGTCAGAGAGGTTCTCTGGAATTTATGAATATTTTAAGACCTTGAAGGAAATCTTATTTTTTTTAAGATTTAAGAATATTTTACTTCATATCAATGTGGTCGTGATTGCTGAATTTGTGAATTCCTTTATTTTCATCCATTTGAACTGTTGTCACACTTTTTCCCAAGTTGACCAGTGATCGTTTAAGCCATAAGCCGTCCGGTATGGCCTTCAAAAGAGCCACAAATTCGGCTGTTGAAAGTGAGACGCTAGACTGTTTGCGAAACGTCCAAGAAATCGCTCCACCATTCATTCATTTATTTAGTTCAATATCATTTTCCTGATAACACTGAATCAACAATTTGCCTCCACAATACTCGATTTGTAGCTGCAGCTCTCCATCGTCGGTTACGCCCAACACTCGCCAAATCACGTTCCACCTGGTCCGCCCATCGTGCTCTCTGCGCTCCTCGCCTTCTTGTACCAACCGGATCATTAGCGAACACCATCACTGCATGATTGTTGTCCGGCATTCTTGTAACATGCCCTGCCCACCGTATCCTTCCAGCTTTGGCCACCTTTTGGATACTGGGCTTGCCATAGAGTGCAGCGAGCTCGTGGTTCATCCTTCGCCGCCACACACCGTTCTCCTGCACACTGCCGAAGATCGTCCTTAGCACCCGCTCCCGCTTGAAAACTCCTAGCGCTTGCAGGTCCTCCTCGAGCATGGTCCAAGTCTCGTGCCCGTAGAGAACCACCGGTCTTATAAGCGTTTTGTACATGGTGCATTTGGTGCGGGGGTGAATCTTTCTTGACCGCAGTTTCTTCTGGAGTCCATAGTAGGTCCGACTTCCACTGATCATGCGTCTTCGGATTTCACGGCTCACGTTATTGTCAGCCGTTAATAAGGATACTAGGTAGACAAAATCGCTGTTTCCTAGCCGGATCATGTCGTTTTAGGTTCCGCCTACCAGCATATACTTTGTTTTGGACGCATTTACCACCAGTCCGACCTTCGCTGTTTCGCGTTTCAGACCGTTCTAAATGCTCGGGCGATAGTGTCCATGTCGTCCGCGAAGAATACAAATTGGCCGGACTTCGTGAAGATCGCGCCCCGGCTGTTGAGCCCGGCTCGTCGCATCACACCTTCCAGAGCGATGTTGAATAGTAGACACGAGCGTCCATCACCTTGTCTCAGTCCCCGTCGAGATTCGAATGGGCTGGAAAGTTCACCCGAAATCCTTACGCTGTTTTGTACACCGTCCAACGTGGCTTTGATCAGTCGAGTCAGTTTCAAGGGAAAGCTGTTTTCGTCCATGATTTTCCATAGCTCTACGTGGTCGATACTGTCGTATGCCGCCTTGAAGTCGTTGGACAGATGATGACCTGGTATTCACGGCGTTTCTGGAGGATTTGCCGTACGGTGAAGATCTGGTCCGTTGTCGACCGGCCATCGATGAAGCCGACTTGAGAACTTCCCACGGACTCATTTACTTTAGGCGATAGACGACGGAAGATGATCTGGGATAGCACTTTGTGGGCGGCATTCAAAATGGTGATCGCTCGGAAGTTCTCACACTCCAAATGGTCGCCTTTCTTGTGAATGGGGAAAATCACCTCTTCTTTCCACTCCTCCGGTAGCTGTTCGGTTTCCCAGATCCTGACTACTAACCGGTGCAGACAAGTGGCCAACTTTTCCGGGTCCAACTTGATGAGTTCTGTTGCGATACCATCTTTGCCAGCTGCTTTGTTGTTCTTGAGCTGTTGGATGGCATCCTTAACTTCCCTCAACGTGGGAGTTGGTTCATTCCCGTCCTCAACTGCACTGACGTAGTCAAATCCTTCGTTGCCTTGGTCATCATTCAGGTGCTCGTCGAAGTGCTGCTTCCACCTTTCGATCACCTCACGGTTGTCCGTCAGCAGGCTCCCGTCCTTATCCCTACATATTTCGGCTTGCGGCACGAAGCCTTTGCGGGATGCGTTGAGCTTCTGGTAGAACTTCCGTGTATCTTGAGAACGGTACAGCAGTTCCATTTCCTCGCACTCCGCTTCTTCCAGGCGGCGTTTTTAATGTAGAATACATTTAAGGTTTCAATATAGGGGTCCCGTTTCAAAATATCGGCTGCGGCGCCGCGTCAGATTTTGAACGTTAATAACTTTTATCATACTTAACAGAATGATTTGATTTTTAGACCAATTTGTTGCAAATATGTTCCTCTATGCTGTATTAAAATTTGAAGTATGTATAACATGTACTAATAACAAAAAAAATGTGTTTTGAAAAATCTTTCGAAAACGACTCGGAAAAGTGAAAATTTTCAGCCCATCCCGCACAGAGCCGTCGTTATGGTAGACCAACCGAACAATAAAATAATGAAAAGTTTATATATAGGTCCATTACATGTTTGTTCGTATGGTTATTCGCATTGGGTTGCTTGACGAGAGCACTTGGTGGGGGAAAGACGGCATATTCCTTTGGTTAGGCCATTAGAAGCCGGACGGAAAGGAAAGGCTCATGCACGGCACGAGAACGAGCGAGAAAGCGATAGTAGTGCATATTAGCGCGATTATATAAATATCTGTCGGTCGGTTTTTCTCATCATTCGTATTCGTTCAAGCACTAGCAAGCAGCCAGTCCACCGAAGGAAAGCAGTTGGCAATAGCGACGGACGGAAAAAGTGCCCCAGCTACTGGTGACTCATCGGAACTGTCGCCCTGCAAGAATTTCGCCCCAACTAAAGGGCAACAGAGTAGGCTATCGTTCCAGCGTCTGGGTCGTGAGATTGTGCAGGACTGCAAAGTCGAGCTACGCTTACAAAGCTCAGTCGTAATGATGCCCCGAGAAGCCAACGATGCCTACTTGGTCGGTTTGTTCGAGAATGCAAAATAGTGCTTTCTAGCTCACCGTGTCCGCGGGGAGTGCGTCTGAATTATGCTCCCGCAATAAAACAATAAACGGTTCTTTACAGGACCAATTAATTGTGTTCTAATAAGAGTTAAACTGAAATTTACATTTTATGGTGTATAACAAATAATTTTCAGAAAGCAATATAAGAAATACGATGTGTGGAAAGAAAGAAAGAGAATTTAAATTATCTTCTCTCGCTCGTTTTCGTGCACTGCTTTTCCATTCCTTTCTGCTGCTACTACCATCATAACTAAAACGAATGTGCGTGTTCCCCCACCATCTCATGGCCAGTGTTGCCACAATTGCATGTCGCTATAACAATTTGAATTATTTTATTGATCCTCTCTAGTATTGATAAAATATAGAACATGCAAAGTACACTAGTCACATGCTTTTATTCGAACTTTTTGGCAGCCTCCGTTGATTAACTGCATAAATCGATTTGTTTGTGCAGCTCCTTGCTAGTAGCAAACTAAATAGCCTTTATCAGCGCTAACAAATAAAACAAAAGAATTTAAATTTGTGAAAATCTTCTCCTTCCTTCTTTTCAAATCTGCAACATTCTTTGAAAATATTGTTGGAATGTTGTTATTGAAAAACTGAACATGCAAGTTTGCTAGCACTGGCCACTAGATTGAAGGCGATGGAAAGACAGAATATTCGTTTTGGTTATGCTAGTATTGGTAACCGAACGGAAAGGAAAGGCACAGGAATGGCACGAAAACGAGCGGGAGAGCGATAGTAGTGCTTTCTCGTGTTTTCATATATGAATATTGGTCGGTCGGTTTTTCTCATCATTCGTATTCGTTCAAGCACTAGCAAGCAGCCAGTCCACCGGAGGAAAGCAGTTGGCGATGATGACGGTCCGCAAAAGTGCCCCAGCTACTGGTGGCCCATCGCAACCAACTACCGATCAGGAACTGTCGCCATGCTAGTATTTCGCCCCAACTAAAGGGCAACGGAGCAACTAATCCGCTGGCTAACATTCCAGCGTCTGGTTCGTAAGGTTGTGTATTACTTCAAAGTCGAGCTACGCTTACAAAACTCAGCCGTAATGAAGCCACTGATGCCTACTTGGTCGGTTTGTGGGAGTGGGCGTAAATTACAATAAAAGCAACGGTTCTTTTCAGGACCAATCAATTGTGTTCTAGTGAGAGTTAAACTGAAACTTTTATTTTAAGGTGTGTAGCAAATTTTCAACAAGCAACATAATACGTTGGGTGGAAAGAAGTAGCTTGCACACGGAACAAAAATTTAAATTATCCTCTCGCTCGTTTCGTGCACTGCTTTTCCATTCCTTTCTACTGTTATTATCAGTATTACCAAAACGAATGTGTTGTTGCATGTGTTTAAGAGAAACGTTGAAGTCGCATGCTTCTATTCAAGCTTTTTGGCAGCCCCCGTGAACTAACTGCATTAAATGATTTTTTGTGCAGCTCCGTGCTAGTAGCAAACAAAATGGCCCTACCAGTGTCTGATTCGTGAGATTGTGCAGGATTTTAAAGTCGAGCTAAGCTTATAAAGTTCAGCCGTAATGGTACCCGAAGAAGCCAGTCTTGTCGTTTTGTTCGAGGCTACAAAACAGTTCGCCAGGCACGTAACTATCATGCCAAAAATATCCAACGATCCAGCGCATCACCATCAACACAAACGCCGATACCAAAGGTTCTTTTCAGAACCACCATTATTACCATAGAGAATTATTTGAAAATTTCCCATTCAAACGTGATTCTGTTGAATATTATTAGATTTAAATTAACGTCTCGAATTGAAATCACGACGCTCCGGTTCTGTGACAGACATTACCCACCCATCTTTTTTTATTGTGACCACGACACCCCATTTCAATATTTCTGAATGAACAGAAGGTCGAGTTTGGAAAGTTTGTAACTTTCATTGTACTTAACCAAATTACACAATGTTCGCACTAATGATTCAGAAATATGATCAGGAATCTTCTGTTAGATTTGTAAGTATGTATAATTTACATGAATAAAGAAAAATTGATTTTCAGGAATCAATTATTATCTGTTCTTCCATTGGCCAGTACTACGCGACTTCCTCATGCTAACAATTAATTTCATCGTTAGCCATCTCCCTCACCAAGGCCAACAACGCCAACAAAACCGGTCCTTTTCAGGACCACCATCATTTTTGTAAAGAATAATTTGAAATATTCCTCGCCCAAATCAGCTTTTGTCCGAAAATCCTAATGAGTATCAACATATTTGAAGAACGTGTTCCTTATGTATTCTACATCTCTCCGGTTATGTCGCAGACATTACCCACCCATCTTTTTTCTCCCGGAAGAGGTGTGTCTGCTGCCTCCGTTTCTGTTTGTATCGTTTCACATTCTGTCGGGTTCCATGCTGCAGCATGACCGCTCGCGCTGCATTCTTCTCCTCCAAAAACCGCTCCGCACTCCTCGTCGAACCAATCGTTCCGTCGTCTCCGTTTCTCGTACCCGACAATGTCGTCAGTTACGTTGTTGATGGCTGCTTTTACTGTTCTCCAGCAGTCCTCTAGATGGGCCACGTCGAGCTCTCCCTCGTCCGGCAACGCTGCCTCGAGGTGCTGTGCGTATGCAGTGGTGACATCTGGTTGCTTCAGTCGCTCCAGACCGTACCGAGGCGGCCGCCGGTACCGTAAATGATTAATGACGGATAGTTTTGGGCACAATTTAGGCATCACCAGGTAGTGGTCAGAGTCGATGTTAGCACACCGATAGGTCCTGACGTCGATAATGTCGGAGAAGTGCCGTCCATCGATCAGGACGTGGTCGATTTGCGATTCCGTCTGTAGCGGTGATCTCCAGGTGTAACGATAAGGGAGGCTGTGCTGGAAGAAGGTGCTACGAATGGCCATGTTCTTGGAGGCGGCGAAAAATCGCTCCACCACTGTACTGAAACAAGAAGCCTCTATTCAATTTGCGTTCATCGCCTAGTCGATTAAACCTGTGTCATCTTTGTTCACCCGAAGCCGCGGTGCATTTTAGATAGCGTTTTACTCGCTTAAACTCAGTCCAGTCTCGCCAAGAGCTTATTCTCCGACTAAGAATAGATACGGACGTAGATATGTCTAGCCGTGAATTCACTGCTATATACTAACATGAACCAGACATTGGTAGTCATGGTTGGTTGGTTGGTAGGAATGTTGCATCTTTTCATATCTTGTATCGAGAGGAATTATTAATACCTTAACATGCTCCGAGCCGGTTGTTTTGATGACATCAATAAGATATTGCTGCTGGCTCCTCCTGTATCCTTTTCGACATCAACAACCAAATACTAATGAACTTCTCTTAAACTGTTGACGACGAAATTGTTCTTCAGCGTCTCTACCAAAGACTCTATAGTAGCCCTGTCGTCGTTCGAAATTATCAGATTGTCAACGCTAACTAGAACAAACACAAGCCAAGGGTAAATAACGTCTTTGAAATACTTCATCAACACAAGTACATGAAGCCGATTATTTCAGGATCGCGCAATTGGCTTCAACTCGCACAAACCTTTCTTTAGACAGCATACCTTGCTTTCCGCTTCTTTTACAGCAAATACAGGATGCCGCCGAATGAGAATCTCCTCCTCAAGATTGCCGTCGAGGAAAGCTGACTTGACAGCGTACTGTTGAACTATCATCCTCCAATCCAATCCGGTGCAAAGATTTCGTTAAATTCACTTATTCAGTTACGTAACGCTGGTTGAGGTATTGAGCAACAAGCCGTGCTCTGAAGCGCCTTATATTTACGTCCGAGTCCCAGTTACTTCCCAGCGCTCGACTTTCTGGTGGCAGTTCAACAATCTCTCAAATGTCATTAGGTTAGGCGAATGTCTTGCGATTCTGCGTAGCCTAGGGTTCCATCTCTAGCTCTTGCTGCTGTTGTTCGTTCAGACCGACGGATTGTCAGCTTTAGCGGGTCGTCTAATGGTTCCTGAAAGAGTTCAACGTCGTTAGATTAGTCATACAAAAGCATTCAAGTTCCTAGGACTTTGACAACGTGTTTTTCGAATCCATTTTAGAAGCAGCACGAGGTAAAACTACATGGAGTATCACATATCACGAACTGGATACACGCAATGCTTAGCAACCGATATCTGTGCTCATTGTTAAGACAAGTAGAGATAAAAAACTGAGTGTCTGAGGATGTCCTCAAGGCGGTGTTCTGTCACCACTTCTATGGAACCTTGTCGCCGATGGCTTGTTGAGGAAGCTTACTGAGCTTGGGTTTCCGACGTATGGTTTCGCCGATGATTATCATATAATGATCGCTGGTATTTGCATTAACACACTTTTTGATTTGTTAAGCAATGGTGTCTTCATGTTGGACTATCAGTTAATCCAAATAAAACATCAATGGTGCTTTTCACGCAACGAAGGATTACAACCGGAGCTAGTCCACTGCAGCTCTTTGACTCTGAAATTATTATCGCAGATCTAGTTAAGTACGTTGAGATAATTCTTGACTCAAAATTTAATTGGACAGCTCACATCGAAAGCTTTCAAGACCTTCGGCGAATATAGACGGGCTATCGGCAAATCTTGGGGACTCAAACCCAAGTACACAACAATTGTTAGACCAATACTGGCATACGGGTGCTTTGTTTGGTGGCAGAAGGGAGAAGTCATGACAATCCAATCAAAGTTAAACCATCTGCAGAGGATGGTCTTGATAGCGATGACTGCTGCTCTAGAGGCACTCTTGAACATAAAACCACTACATGTGTTTCTGAAAGAAGAAGCACTTTCTTGTGCATACCATCTTAAGGTTACTGAGCTCTGGAACAGTAACCCAATAGATCGTTCAACTAGCCACACAAGACTGTGGTCCCAAATGATTACTTGGGATGAATATACATTTGCTCCCAGTGACCTTACACTCACATGTAGTTTTCCTTTTAGAACTTTCAATGTAAGAATTCCTCTTCGCGAGGAATGACTGTCTGGTTGGGTGGAGCGACAACTTGAAGATTATGTAGTTTGTTATAATGACGGTTCTTTGTTGGAGAGCCGAGCCGATGCTGGTGTATACTGTCGTGAAATGACATTAAACCAGTCTCACTTGCTTGATAGAGACTGTACCATATTCCAAGCAGAAGTCTTTGAGATTCTGTGTAGCGTACAATTGGCACTTCGACAGGGAATTTGCGGCAAAAGAATCTATTTATGCTCTGACAGTCTGGCTGCCCTGAAAGCACTTAGTTCGGCAGATTCGAAATCGAAATTAGTAATCGCATGTCGAACTCAAATCGAAGAACTTAGCATTTCCAATGCTATCTACCTTCTATGGGTACCCGGTCGTTACGGTGTTACTGGAAATGGTGGCGCTGCGACTGACTTCGTTGGTCCAGAACCGGTTCTACCACTGTCGATAAGTTGGATAAAGCACAAGATTTGCTCTTGGGCTGCATTCGAACATGCCAATCATTGCCGTAGCTTGTAAACTTGCGTTCAAACAAAGACTTTTCTGCCGGATGTGAGTCCAAAAATGTCGAAGACTTTGTTGCATTTTTCCAAGCGCAACTGCAGTATTCTAATCAGGGCACTGACTGGACATACTGCAAACTCAATTATCACATGACTACTATTCAGCGTGCTGAGTATTATTCATGTGATCTTTGTGAATCCGATTACGGAACAACATATCATTTGGTATGCAACTGCCCTGTAGTAACTCATTTTTTGGTTCTCCATACATAGAAGAACCTACAGAGTACAGAGAGCTATAATTTTAGCCGTTTAATAGTCCAAACAATGTTCTAAAACATTTATATAACAGAAAAAATCTAGCAGAAGACTTATGATGAAAAAACTGTTATAAAGGGGCCGTTCACAAATAATGCCCCGCATCTTAAAAAGCTTAAAAGATAAAGAGTTGAAGTCTTCAGCTAAAATATTAGTAACAAGTTTTTCTACTACTGTGCTGAAGTATTTGCCTATCTGAATTATTGAAGAAAATAAATTTCATTTTTAGGGGGATTAATCATCAATCTAATAAGACAGAAGGACGGGGAGTTCTATTCCAAGAAACTTTCTCGAAGACACCATATTGGTAAAGTTAACAGTTTTGACGCAATCTAAGAAAAAACCTTTTTTGCTCTTTGAGACAGGGGTTGTGCAGGGGTTGGAAATCTAATTCCTGCTATTGTACCCCTAACCTTACCACTTCCCCAAACCTTTCCAATAAGGGAAATGATAAACAATACGATTCTTGGCAAGGCACAAATCTCCAATCAAGATGGGGAACGTGGCATTTGAGCTAGACGCTACTGGTTTCTGAAACTCGATTACCAGTTACGTCTCTGAATGTCACTGTTGATGTCATTATCGATGAGCACCAGTTAGTCCAAATACACGAACAAATCAACTTCCTAGAGCATATCGTCTCCATCAATTGATATACTCGGTGGAAGGCGTAATGTTTCTTCCTTCGAAATCTCTTGCTCTTATGTATTTTTTTTTTTGATGCATTTCTGATCAATTCGTTTTGCTTGAACCTTCAGTCGTATGTACGTCTCTACTAGAGTGACAACAAAAAATTACCCCTATTGGCCCACTCCTGAGTCGATTCCTAGTCCCACCAGGAGTACTTGCTACAAATTTGAAGCAACGCGCCTGAAGTTTATATGGGATTTTTCGACTGTTTGCGTGGACAAAATCCACTGGTGGGCATTTTTGCCGCTAGATGGCACTGCATGTATCGTACTATCACTGTAAATGAAAATAAGAAAGATAGTATAACTGTCTACAACTTTGTCGAAGACTGCTAGTCAATCCGAAGTTATTAAACTTTTAACGAAGTGATGTCTGAGTCAGTTTTGCATGGGGCCTAGCAGTGCATGGTTGTGTATAGGTATTCGGTTACCACCAACTATACAGTTTTGTGAGATAATGGTTAGATTTAACTGAATAGTATGTTCAGAAGAATTGTAGTACATGATTCGAGTTTGGTTAGAAAATTTTAGTTCCACCTGTGACCGCATTGAGGGCGCCAACACTAACACGAAGACAAAAAGCTGAACAAACTTTCGGAAATTCGTACCACCCGTGTCAATCCTCGCTCTTCTTATTGAGCAGTAGAGAAGAGAGCCCATCACGTTGCCGCATCTCTTCCCGTGTTCGTGCATTATATGCCATAGCTGGTCTCTATCGATTGTATTATACGCGGCTTGAAATCTTGGAACAGGTGATAAGTGGGCACATTGCATTCGCGACATTTTTGAGGGACTGTCGCGTAACGTTATGTCACGTCATGTCACGTCACGTCACGTCGCGTCGCGTTACGTCGTGTCACGTCATGTCACGTCACGTCACGTCATGTCATGTCACGTCATGTCACGTCACGTCATGTCATGTCACGTCACGTCACGTCATGTCACGTCATGTCATGTCACGTCACGTCATGTCATGTCATGTCATGTCATGTCACGTCACGTCATGTCATGTCACGTCATATAACGTCACGTCATGCCATGTCACAAGACAAGCCAAGGCGTAATTGTCCTGTAATTATTACCAATTACATGACAAGACAATCACAATAACATGGCAATGGCTAAACAATATTTTACCAAAAGGATTTTTTTAATTAGACGAAAGTTTACGCATGAGGGCACAAGACGTGTGACTTTGGGTTTAGTGTCCAACTTTCTTCAATTGGTGTGGGTTTTGGACTTATCTAACGGGCTTTGAGTTGGTGTCAGTTACTGATGAGGAGAATTCGTAACACTAACAACCAAACTTTTGACAATTACATGACTAGACAAGAAAAAATGACCATGGCAATTGAAATGACAGCGACAATGACATGATATGGTAAAACGAAGCAATCGTATACTGAACATTTTCATTAGATGACGTTTTTGAAATTGATGGGGGTGAATAGAAAAATATTACCGTGACGATTAATTTTGTAGCGTATTAAGCCATTCTATGCGAATCTTTTTTGGCAAATTGATCGCGAGACTTATCTGTGTTGTACTTTATTTTGAGACAATTTCTAGCAGCATGTAAAATCCTTAATCAGCAACTACTAACGAAACCTTTTATTTTTTAGCTAAACAAAAAATTACGGCGACGCTGAAGAAATTCAAAGAGGAAACGGTCAACCCAAATGACCCAAGCTGGAAACGGAAACCGTTGGCAAAGATTATAAACCGACGGAAAACACAAAAAATAGTCCCATAAAAGCAAGAACTCTGGTAAAACCCATTTTTATACTAGCCGATAATGATTCAAGCCGCAAAGAGGATTACGCTGGAAGCGGAAGCAGCAGCCCGGTAGCATCCATCATCAATAGGCTGATTTAACAAAATTCCGTTCTTTTTTTTTGTTCTTACCCTCCACGCTCGTATATTATAGTTTAAAACTGAACACAAATCTACTTAAAAGTGTTCCCATCTAGCTATTCCCTCTGCTGCCACAACTTCCACAATGCAACCATGTCAGATCTCCGAACCCACGAAGGCACGTCTAGAGTCGTGTGTTTATTTCGCTCATCCGGGAAAGGAGGCAATAATTGAGTTATAGATTGAACGATTGGATCTATTGCCCAGACGAAAAATCCAATCTTCATCCAGAATTAAACCATGCACCATAGGCGCATATACCTACCGGCTCTGATTGGCTGGCTGACTGAAAATTTAGAGGAAGTAGTGGCGGTTGCGGTGCGGCAGCAACACAGCAAATTTGGTTAGATATTGGGTTCGAGAAACTATAACTAAGTTTGAAGCTCACGGATGGATAGAAACAACCAGCAGGAAGCATGATAATCGATCGTAAAATTAGCAAACGGAAAGATTTCAGAACGGGGGCCAATCCACACCAGCTGTCAAGTGTTTGCTGCCACCTGCTTGCTTGATGGTGGCATCATTCAGTGTGTTTACCTTTTCCCGCGTTGGAAAATAAATTATAGATTATTATTGCCACTACCAGGTCACTTCGATGCCGTTTCGTAGCAAATGTGCAAACACTCCGTCAATACAATTTAGCAGGCAGTCGGCGTGGCGTGCGCGCGTGTTTACACAAATCACGCATTACCATTTTAAACGAACCGCGCGCCTCCACCGCAGCTACTATATAGCCATACCACCCGCGAGATGGCAAATGTCATTCACTGTGTTGTCTCTATTTTTTTTTTTTTGGCTGCCGTCAAATAGGAGAGTGCTCAACAGCTTGGTTTGCCAAAAAAGAATCCAGTCCACACAAACACTGAACAACGGACCAATTTATGGGTGTCATAAATAATAAACAGGCCGCGTGAGTGGAGCATCGCGTTTTTTTTTACTTAGTTCTTAAACACTATAATCGCGTGACCTCATCGGTGCTGATGGGCTGAAGTAGCGAAAGATAGGCAAACAAGAAAAATTACGCCCCCCGGTAGTATTCGTTTTTTACTCGTTTCTCAACTTCGGGTGGCGCTAGCAGAATAAGAAGTGACACTCGCGTTGATGGCCTGCTGCGGTGGATAATGATGCGGTATCATGCTTGCTGCTGGAAACCATAGCTATTGTTTTCTGCCAGCGAAATACACAAAACGAAATAAGTGTGATCTATTTATTTACTTAAAACTAGTTTTTGTATTGCATTTTTTTACATGAGGTACAGCCGCAGTCCTATAGTTTTAAGCATTTCCAATCGAAATCGAATCACAAGGCAAAACCGATGCAAATTTTCCAAATAGTATAACGAAAGGAAAGAACATACCTTCAGAGCAGCAGTAATTATTATTCGACCAGACATTCCTAGTACTTTTTGCAGGCAGAGAATATTTCCATGTTTATAGTGCAAGCAGCATAGAAAAGCAACTTTTTTGTACACTGAAGAAGAAAAATAAGAAACAGCAACAAAAAACAACAACAAAACGAATCGCCCATAAACACCAGTTTAGTACCAGATTTATGAACCGAAGCATTTCCAATAACTAACTAATATTAATAGAACACGTGAACAAAAAAGCGCATACATATATTTTTAGAAGTTTTCCCAACTCGCTCCAGCGCGTAGCAACATTTTGTAGCCTTTTGCGTTCGTTTATTTACAAACAAATTCATCATTCGGCGGAAGAAGCGAGAACACGTGTGCGTAGCAAAACGAAACGAACTCGAAGAAGGGACGAAAAGCCATAGAAAGATTTCCCTATACACAATTAGGAACGAGCAGCAGCAGCAGGCGTCGGCTCTAATAGTGTGCTCTATAGGTATAGAAAGGCGATGAGCTAAATGGTCCGCGATCCAAGTAAGCCACGCACTGTGCTCGCGATGCGATGTGGTTGCGTTGGATACGACGGAGGTGAAACAGGAAGAACAAATCGCTTCACGGAACGAGTTTCGTTCGGTTGTGAAGTAAGATGGTGTGGGTGGATGGAGGAGGGGAAGGAAAACCGATTTTTCAAAGTGCAACCATATGTGCGGTGCAGAGCCAGTCGCCAAGCAGCCGGTGCGTGCGCGCCCGATGATTAACGGCGGGTGAGAGGATTTAGAAATCAAAAACAAAAAAAAGACAGAACACTGACAGGGGGTCGAAGAATCGCCCACAAATAGCGATGCAGGTCGGTCGCGCGTTTGGGTGCAAGATATTTTTAATGTAGGTACGGTTTGATGTTTCCTTCATTTTTGTTTTATTTTTATGACCACATGTGCGTGTGTGTCGGGAAAGCATAATCGAACGAGCTGATGAAAGGTTCGGATGCTATAAAATGTTTAACTCACCGTGGCGGGTTTTGGTGACGATAGGGACGGGGTCGAATAGAGATAGGATTGGTCAGCTTGGTTTAGTCGGGGGAAAGTATTTCTGTTATTCTGTCGAAATACTAGATAATCGCAGCAGGCAATGGCTTGTGGAATGATTTAATCGTAGAAGCATTAGCAGATGCGAGAACGCGTTCGTTTTGACAGATGCAATTCTACGGTTGCGTACAAAATGGATATGAACTTTTGGGAGATGAGTGTTCTATTGAATCAGGCAGAGGCTGGCCACTTTTTAATTTTGACTTGCTGGATTTTTATGTGTATTGCAAAAGCACACTAGAAATGGAGTGGCCACTCAACGGCGATTTATGGTGGTGGATTTTATGCTTGACGAGTAAGTCGAACTCTATAGTTTCTTCTGTCTAACTCGAAATTAGTTCTTTTGTTAGAAACAATCTATAACTTTCTATTTTTATTTGCCAACAACTCGGTGTAGCTAGAATAAGGCCTTAATATTTGTTATTTCATGAGCAGTCATTTTGAATTATACTGCAGAAATATTTCATTTTTTTTTTGCAAAATATGAATAAAAACTGACTTATTTTTTTCTTCAGGAGGCGTAGCCAAAGAAATATGTTGGGAGTCAGAATAATTGTATGAAGTGATTCGGCCTTATTCTACGCAGCGTGTGATGTGAGACGACCAATCTCATCGCACTCTACGTGACATTTCTCACCCGCTTCGGAAGACTCACTCCGGGTGACGTGAGCCCCATTTAATGGAAAATCTCACCTCACCCAACTCGAGTCTTAGAATTTGGCGAGAAGTCACGTAGAGTGAGATGAGATTAGTCGTCTCACGTCACACGTAGCGCAGAATAGCGTTGATTGTGAAACCCCAGAAAATTTAGCATTTCGTCGAATTGGAAACAAAAATAAACATAAAAGCGTTTTTTGCTCGTACTCATGCATATCTAATTCGATACACGATCTGGTGGCTCTGGACAGAACAGTTAAGATGTGGATTTCAGCAAAGATTTCCAATATTCAGGTAACTGAAGATTCGGATGAAAGGGTCTTTTTATCTTAATCGGTATCGATGTAGCTAAAAATACCATTCAAAGCAGCTTAATTTTAAATGATTGTATGAATATTGAAGTTAAAAATTGCGCGACAAATTGTTTAGCATCTTTTGGTTGGAGTTTTATTCAGCTCTGGAATATAATGCTAAACAGACGAAAACCAGCCAACCTAACCTCGGTTTAAGCTCCCAGGTTTTTCCGAAGAGCTTACTGCACGCTCAAAGTGCTGGTGTTACCTTATTTATTCACAGTCAGGCCCGTAGCGTGCGGTTGGCTAGATTGACATGTTTAATACGCAGTTGTTAGCAGCATCATTCGCCTAACCGCTCAATCATTTTCCATTCGTTTTCAATTTGATAGCCCCCTGTGAATATCTCTTCACTGACTAGATTTTTGAATACCCTGAGCATACTTCTTGAAAATGCTAAACATGATGGCTTTGGTTGGTGAATGAAGAAGTATCAATTTAGAAATGAAAGCGTTCGATTTTATGAAAGTCCCGCCAACTTGAAAGTGAATTATTGAGGGAGCTGTAGCAAAGATTAATTAAATTCGAGACCCCTTACCGTACCGCGAGAAGTGAAGTCTCCTCGACTCGTCGGGGGACGTCCACGATATCACAAAGTTGCCGATGCCCAACTTAGGCCGAATCAGTCCTACATTAAAGCAAATCTCTGGTTAAAATGTCAGAGATGAGATTTTTGGTGTTCTTGGAAGCGCTGCCAATTCCTTGTTTGATCTCATATTTTTAAGATCAGGAGCTGTTCGCTTCGGCTCTTTGTTTGACACAATGCCACCAGCTTAAGCTTTTGCAAGGAATCTCATTAAAGTTACACAATTTCTGAGAGCGGACGTATAATGATTTCTTTTTGCAAAAGAGTGCCAAGAGTATGGTCTAGGATTGTGGTACCGGTAATACCGGTACCGAAAATCCCGGGAATACCGACCCATTTTTGGTACCGTAATACCGGTACTGAACAAAAGCCAGTACCGGTATTTTCGGTACTATACAATTTTTTATGACAAATATGTTAACTATGCAGGGGGATCTGTTTCAAAATATCGGTCTGCAAGATAGCGTTTATTTATATTAATTTTCCTTCTAGATACATCGTTGAGATAACACCTTTGTGTGGGAATGAGGTGGGGCCATCATCATAATAATTCTAGAAGTTAAAGTTTTATTAGTGACATTCTGATTGGTTTCCATTATTCACTGGGTGGCGCGTAACAAGACTATGGTCTAAGTCATGTCTGTATTTGGTTTACTTTTAAACCTTTATCTATAAAAGAACGAACAGCGATTTAGTAGCTAACAGTTTTAGACTTGGTGAACTGCTTCAAATGGGGCGATTTGTAATTATTAGTGATCGGAAAATTCTGCAAAACTCCATAGTTTACAGGAAAGCAAGGAACCTTGATATGCATTAGAGAATAGTAGGCAACCGACATAAAGGTCGAAACCAATTTTCAGAAAAGCAAGAAAGGAAATGCGATTAACCTGCTCGGATTTACTTCCATTTTCGCTTTGATTTACTGTTGTTAATAGGGTTTCATACATTAACCATCTGTTCTAGTCGAAGAAAGTCGCACCACTTAACAGTTATTGATTTCAAGGTGGCCTAGATTTCGAAATAAAAGAAGGTGCCCTATACGAAAAATATCTTCTGTGAAATGAGTCTTGCCATTCTGAAGCAATTTAAAAACAATAAACGTGCTTTTTAATCAGCACAAATCAATCATCTGTGAATAAGATCATCAGTTTGAGCATTCAATTTCAGTTTGAAGCTTTTTTTGAATTTTTTAAAAAATATTCGAGTACCGGTACTTTACCGGTACTGAGAGCTTCAGTACCGTAGTACCGGTTCTCGCCAAAAAGGGTCGGTACTGTGAACCCTACTGTGTACATTCCCCACCTAGGCACACCTTTCAGAACATTTACTTGCATCAAAATCGCAACACAATCCCGCCAAAGCTTATCCGACACTTCATTTGTCCCGTTCACCATTTGTTTGGTAAGGAGCACATCATTTTGTCCCGTCCAATGCAATTTCCATTTAAAATTTCATTGGAACAAAGGGGTACTTGAAACAGCCAACTCCGTGCTTCAGTAGACCTACGCATGGCAAACTCGAATCGGTGACTACGCTGTCGATCGCAACCTTATAAGCAGGTATGTAGACGCGGTAGTCCTTTATAAAAGGTTTATCGCCAGTAACGTAATCTGCTTGCTCCGACCGAGTTCAGTATGTATGATTCTAAACGGGAATTCAAAGTTTTTGATGACGAATCTTGTTCAGCATCCATCTTACCGTACGCTGGGTTTTTTCAAGGGTATTCATGTGCGGGTAACCCAGCTCAACGAGATAATTTAAAGAACGTGATGGGCGAGGCGAAATTTACAAATGATTGTAAAGCATCTAACTATCTTCAATCGATGTATGACTGAATGCTATCAATTTCTTTCAACGTATGTATAAAAACCTTTGACAGCAATAGATCACAAAAGCATCTTTGCTTCATTCACGTGTGCAAAAAGGTCATAACCGTAATATCGTGACGACACTTAGGCTTGTAATTTAAATATAATTATATGCACCGTCCACCAACCAGATCACAGCTCCCAAAAATTGTCTCAGTGCATTGGTCTTCACATACAGTAGGGTGGCAATATTTATGGCTATCTTGAATTTTCAAACTGGACACACCTCAAAATTTTTTAGCGCCTCGACGGAAGGTGCTCTATGGAAAACTTGAGCTTAATCGGACATGACTAAGGGTCGTGCAAAACGATCAAAGTTCAAAATTGTTCACTCGTAAAAAAAAACACCAACTCTTTGAAATGTTAAAAATTGAGTTCGTATTTTTGATGCCAAATGAAAAATTGTTCACGGCATTCTAAAACATCTCACATCAAAAATGCGAAATTGATTTTTGAAAATTCATAGTGGCCCTGATGCTTTGTTTTGCGGAAGCTCCAGAAGGCCACGCTACATCCCTGTTCACAGTGTCGCAGTGTTACAAATATTCGAATTAATTAAATAAAAATTAGGCATATTCAGACGTATTCCTCTTCACTATTCAGTGACTTTTGTTATCGAAAACGTCAAACGAACCAACTAACTTTCATTCGATGCAAGCTTTCATTCGTCTTCGATTACACGAAGCGACCGCATCAAAGTAGGCATCGGCGTAAAGTAAGCGATGATAATCATTGTTTATTATTGTTTATCAACATTTGAAAATATTTTTCTAGACATTTGGTGAAATGAATATTGTTGTGCTATATTCAGTGAACTTGACAGATTTGTGAAAGAATATTTTGTCTATTCTTCACGAGTTGCATCAAGTTCATTCTCAACCGTCAAAAAAGAGCCTCGATTATTCACTACCCTAAAGTTGTCTAGGTTACGCTGTTTTCCTATTTGAAGCACCTGGTCATTGTGAAGTTCAGGGCTAATTGCATCCGATCGCTTACTACAGATTCGTGTTTCCCTCTCACAATTAGGATACTGTTGATATACATATCCAAAAATCTCGAAACCCATTGCAGCCAGGTTATTTGGAAGATCGTTCATTACTAAGGTACAGAGCAGAGGTAGTAATACACCACTCTGGGGACGGTCTCTGTTGGCTAATCTAGTTGCTTTCGCATCGCCCAATGTGGCTGTAAACTCTCGACTTTCAAGCAGTGCAAGAATCCAGTACCTGGGTCAGGTTTTCCACTCCCCGTTCTTCCCATGGCCTTTCGAATCGATATTTAGAACGTGTTGACAAGTGCAGCCTCGACGTCAAATAGCCGTTTCTTTCTAATCAAGAGATTTGCCCTTTTGGTAAGAAAACTGGTTTGAGCGAAACGTTGGATAAGTGTTCCGTTTGAATATAGTAATCCAATAGTTCTGATGGAACTAGTATCGAATAGGCCTTAGGTAGTAGCAAGTTTTTTTGTCTGTCTTTGGGAGATATCTCCGGTAGAATTATATCTACTGATTACTGAAGAAATATTCGAAGAATAGTATCAGGACCTGACGATGTGTAGGGTTCGTAGGCGTTGATAGTCCATTTATTAAGAGATGGCGTGAAAATCTGACAGGTCAGCTCTTGCGATGTCTCAAAAGTCTTGTTAGGACGAACCTATCAAAATTTCGTCTCTCGCAATTGACCCAGAAAAGTGGGTGTTTGTTCGAACATCTATTTTCCCCATTGTCAGTTGTGAAAGAGCCATCTGTTCCACTTGCCCGAGGCCGTTTCTGCGATTCTTTGATTTCTGGAGGCGAACTGCCTCTGGGAAGTTTCCAATGTTTTCGCAGAGCTCGCGAATCGATAGTTTAGTTACCTTCTTCAACCTTGAGTTGTATTTGGCAAGAGCGATCCTGTGATCTGATAATTGAACAAGTGCCTAGCTTCCTTCCTAAGTTTTGCCAGACTTGCGTTCCACAGCGGAAGTTCGCGATGGACATTCCTCTTCATTCGATGGCAGCTGTCCCGGTAAGCGGATTTGATTCTCGTCGCTGTAGGTCGTTTGGCGCATTGTCCAGACCATCTGGAGATTGAATCTTTCCCGCTCGATTGACTGTTCCAGGTGTGAGTGGAAAGCATACTACTTTTTTCCCTGTTTCAGTACTGTGGATTTTTTTGTTTCAATGTGTCTATGATCTGACAGACTAGGTTCGTCAGAAACGTGTCCTCCATTATTCCAGTTATTTGAGCACTACATGCCGTAAGGTCCAGTACTTCGCACATAATTGTGTTAATAAATGTAGGTCCATTTCGCTGGTTGCATTTTTTTTTGTTAGGGGAAACTTTGCCACTGCGACCACTATTCAGGTTGTCTTTTGTGACTGTTCCTGTTTGCTCTACATGTTACAAACTACCCGAATCCAATGTAGATGGAGGCGAGTTATTTGTTTGTCCACATGTGTCGTCCCAACCGGGTAGTACATTGTTAGTGTAGCTAAGGATCCGTTTGGGACAGGTATGCCATACTTCGTGAGGCGTCATAAGATGCCTTCCGAAGCATCGCTCCCTTCGAAGAAATAGTACTGCACACTGGCAGAGAATATGTTCCGAGCTCTCGGGCTCGTAGTTACGGAATCGACAAATGTTACCTTGACTTTTGCCAATTTTTTTCAGATGATACTTAGCAGGACAATGTCCTGTAAATTTTTGCGGTTTAGATCCATTAGTTTTTAGACTCTCGTTGTATCTGCATGTATGAATTTCTTAGCTTGTCGAGCGCCTTCAACGTTACGCCAGTCGTTTAGTAGTTGGTCTCTTGCCCAAGCCTAGTTCAATGGCACAGGTAGATATACCTAGAAATGGTTCTGGTCCAACAAACATGTTTGATGAACCACGTCTAGCTAATTCATCTGCCACATCGTTACCCTCGATTTCTTGGTGAACAGGTACACAGAATATCATTACTTTATTTCGAGTTGCCAGTTGTTGTAAAGATGTGCTACACTCCCAAACTAGCTTGGATTCACATTTCGACGACCTTAATGCTGCCTTGCTGTCCGAAAGATTACGATTTTTGCATGCCTTGCAGTTTCGTTTCCTACAGACGTCCGAGCAATTCTTGGTCCGTAGACTCCCGAACCAGTCAGCTCACCCATGTTAGAACCATCCGTATAGAATGATATTGTACCTTGAGGCAGTATGGGACCCCCTACATCCTATATCTGACGATCCTGTCGAAGTTCGGTTTAGCCTCCATTGTATCATGAATTGTAGTCAAGACAGGGTTTAGTTTGAGTTCCTTTATTATTTTCAGGTGACTATTTAAATCCCCATCAAATAGTGGTTTACCCTTTAGTACTATCAGAGAGCCAAGTATCGCCTCCCTCATAACATGTTTGTGCAATGAAGGTAGATGGCTTCCATAGCTGTAGTGTTGATTTCATAGCGCCTGTGATAGAGAGGCAGGCTAGACTCTGAACTTTAGTTAGTTTATCTTGGGCGGTCTTTTGCTTAACTTTGGGCTACCATACAATGGAAGAATAAGCTAGTCGTGGTCTGGCGATGGCCGTGTAGGACCAGTAAGCCAACTGTTGCATACATTGACATCATATGACGAAAGGTACTCAAGAAGGTACTCACCTCTATTATTTATATCCTTGCAAGCTCCTGTTGTTTGATGAGCATTGGCTTCTCATCCTATGATGAAGAGAGCTTGCTTATGCTTCTGCAGATTCTTAAGAGGGCATCGATTTCGGAGGATGGTGCTGTATCCGTATCATCAGGGATCACCATCTCCTGCTTGCACTTAACTGTCGAGCTTTGAAGCCAATTCTTCGGTTGCTTCATGTTGCGGACGGTTCGTCACTGTCTGACGCACCAATGTCCTTCTTCGGCTCAGTATTTGGAAGCTCTCTTGCAATATTTTTCCTAGGTACAGTTCCAGATCCTTACCTCGCGTAGCAGTTCGCGAGCCGCGTGTGATACGTGTGGTGTTGTGTCCGCATTTGGCCACCCACGGGTGCCTTGCCAAACCATACTTGCTTTCCCAAAAAGTTAGTTCAGCCGGTTATGCTGGAAGTTTATCAGTTTTACTGTAGCATCATCTACTGCCAGCAGGCGCTACAGTTTTGAGGACTGTGCTTCTTTTCACGACACCCTCGCGTGTCCTGTGCAGAAATTGTTATTCTGTATCTTTATAATAGCGGAGAATGTTTCCATCTGACCTGTCGATACTGTCGGAAACATACCCAAATCAATGCGCCTGTTTCAGAGTTCGAGTAGTTTCAACGGACTGCAACTCAAACCTTGGTGTACTATGGCAACTTCACTGTAGTCTGTACAGTGAGGATGTACGTAATGATGGCTATTGAGCTTGGCTTGGCCATTTCGTTGTAGGTTTGCCGCTGTTAATCATACCTCTTGATATTGAGGCTTATTACTGCAGTCACTATTGTTCGGCTGGTGTCTTTCCTATGGGGGTTTTGGTTAGCCCCAGTGCGTCGGTGGGATTGTGGCCATTTCACAGTAGTCACCTGTAGCGTTTCTTCGCAGCTCCGCTTAATTGTCGAATTCCATGTTTCTTGGGCTGGTCCGTTTGGTGTTTTCCTCGTTGCTTTACTATTCTATCAGTTGCGGTTGCACGAATGTGTTAAATTTCCGTGACCCGTGATCGAATGGACCATTCAATTTCTAGCAAATTCAGACACATCTTTGTTTTTAAAACAAGACGATACAAAAATAGGTGAATTATTTGCTTCCGTGTCGTACGACATTCGATTTCCGGCCGCATTAAATATGCCATAGTACTCGATATCCCTTTTACAACTGGTTTGTGACCTAGAAAAGAAAAAAAAACATCTTATGATAGTGACAATAGATATTTACATTATTTCTATGAACAAGGCCGAAATGTTAATGATGTGGTCTGTGCAAAAATTGAACCATTTATTTGAGTAAAGATTGAACCATCAAACGTAATTTATAGTACACATAATTAAAAAAATTGAATACCTCATAACCTATTCTTCACCTATCATATTTAGCGTTCTTGCTTACGTTCATTAATTTTCTCGAGAATGGCCAAACAATTGTTTCGTTGCAGTTTATAATTGGAGCACATATACAGGGTGTTTGGTTCATGGTTAAGAATCTCTCGGGGGGTGATAAACTGCCATATTTGGAGCAAAAAATTGTTCTACACATACCATCAAATCTTAACCGTTACAGAGTTATTGAACTTTTTGTGTAAAAAACTTATTTGTCTTAAAATACCTCTAATTTTCTAAGTATACTTTGTATTTTAAATATTTCAGTTCCATTCGAAAGGTGAGAAAATTTCCTATTGACTGGTGTTCTCATATCTTTTAAGTAATTAGTTTTAATTACCTTTTAGCTATAAAGTAGTTAAAAGTTAGTGTTTTTGAGGAGGTTTTTGCTAATTTTCTCGAAATAATGAAGTATGATTATAGCAATATCCATTATCCATTATTTCTATCTCTTCTCATTTCTTTGTAATTTCATTACTATACTTTTCCTGTAACCGACTTGCAAGTGCTTAAAAGACTCTTATCTAAAAAATATGCTTTATATCGTTATTTACAAGATTTCATTGGAAAGCTGAGAAAATATCCTATCAGTGTATGTACAAATATCTTTTAGTTAAGTGTACTAAATGATTTTTTACTAACGAAATAACTCAAAATTTGTGTTTTTTGGAGAGTTTTTTAATTATTCTAATTATTAATCAACAAAATTTATCGTTACTATTGTTCATTTGATGCCCCTTAATGTTCTCTATAACTTTTTATTTGACACTTTGTCTATATCTCTTTTCATTTTGCTGCTATTTAATAGTTAACACAGCATGAGCTCACCACAAATGTAGTGGGTTCGAAATCGTTATTTTTCCATATGAAACGATGTGATAAAAACGATTTTGCGTCGAAACCAAAAGAGATAATTGAATGGAGTCAAAGAAAGAACTGTAGAACTTGTTGAGATGCATTATTTCCATGATAATAATGGTGATGTTTATTATTTACTATTTTAAGAAAATAAACGAAAATGCTAATAATAGCACTAACTTTAAACTAATTTACTTTTAAAAGAATACTAAATTCACTTAACTGAAAGGTATTAATACATTTTTCACTGTAAAATTTTCCTGGCTTTCGAACAAAAAGAAAAAAAGTACAATAAGTGCCATAATTTTTCAATTAGAGCTGGTACTAGTGAAAATGAGATAAAAATATCCAAGTTGAATAACCCAAAATCATGAAAATAAGAAAAGGTAAGTGTATCATGTCAAAGAACGAATTAAGCAGCTCATCAAGACTAACAATCTGAATTATTAAAAAGATGAGGTTAACTATGAGGATTTTCAAGAAATGAACGAAAAATCGTTCAAAATTGTTTAATTTTCAATAAATTACTTTGAAAAGGCTACTTAAACCCATTAGCTGAAACATATGAGGGCATCACTCAATGCGAAATTTTCTCACCTTTCGAATGAAACTAAAACATTTAAAATACACAGTATACTTTTAAAGTTAGAGGTATGTCAAGACAAATATTTTTTTTTTACACAAAAAGTTCAATAACGGTTGAGATTTGATGGTATGTGTAGAACAATTTTTTTCTCCAAATATGGCAGTCTATCACCCCCCGAGAGATTCTTAACCATGAACCAAACACCCTGTATATGCCGATTACTATTACCTTCGATTTAGCTCTAGAACGAACCTCGAATAGATATACTAATTGTCAAAAATAAAATTATATCTTAGAACGGCATGCTTCGATCGGATCTATCAAAACACGTTGCCTTTTTATTCATTTTTCAAGACTTTTCGACTCAACTCCGACCTCGTTGAATACGTTACTTTTGAGTTATTTGAGGTGAACTCAAACATGGTAAATTTCACTTAAATTTACCCTACTAAACGATTCCCCAAAATTGGGTCAAAAGAACTCATTTTAAGAGGTTTTAGTATGCGCGTAAAAAATAGACTTTAAGCTGAGATTATGTTCAAATTGGGTCATTACCTATTTTTTTTGGGCTTTTGGCATTATAAAACAAAAATGAGAGAATATGTAATTGACTTTCATCATTCAATCATAACTTGTAGGGATTACCGCGAAATTTGACATTTTTTCAGCATCCAATAAAAAGACCTGCCTACTAAGATTGATCTTTTTTCTGATTTGTCGCCACTACAACAACACCGTTCAACGAAAACGTGAAGCAATTGTTTTTAAAAATTCAGCACGTGTCTTTACACAAACGTTATCACCTTCTTCAAACTCCTTCCACGATTCCCACTTGCACGACCTTTGCTCGGAAACCAGATGCAGCTGGAAAAGAAAACGGTGAAAATAACCGTGAAATTAAACCACACACCGACCGAAAAACGCGCACGCCTTTAGCTCGTCGCTCAATCGTATACAGAAAAAAACAGCAGTGAGAATAACGAAAAAACAAACAAACAACAGTCATAGATTCCACCCATATAGAAACAGATAAACCTGAAAACAGAAGGCAAACCTCGAACCGGACAGAAATAGTTTACGATTTACAAACTAACGCATCTTTATGTCCCAACTTGCGGGCACCGAAAAGAAAACTAAACACAAAAAAAACTAATCATTTTAATTTTCCATCACCATCCCACAACAAAACGGGCGGATCACCGCCCGAAACAGGATGCAGCCACTTCCAGTTGAGACAAAAACAAACAGTTAGAGCACGCACATCAATCACAGTAACCCACAACAAATGGGACAGGAAAAAACCCAGCTTGCTATATGCCGGGTTTTCAACTCACTAGTTTTCCAACTAATTGCTGCCTTGCAACAGAAAAAAAGCTTACAAACAAAGAGACAATTTAAACGCAAAATTTTTGCTGAACAATTCCTAAACTACACTTTTTAAACAGACCTCTACAAAGAAAAAAAAGCCTGACCATCACCTTCGTCATCAGCATCGGATTGGTTGAGGTTAAAACTTTTCGTTTTTTAGTTTGAACAAAAACAAAAATAACAAAACATTGGGTAATGAAGCAATTTATAGTTGTTTATTGGAAGAATCCAGAACCCCCTAGTGCTTTGATTCACGATTAGGTGATACCGAGATAAACGAGAATCATGAGCAAGTCAACTGCGTTGGATGTACTTTGTATGGCAAACCAATAAAGCAAATCAAAAAAAAAAAAAACAGATAAGTAAATCGTAAAATAAACAAAACAATACAAGTTATCGATACATGGTTTAAACGTCTGACGGACTCTCCATTAGTGTTAGTTAGTTTAGTTTTTGTTCGTTGTTGTAAGAAAGCCCCCGATTCCATTTTTGTGGAAGAAAACGTGTTCGGTGTCCCTTTTCGCTCCACGTAGAGTTTGTTTTTTCCGTTAACATGGTAGTTTGAAAAAAGAAAAACGGAACTCACGAAACCACATTACACCTACCAGTACCTATGTGAGAAAGTAGAGAAACTTTTTAGATACCGGAAAGTAAATACAGTCCCCCGTAATAAAATTGAAACAACTGAAACAGACTGGACAGTGATTTTTTTCTTCTTCTTCTGGCACTAGTAAAGAAACGAGAGAACAAGAACTGGCGCAACTGACAAACGGTCAAATAAACTGATGCGAACAAGCAGAACAAAAAAGCGAGGACGCCACAGTACTACAGTCCAGGGACAGGTATTTTGTAGCATTTACTGATAACAGAGACGGGGTGGGTTCGAAATGGAGGAAATCAAGAAAAAAAAAAAACGAGTGCATTTTTTTAGAAAGGGTACCCCTTAAATGAAGTTAATAATCAACCTGACCGCAAGGGATTTTACAGAACAAGCAAAACAAAATAATGGAACACTACTGGAAATTTTTGTGTGTAAGGAAAACAAAAAAAAATGTACCACGTGTCGTTGGGGAGTGGGTGGTAATAAAAACAATAGAGCTGTAGCGTGTTTTTTATGTGGAGAACAGAGCAGCTGTTGTTAGCGAATAACATCATATTATGACTATTATTGCTGATAATATAATAAATTCGCGAGCAGGTAAGACGTGTAAACAAAACAAAAAATAAAAATAACTATTATTATTATTATAATTATTATTATTATTACAATTATAACATTCTATACATGAACCTAAGTATATAAATAATAAAGTATATTAAAATTAAACGAATATAATTTTTTGATGACAGTATTCTTTTCTTGATAACGGATTCCTTTTAAAATATAATAGGTAAATTTTGCTGGGAAATGGCAAACAGAAAAAAGCCAACAAATAAAATTTTCATCACCACCATCACTACCCACACCAAAACCGGTGGATCACCGCGCGAAACAGGACGCAGCCACTACTAGTGGGGCAAATAGAAATTTCACTATCAAGGCCACCCGAAACAAATGGGGCATTTTACTTATGTCGTTTTTACTTGAAGCGAAACTAAGTCAGGTTCTAAGCCCAACTGCTGTCAAAATGTATGAAATGACAGCAGTTGGGGTTGCAGCCTGACTCAGTTTCGGGGTCAAGTGAAAAATGGCATCAGCTTTCTCTGCATGCCGGGTTTTCATGTGACTAGTTTTTCAACTTTCTATTTACTTATTTCTTTGTTCACCCTTTCACCCTTTTTTTGGTGAGCTGAGGACAGTCGAGAAAAAGCTTCAGCGGCGTAAGCTTGCCATGGTCAACAGCCGAGACAGGAATTTGTTGACAGATAGTACAGGAGTGGCGATCTGGTGGACTAAAATACGAGGACAACATCGACATTACTGGCGTTGATCGCAGAGCAGCGGAAGAGGCATTTTTGCCTTTTAAAGGCAGGCTCCGGGAATTGGACTGACTATTAACTCTGATAAGACAAAATACACGGTAGCTGGTAGAGAGCCATGTAGTCCGAATGGTGTTGATTTCGAGGTGGCGATTGATGTGATACGGAAGGAGTTCATCGACTGCGAATAGGCATTTCTACGGTTTGCATAGTAAGTTGAAGACCCGTAGTTTAAAGATACCCACAAAACTTGCTTTTTACAAATCGCTGACATTTTATGTAGCTCTATATTTATGCGCCCAATATTCGGTGGCACAATGGACACGACATTCTGAGCATGTAGCGCGAATGCGGGTAAAGAGACCAAGTAATGTTGTTGCTGGCAGTTAGATTCTAGTAGATTTCATCGTCGTTGACCATGTGCAATCGTCGAGGATCCGATCATCGGATTCAGGGACCTGGCAAAAACGAGAAATACCGTGAAGAAATCGTGGAGTTGCTCGTTCAATCCTCGGTCCGGATCATACACTACTACGACATGCGAATATATCACTGGCCCTTACGACGATTGGCCAGATAAGTATCAATAGATACTCCATCCCAGCCGCCATTTTGAACTTATTGGGGCGCTAAATCTTCTTTATCGCAACTTCAGGGAAACGCATGGTCTCAATTTGTCTAGGCTTAACAGTTGCTTTGGCTTGACCAATTCATAGTCCTGCAACGGACGAGCACGGGACGTAGACGGAGAAAGATTTTGGCCAAATTTCTATATTTCACAGTATTTGGGAAAGTTGGACCAGGCGGCTAACTGTACGACTGCCAGCGAGCTTGTACTGAACGCCACATTCCTTACCGGAAATATCAGCCTGCACAGGCTGCGACTTTGATTCGACCTACTTCACACTTCCATGCACATTTTACAGATTCTTCTAATAGAGTAAACAAAGAGTTCTTACGATGCGAAAGAGTGGCCACTAGAACCATAAAACACGTGACGAGCCGATTTACCCAAGTTTGCAGTAGGAGGGGATGAGTGCGGTGTTTCTGACGGCACCCTTGAATCCCTCATCCTCATTCATGATTTACGTTGTCATTTTCCTTGACTACATGGCGCCCTTAAACAGGTGGTAGTCTGTTATTCGATTACCCACACGGCTTTGAAGTTGCTCACCTCAATTGCGACGGGATTGTTCGCTCATTGGAGTGAGTGTGAATGACACCGGAGTCTCGTGGCTTTCACTTTTAGATTCTAGGAGTGCTCTCCAGTCCAGGAAACCTCGCTTGCAGCGAAGACCATGACACACATGAATTCCCCGAACGTTTCTAGGATGGCTGGTTGGCTATTATTTTTGTAGATGACCCTGTCCAGTCGCATCGAACGTGGTAGCTTCTGTACGAAATCCTGCGTTAGTGTCGGATTTGACAGGTGGTTTTTCGGGCCAGCTGCTTTCAGGTGGCCCACCAAGTTCTGAATCGAGAGGCCGAAAGCGTTTCCATGTCATGCCCTGGGGTCGAAACGCGCTGAACTTTAATTCATCAGCGATCGAATAATTGGCTCCGGTCTTCCGTAGAGCGTGCACAAGACTTGACACACTTGAGACGTGAGCCTATCCATCCACCATGGTCTAATGCAACCTTGAAAGTCTATAAACATGCGAAACGGTGCGCCCTAAAGAAACTTACGAAGCGGCCCTCTCTCCAATTAAGAGTCCATTATTTACACCTCAACATCCGCTAACTCCGCTCTGCCAGCCTATGTCGTGCCCAGAATAATCGTAGAACCGACCCCAAAAGCTTCTGGAACCACGTCAATGAACAGAGAAAGGAAACTGGACTGGCAATTCATATGTCACTCGAAGGAGTTGAATCAGTATCCTTGCCCGATATATGCAACTTGTTCCGAACACACGTCAGCAGTGTTCTGTTCGATAAAACTTTAACCAATGAACCGATTTCCGAGGCTGCCAACATCGTCCCTCCTCGTTCTCCTATTGGCTATCATCCTCCAATTACAACCACCATGGTAAACACTGCATGTTCCAAGCTGGACCCGATGGAGTTCCTTCCGTAGTACTGAAAAACTGTTCAAATAGTATTCTCGTACCGTTAGCGTACCGTTAGCAATGCTTTTCAATATCTCTCTACACTCGAGAACTTTCCTCAATTCGTGTAAAAGATCGTTTATCATGCCAGTCTTCAAAAAGGGGATTAAATCAGATATTTACATATTACATCAGAAACTCAACTCGGCTTTATGCCTAATCGATCAACTACCACGAATCTAGTATCGAACACATTTTTAATTTTTCGATCATTACAAGCACGTGTACAGGACAATTCGCTCTATACCGATTTCACCGCAGCCTTCGACAAAGTTAACCATCAAATAACTGTATCAAAACTGAATAACCTCGGATTCAGTGGTTCTTTTCTGAATTGGCTTCAGTCATATTTGACTCTTCGCGAAACGGCAGTAAAAAGTCGAGACCAAACCAGAACACATCTCCTGCCGCAGTCAGCTCTGGAGTTCCTCAGGGCAGTCATCTAGGACCTTTCATGTTTTTGCTCTATCTTAACGATTTAGACTTTGCAATAGACTGTTTGAAACTATCTATTGCCGAAGACTTCAAACTATACCACATAGTTTAAAACCTTCAAGATGCAGAATTCCTACAGAAACGGTTAGATTTGTTTTCAAACTTGTGTAAGATAAATAGAATGGAATTACATGCTTCAGAGTGTTCTGTCATCTCTTTCACCCGCAAACGCTCATTATTTACGACTACGACATTTCTTAAACTATTCTCAAGCGAGAAACTTCTGTGAAGGACTTATTTTAGATCCCAAACTCAGCTTTAGGAGTCATATGGAATATGTTATTTCCAAGGTCTCAAAGCTTTTAGAATTCATTTGTCGTGTTACTAAAAATTTCGTCGATGTTCATTGATTGAAAGATATTTGTCATCTGTTGGTACAAAAGACGAGGATGTTTTATGCCTGCTGGAGAGCGAATTTGAAAGAAGCTCAGCTCCAGGAGGCCTTTCTTCTGCTCCTAAAATAAACACTGGTAAACATGATCAAAGAACTTCATACCAATGCTAGGGTACGTCCCTTCAGGAATCGTTCGAGGTGGACTACATTTTCTGCATCCGAATGTCCGCAGGTGAGTGGAAATAAATATCGGTCATTCTTCCGAGTTCCTTTTGAATGTTGGCCAGCCCCATACACCAGGAGGTGCCGTGCGGCAATCTGCTCTTGTGTTAGCGTTTGGTTTGGTAAAGGGGAAAGAACGGGAGGAATCGGTAAGTTTTGCAGCTACGGAAAGTTTTTTGGTGGGGATGCTGCAGGGGGATAGGTAGTTCTAGACGTATTGAAAGAACTGATGCTTTTGGACTAACTCAAAAATCGTCTGCTAGGTCTTCAGGAATATCTTCGCGGTCTGAATTGACGGATTGATCATCGTCGTCCTTGTCATCTTGGATTTCCTCCAGCCTCCAGTATTTGTTGGGGACCGCTGTATCACATAACTTGAATAGCGTTTGCGCCTTCTGACGCATGATTTCTTGCTGCTTTTTGAAGGATTCCTTCCTTGTTTTTGTTGCATCCTTTCTGGTGCGAACTTTTCCTTCAGTTTGTGCTCACGTGCCGCTCCTTTTAGGCAAGCTTTCCCAGTCAAAAAGGGCAAGTTGCTGGCTAAAGAAGGGCTATTTGCCAACTCGGATGGCTAATTGCCGTTCAATTTGCCAGCAAATTGCTGGCAATTAGGGAGCTATTTCAAATGCAACATTTGGGCGATTTGCCGCTGTCAATTTTTGCCGCACTACCCGCCCTTAAATCGCACCCAAATCGCCCAGGGAATGCGCCATTTAATCGCCCTTAATTACCTAATATGAAAATTACAAATAATACATGAACCGCCATGTTTGAAAAACACAAAAAACAACCAAGTCCATTTCAGCCCCCGGAAAATATGTCTAAGTGTTGAAATTGCATTTGTTCCTAGGGGCAATTAGCAGAGGCGAGTTGAGTCGAACGTCAAACTGTTTAAATCGCCTGACCATGTTAGTCCTCATTTTTTGACCGGGTTCGTTTTCCATCCAACTGGCACGCTTCTTCCATCAACTGCCACTGCTTAATCTAGTTCTGTTTCAAGCAGCCCCCTGCTAGGCAGCCATTTTGTTCTAGCCAACAGCCTTTGTTAAAATCAAAACAACCCAATGCTATTACACGGACGACATTGGCCTAGAGGCGGCTAGGCCCACTATATGTTGACTACTGTCAAAGTCTGTATATCTCCATAGCGGATGACAGGAGTGACACCCCCCGGTTTCAAGAGTTCATATTTCTTCTGTCGAAGTTCTTCAGACATTATGTAGAGTATGCTTACACATTTGTTGACCGCATGATCCAAGTGGAACAAATAGGATTTTTCTGGAGCTTCCAGCAAATTACATTTTTATAATTAGTAATAAACTAATCTTAGAACTCACTCGATGGCCGCCAAGTTGCTTCTCCGTGTAATCTTACGACCGGAGTCCCGTTGCTGCTGCAAAGTGCTGTTTTCGCATTAGGTCTCGGTCTTTCTTTGAAAAACTGAGTTCCAGATAGAGATCTGGTGAACCTATAACAATCCTGATACGTTAGTTAATACACTTTTGTTACGTTTTCACCACCGACAAGGATGCGTACTCGTTCACCATTTGCTGATCAGTTTACACGCCGTCAAGGCTGGTGTGCCGACCATCGTCCGCTAGGCAATCATGCATCATAATCAGGATGCTGCCCCAGGCAGGAAAATCTACCGCCACAAAGTATTTCAGGTTAAATTTCGACCACAAAACTTATCTCGAAATGAGGAAAAATGACAGGAGCAAATATTTTCACGTTTGTGTTAATCAAGGCTTGCTTTGTCACTTCAGAGACGCTACTGTTGATTACCTGCTACGGGCTCTGGTCACATTAGGGCGTCTCCAAATGAAAAATCTCGGGTTTTAAATTTAACCGAGTGGCTTAGGAAGCAACGATTTTTCAGGTTTTGGGTTAGGTGTAAATTTCTAGAACAGACAAAACCAAGTCGTGGGCTCGGGTGTGGTTCAGGTTTTTTTTTCAATTTTATATTCGAGTGTTTGAGTTGAGTCAGGATTATAGGTTTCAGTTTCTCAATTGGTTATAATTGCATATTTACAAGGAACACGTAATTAGGTGTAAAACTATTCGAACTTTTTCAGCTTTCCAAAATTTGCTCATAGACAAAAGGAAATACTAATTCAAATTCAACCGAGCCTTCGAAGCACCATCTTCTCAAGGAAATTATTACAGCTTACTTTCTGGTTCAAGTTCGAAAAAAAAAATTTTTTTAACGTGATTTTTCTATCCCGACAAAATAAACTTAAATGAATTATCAAGTTCATCGTTCGTTCGGGGTAAAGATCCCGACAACGACCACGTGGTTTGGTCGATCCTCTGTGAACCAACGAACCCCCTATAAAACGCCGAATCGCTGCTACAGCAGCATGGGAAGTCATCACTGTTAAATGGCTGCGTTCGGATTCGGACATTCCGTCACATTCCACCGATTATTTTTTTTCAAATAATTATTTTTTATTATTTTTTTAACAAATACTTACAACCATTCTTGAACATTTTAAAATGTAATGATTGAATTTTATTATCGTAATTTTGAGTTCTCTGCAATGCGTTTTCACGTGCTGATCGTTCTGTTCTCTGCCCTCTGTTCCGAGTGTATACAACACTTCCCTCACTGCCCATTCAAAGGTTTCTTCTACGTTCCACTTTGCGCACTCGTTTCGTTTGATGCTTGGCTGCTGCTGCTACTGTCTCTTAGGGGGTTTCCTCTGATAGTTTTGTTTGATCTTGTTGCTCTATTTGTTATTATTATTATTGGTGATAATTGCGTGTTTCATGTTTTGTTGTTGTTGTTTTTTTTGTTATTTGCTCTTGGTTATAGTGTGCCATGGATTTTCAGTTTATTCGCCGTTTCGCTAGGATTTGTGGTATTATTGAACAGAATTGCTTTATTCCACATTTGATTGGTTTTGAAAGGGTTAGGGGTGGGGGGGAAGGTTTTTGTTTTCGTTTTCGCCCCTAGCGACCGAGCGGTCGCCTTGCGGAAGAGTATTGCACGTTTCAATCTAGTTGTTTTGTTTTGTAATTTATATAATCAAACTCTGAAAAGTCAATGGGAAGAGTTTTTCTGTGGTTTTTCTTTAGTTTATTTTAAATATTATTCGTTTCATTAGCGATTTTTTTTTCTTCTTTAGATTTAATAGTCAAATTCATTAAATTGATTACTTAATTCTGCTACAATTTATTTAGGTTAACTGACCATGTTCTCGTGTCCGTTTAAAAGAGTTAGTGTGAGTGTTTTATTTCGTGTGAGAGCGTGTTGCGAGCATGTATAGGGGAAAAAGGTGACAGTGTGTCTGTGTGCGTGTATATGCGTGGGAGTGCGGCGAGTGCATGTGTGTGTGTTTTATTTTAAAAGATCATCCTAGAGAGTTGTTGCTAGTGGCAACGACACGTTCCGCGGCATTCTCCTGTCAATTCGCCAGATTCAGCGCCTGCTACAACGTGACCATCGCTCGACGCCAATCACATTTCACTTCACACAATCGTATTAGTTGCCAGCCTCCGAACGAATACCGTTCCCATTGTTTATCGAAAGTTTACTTGTTTTTTTTAAAAGTTATCCTTAGTAGATTTTTTCATTATTTTATTTTTGTATAAAACGAGCTCTATAATTAGTAAATACCTATAACATTTTTTTTCACCTAGGTGGAGTAAACAATTTTCTTTTGTTTATTTTTTATTTCCTCTATTCAACGACTGAATTCGCCTAAACTGCATTTTTTTTGCATTGTTTGCATATTGTATTAGTAGGAAAAAGGTGCGAAGCCTGACTTCAATTGATATTGTCTGAAACGTTTTCAGTTGCGTTTTAGAACGTGTGTATCAGTGTGTGTGTTTTTGTGTATGTTTCAGAAATAGAGTATGTTTGTTTGTGTGTTGCGTGTAACAATTGGTTAAAGAACAAACAAAGTTTTTTTTAACACGGGAAGCAATTCCTTGTACGGCTCAGTTTTCGCGAGCACGTGGTTTGCATAAAGCCTAAGTAAAACGGAAACGAAACAATTCAAAGCCTACTGCGGTTGCGTAGTGAGTGTGTGTGCCGGGTGTGTACTTTGAAGCAATCAGTTTTTAATATTTGAACGTGCCTGTGAGTGTGTGATCCAAGCTTGCTTGGATCGCTGTGTGCTTGTTTTCAGTTATATAGAAGTATAATTTCAACGATCTAGTAAGTAGTTAAGAGAGTGTTTGATCTGTAGTAGTATGCGTGTAATGATTGTAGGTAGGGTTCTTGTTTGTTTTTTTTCACTGCTATCGGAAGTGTAGGTTATGAGTTTCTGTTTTGTTTACCTTACGGCTTCTCGTTCTAGCTTAGAGAGCCTAATATATAAGAATCTACCAATTGCCCGATACTGGCGCGTCCAGTGTCGGATGCAGTTAGTTTAGTTTGCGTCTTAAGAGCTAGCTTTTAGCGTAAATATGTTCTAACAATATCACCGTTTTTTTACTCACACACGGGGGCGCCCGAATCACAAACCGACGACTCAGCGTCGTGTGTTTTTGTGTGTACGTGTACGTCTGTGTGTGTGGGATGTATGTTTGGCACTACGATGTTTTGTCTTGCTTGTTTTCAGCGTTCACTTGATTTTTGTTTAATTGTTTAGATATTCATGCTTTACTCTTTTCTCGTTTTTTTTGTTTTCGTTTATAATTACAATTTAGTTTGTATTAATTACGCTTCAACTATACAGTACTTGTAGATTAAAAATGTCTAGTAAAATTGATTAGGAAAGTAGAATACTTTACAATAATTGACCATCGAAATTTTTTTTTCGGGGTGAAAATCGCCAAAACCAGGCAAAATAGCGAAACAATCGAATTGTAAGAACCAAATTCGGAAAAAAATGTCAGAAAAGCCGAGTATTAGAGCGTTTGCTATAAAAATTGCGCTGCTCGCTTAGAGCATGAGTATGTGAGTGAAAAAGTTCATTTTTTGGTTAAACAATTTATTTTTTGTTTATGTAGGAAGACGATTTTTCGTGTGTAATTGTTTTTTTTTGTTCTTGCATTTTTGTTACCTGTTCACTACAAACGTAACAACGTGTTTCTCTTTGTAAAGTAGTTTTTCTTGTTTGTTTCGTTTATCTAATCTAACCTAACAACAGCATTTGATGAGCTGTGGCATACATAAATAAATAGGGCGGGCAGACGTTTTCCTAATTGGTAACCAACTTTACACAGCTACTGCAAACAGAGAGAATCAAGCTCAATGAAGGGGAATTTAGCGTGTGGTGTATGAGAGAAATAACAATCAAAAACTCGTTCGGATGAATTGAAACCGAAACCCGTGCCTATTTCAGCCTAGTCTCACCTATACATTAGTGTTAGTGTTACTCTTATCGATCGCTTTTTATCTCATTGGCGCTCGGCAGATTGACTGACTGCCGCCCGCAATGAGTTTCTGTTTTATTTATAAAGTTTAATCCTTACTGTTTATTACCCTATTGTTTTGATACTGGGAGTACAAAAAATGAGTTCGAGTTAGTGTCTTGTCGCTCGAAGTGTCACTAATCGCGCTCAAACATACGCCTACTGGTTTTGTTTTTTTTTCGCTCATATCGAACTGGTTACTTTGTAGAATCTGATTTTTTTTTATTTCTATCATGGAAAGTGTTCAATTTGACATTTCCACTTTGGTATATGTGTGTATAAAAATAACGATTTGATCTGCTTCTCTCGTCGTTTGTATTTTTTCAACTATTAATTTATTTACACAATTATCTTTAGTCGATTGGATTTTATGCTGCTTAATGCTTTTTAGATTTTATTTCCGTTTCTGTTATCGGTCTTGCCTTTATACGGGATGGTTACTGTACTTAGTTATCGTTTTTTTTAAGATGAACGGTTCTTTAGTGATTTGCTTGTCTGTTATCATTTGCCGTGTGAAGTTCTAACAACCAGTTTTTTTTTTACTTCATTTCGTTATTAAGTTTGCTTGTGGTGAATAACAATTTTTTCTGTATTGTTTCGCGTACGAAGATACTTTTTATCACAGCATTTTTCTTACCCCAAACACCACCGTTATGATCGTGGTTAAGTCGTTTGTTGTATGTCTGCGTTTTGGTTTTTTTGTTGCAAACTTTAAGTTCTTCTTTTGGTTTTTTTTGGGAAGAAGCTTCATTGTAGTCGTGCGAGTGGCAGTCTGTGAGTGACGCCAATCTAGGATTCATCTTTCCGTTGGACAAACGTCGGCCATGTTGAAAAGCTATTCAAGAATATTTTATATTCATCGTAGGAGCCGGTTTTTACCCTTTCCTACACGGCTGACATTTACGAAATTGAACCCCGGTTCGACGTGTTTGCGAATTGATTTTATTGATTAAGCGACTATTTTGCAATGTTTGGATTATTGTGTTTTCGTTTCAACAATATTTCTGTATTCAACAACTTATGCCAGATATAGATCGAACATCGAAACTGTAGTGTGCCATTTGAATCTTTGCATTTCAGTAGTGTGAGTTTTTCAATTTTTGTTGGCGATGCTGCCAATATTTGAAACGTTTCTGCTCGGGTAACTGAGAGCATTGCGCTACAAACGTGTCGCCATCGTTGAGTGTACGAAAAACACAGATCGCAGTAAGCAGTGTATGGAAAAGAAATTTTTCATTAGGGAAGATATGTGGAAGCCAGGAACGCACGCTTGTTGCTAGGCACCGACTCGCTTGTTTACATTGAGGAAAAATGGAATTCGAAGTGAAAATTCAAGCGCGCAAATGAGAGTTTCCGACATTTTCCTGCGGTCATCTGCACAGTGCCAGCAAATTTGAAGTTTTGTTAGTAAACGATTGAAGTTTCGCGGGTGTTTTTTGCAGTGGTGTGAGATTAAAGTGCATTTGAAAAAGTGCAATGAAAGTGAGAAGAAAAATAAGAGTGTTTCGAAAAGAAACCCCAAGTGAAGAAGAGTGATATTTTCGCACAAAATAAGAACTACAGATGGCATTTCGTCCAAAACTCGGGTTGATTTTGTAGGAAAATGTTCTAGCTTCCTCAAGTAGCAGTTTCGTGGCAAGGTTAGTGTGTTGAAAAACGTATTTTTATATTTGCTCATGTCAGATACATGGGTAGGCACTGGAGAGGGGTATGTGGCGTTGGAGATATGTTGTGGCTCGCTTGTATGTTGTCCTTAAAACCAAAACAAAATATTCTAGAGTTTGGATGCTAAACAACGCATGTGCTTCAATAATAAATAAAATAGATCCAATAATGCGAACTTGAGTGTACCTCTAAGGACGGCGCAATATTCGCTATAAAGTTTGCAGATGACTCGTTGCCACTTGGGAGGGACCATCCAGTGGCAAACCCGACCGTGGAAGGATAGAGTAAATATCAGGCATTCATGTGTTCAGAAACCATCGACAATGGCGTGACAAATGTCACTAGTAGATAGTCCGAATCAACAGCAATCTATCGTTCGAACCTCAACTCGCTGGTCATCTAATTGAATGCCCACGGTTAAAAAAACATCCAGGTCATTGTACAGTCGGCCTGGCTATCCAGGACACGCAGATATTAAAAAGTGTCGATTGGTCTGTGTGACTCGAGAGCCGATACCAGTGTGAGTTAATAAATTACAAATGGTTAGATACTGGTTACCAGAGTAGAAGGTCTAGATGAATCAAGCTACTCTTTTTGTGTACAATACGTGACACTGAATGTGAAAAAAACTATAGTGCCGCAAATTCCACCCACGTTTCTTCATTACGGAGGGTATTAACGCCCACTACCTAGCCAGTGGGTCAGAGCACTCCAACCGCCATGACAATGAGATTCCTAAGGCCGTTGAGAAGTACTGAGCGATAGTATTGAATTACGGATACGCTTACGGCTACGCTAGACGTTTCAGAACCATGACCACCAACTGCCTTTGGTTTGCCCTAGAGACCTTTGCAACAGCGATTCTTTGACGACATTGTGACGCCGGTTTTGGATCTACTAAGGGGCCTTATAGAATAGCTTGGACTACTTTGGTGATCCGCCAAGACACCCTCGAACCCTCTGGACTCTACAAAACCCCGATCGGCAACCATGTTTGGGAAAAAGATTCGACCAGCTTTGTCGCCGACTGTCTTTGGTCTGTCCTCGGAGGACTACGTAACAGCGACCATTATATGAACGAAGTCTCGATCCCCAACGACTACGCTTTGCCGATGTTCGACCGACTAAGAAGCGGACTGGAACAGCTAAGTTTCCACAAAATTTTGTCCTGCATCAGGAGTACTCCCACGGCGAACTGGAAACAGCGCCTTCTGATTGTATTGGTGGTTCGTCCAGGACCTCCTTTGAACTCTGAACACCAGTGGGCTGCCATATTTGGGAAGGAAGATGTAACCTAAAAATGAGCTAAAAATATTCAATACCCAGCCTTGGGGTTAGGACGTCGCAACCACCGTAGCATTGGGATTCTTAAGGCCGACATGTTGGTGAAGAAGAAAACTGCAGTAGAAACCGTCCAGAGTCAAATCAGATCCTAGTCTAGCAGATTCCTAAAATCCAGAAATAATAACCCGCAGACCAAAGTCCGGACATCAGAGCGTAGAGTCTATATTCCATGGTTCAGATTTTAGAGTGCCGAGTTTAGAATTCACAGACCATCGGGCCAGAATGCTAGATCCCAGTCCCGAATACGGACTCTAGAGTCTAAAATATAGAGCTCAGTGTGCAGAGTCCAAGGGTCTCAATTTCCAAGTCTCGAGTCCAGAATGCAAAGTACTGAGACTAAAAGACATAGAAAAAAATGTGAGCTCAGGCCCCAATATTCAAGTTTCATAGTCCAGAGTTAAGATATCGGAGTCCACAGATCATAGTTCACTGCACAGATTTCCTTCCAAACCGTCGTAGAAATCAGATTCTTAAGGCCGTAGACGACAACTGAACGGTAATGTTGTATGTTGTATGGACACAAGAACCGAGCCAAAGTGTTTACGCTTCAAAATGTATCCAGGGATTTGAAATCAGTTCCTTGACCCCAGATATCACCGCTAGACTCTAGTCAAGAATGCGGAGCCTAGATGCAAAGTCGAAAGTTCTGGGTTCCTAAAACTCAAGTCTAGTTCTGTGTTCCAGATCGTGACGCCCAAGGTCGTAGCAAATCTCCGGACCTCGTAGCCCTAAAGTCAGCTTGCAGAGACCAGAACCTTGGAGTCCAGGGATTAGCTTTCGAAGCTCAAAGTTTAGAGTTTATTTTCCCGATTTCCAGGGACAAGAGTTCAAAGTCACGGTTGAAAATGCTGAATTGGAAGGTCAGTGTCCATAGTCCAGAGACTACGGTTACTGTCAGAGACTAGAATACTGAATTCAACGTGCCAAGTGCAGCGATGAGATTTCTATGTGCAGAGTTCGTGGTTCAAAATGAAAATCTGGGAGGTTACTGCCCAAGGACCTTTGGTCTGTCCAGAGAGACCTCTTGCTGGAACCGACTGGAACAGCTCTTCCTACAAAACTTCGTTCCCCTCCCACAACATGAAAAGGAATACATTGATGGTCACCAAACCCCGGTCGGTGATCTTTGGGAAGAAAGATCTAACCACCTCCGTTCGTCGTCATGGAAGATATAAACGCTCACCACAAAGCCTTACCAGTCCGGACATCCCAACTGTCTCGGAAATGAAATTTATGTGATCATAGAGTAACCTTCGCTAGAGGCACAATAACCCCCATAGAGCTAACGATTTGTTCTAGATCACTACCCGATCGAGGTCACCTATAAAATAGACCCTCCGATGAAATCGCGACGGCCGGCGTTGAATTCAACCATCCGGACTCTTCGTTTAGTTGGAGTGACTATCGTGGTCTAATCTACTTCCATTCCTCAACGGATGAAATATGAAGAAAGTTGCCGTGTTAGAGGGGTAAAGGTTCAGAATCCAGAGATCAGCGCCGCGCTTTGGTTGTAGTTTTCTCTCTGGTGACTGCGTCAGACCAAGGGCGACCTCTCCAGCACCGGGAGGGTGTGGTATAGGGCCTATTGGTAATGCGGTCATGGTGTGTTCCTGCTTGGATATGTTCGAAGAAACCGGTTTTGGCTGATCTGGGTCGTGGGGAACCTCTCCAGCCCCCGGTAGAGGTTGTGGCAGAGGACCTACAGTTGGTCGGGTTTTCACGGATAGTGGAGTTGATAGCTTTTGGCTGATCTAGACCGCAGGAAACGTTCGGTCGTGTTGCCTTAAATACGGTCGTACAGGCCGGTGTCCTTTGGAAATAGGAGAAGTACCTCCTCCCGCACCGGGTTGTTGGCCAGTACGTCCCGTATTGATTCCACCAGTTTATATTGTCGTCGGAGGTCTTCCCGGCAGTTGCAGAGGAGGTGTCCGAAAGAGAGTCGGGTGCTACAAGGGACGCAATTCGGTATTGGTGTGGGCGTCGGTTACTCTAGTGTGTTCCACCAGGAGCCGGAAGAGTATCCTTTGCTCCTTCGAGTTTACTCGGGCGGTCCTGTGTGTAGCTTTGGGATCTCGGCCAGTGGTTGGTGAATGTTCGTGTTGAAATCTCCGTAGATGTCGGCTGTTGGGGTGACGGGTTCGGGTTCGTTTCCCGTGTGGTGCTAGCTGATCAGCATCTATGTTCCCTATGATACCGCTGTGGCCAAGGATCCAGCACAGTGTAACCAGTGGCGCTCGATGGGCTTTACATAGGTGTGAGTGGTCGTTCCGGATACGATGTCCCTCAAGATTGACAAGGAGTCAGCGAAAATAACCGTTGGTTCGTCTGTGCTCCTTATGGCCATTGCCCCCGCAATGGCTGCCGGTTCCGCCTTGAAAACTGAGCAGGAGAGGGAAGGCGGAAGAAGAGCCCTCTACCCAGTCCGCTGATTCCCGCTCTAACGCCATCGTCCGCCTTGGAGCCGTCAGTATATACTTTGAGGTGTTGTTGGTACGTTCGGTTGACGTCCTGTATTTTGACATAATGCTACTCGGGGGATTCATCGATCATTATTGTGAAAGTGAGGCTGTCGTCGATGTTCGGTCCAGGGTCGTGGTCTTACGCAATGCAGCCGGGTGATGGTTGAGAAGGGCTTATTGGGGAACTCTTGGGGGATCTTGGTTGCGATGGTAAGAAGGTCACATTCGTCGCCCGCTGTCTGCTCGAGGAAGTTTAGCGCCCGTTTGAGAGTTACACTGGCTGCTTCCCAGCGTCACGGATGTACTCCGGCCTTAACGCAGCCTGCTTCGGAAGGGATGCTTTACTATACGGCGGTTAACCGTTCCGTATAGTGGCCCGAGGATAGTGGAGAGCCCGTCTAAATTTCGGCACGTAAGTTCGATCCCGTAAAATATTTAGCTGTCCTGCTATTATTTTTGGGGCGCTGGGAGCAGATAGAGCGGACCAGCCGTTTTTTCCTTTTTTATTCGACGGAAATGGGGTGTCAACGTAAGTTTCCTATCGATGGTGACTCCGAGGATGACTGGTTCCTTCCGAAAGGGTACAATAGTGTCGTTCAGGCGGAGTGGCCTGGAGTTGGCTAGGCAGTGAGTGCCGCAGCAATGAGTGATAGCGCATTTTTCGGTGGAGATATTGAATTCTGTTGCGAGTGATCATCGGCCAACGGCGTTGACGGCCGCCTGTATTGACATCTGGATACGCATGATGGTTTTCCCCAGGGCCACCAGGATGGTGTCGTCGGAGTAAACAGACACGTGGATACCTCCGGAGAGCGCTGCGAAGAGCGAGTTTATCCTGAGGAGGAATAATGTCACGACTAGCACTGAGCCTCGCGGCACTCCGTTGATATTGCGGAACTCCTCTCCCCCGAAGTCGACGACCTCTTTCAGAATCGTCAGTGAACACAATTTTGGGGGGTCGATATTCCCACATTCGCACTACAATCTCAGTCCATAGTAGTCAGCCGTGCACGGTAGCAAGTTTTGAACATTGGTGATGTCTGAATACTTAACCCCATCTATGACGACAAAGAATTGATCGACCAGAATACCGAGGGCTTAATCTAGATTTTATCGCCGAGCTGAATCACGATTTCTTTCACTTCGCAGCTAAACTGCTACGTAGCATACTGGCAAGAAGTATCAGTGCTAAGGTCGATGGTTGTATGGTAGGGCACCAAATTGTTTGCCTTTCATCCGTTGCTCTCTTGGGAAGTTTTCGTGGAGATCCCTCGGAGATAGAGACAGCCAAGACTTTTCACCAAGAGTACTCGCGATCCCCGCTACCATCATCGTTCGCGCCGTCACCAAGTCAGTCCGGCTAGGAAGTGACACAGACTGCATCAAGAGTCCCAGAGCTCATGGTTCCTAACTCATAGCTGCGGAACCAGATTCCAAAGATACCATGTTTAGACTGCACAGATCAGAGCAGAGTTGTTCAGAGGTCTCGAAATGCTTTACCAGAAGGCAGGTCCGTTAAGTGGTACAGACAGCCTACTACAAACTCATCGATCGTCGATGCCGGTGGCTCGAGAACGGGCAACAAAATCGGCATAGGGCTGAGCGGTATTAGAACTATTTAGTTTCCCCTTCTGTCTTCTGTATTTTCCACCGTAGATATTGCAATCATCCTGACCTTATCAAGGAATCTTGAGGGTCTAGGGACGGCTGGGTTCGATGTGGAATATTAAGGAACCACAGACACCCTGAATTGGGTTAGGAGCTGTGTGCTTGCAGCGACAACGTGGGTTAAGTGTAGATGCCTAAAATAGAAACCTTGACGAGCATAAAAAGGTGAATATCTTCTATACCTGCCTCAGCGCATTTGGTGAAGATTGAAGAATCACCAATTCCGCACCGTCCTCTACGGCACATGTAGTTCTCCGTTTCTGGTAACTAGCTTGTCAACAATGAAGTGCAAAATTTTCCACTGACGGATACCGTTGTACGCCACGACTTCTATGTTGACTATTTCAGTTTCCGTTAGCTGCGAACAATTCACCGGCTCACTTATGCAGGACCTGTGACTAACGGATTCGCTTACAAATTGCAGTAATCAGAAGCTATCAGCATCTGCTTTTTGGAATTTCACGTTTTGTTTCACATTCGGGCTTTGGGTTCGGGTTCACGGGTTCGACGTTACTTTGGAGTCTGCAATTTTCATCGATTTGTGCTGAAGAACCTTGAACAGTGTACCTTTTCATTGTCAAGTTCAGGGTCACTCTGGTAAGGTCTCAGGACGTCTATGCAACTCAACTCTTGGTCAAATTTGTGCGATAAGCTCAGGGCAGAAGAGAAGATGTTTCAGGACAACTTCCAACCACAATATAGGATGCGATGCGTTCCCGGTTAAATATCAA
Source organism: Topomyia yanbarensis (assembly GCF_030247195.1). Lineage (NCBI taxonomy): Eukaryota > Metazoa > Arthropoda > Insecta > Diptera > Culicidae > Topomyia > Topomyia yanbarensis. The sequence continues at coordinate 215,058,753 of NC_080670.1, read as the reverse complement.
GTATCCCGAAGTACCACCAGTTGTCATCATGATCACCACCACCATCGTGGTCGAGTTATCCAGGTGTTCTTGACCGAATATATTCCAAATTTCCATATTGCTCGATCTTGGGTCGCCATCTGTTCTCGTTGTTGAGAATAAGCGCTCAGCGAGACAAATAAGACTTCTTGGATCGCTAGCTGCGATCAGGTCGATCCCACGATATTTCGTCACCGTTGCTAGGATCCGAGGTTCGAATAGCTGAGTCTGACCCACTTCATTGAAAAGAAGTAAAGGGCCGCTTTCGGAACAATCAACGATAATGCGGGGATGAATTCGATCGTTGCTGTTCTGGCCGGTCGGAAGATACCACCCAGCCGTCCCATTGAACAGCAGCCGTAGATCAGCGTGCAGTGAATATAAGTCGGTTAAGTGATTATTTTTGTTTACTTTTATTGTTTGTTTGTAAAAACCTCGAACTTATTGGAGGACGCTATTGTGCCGCCCTGGCACAAAGGGTCAGCCGAGTAAATAAAAACTGAGCCCAAGTACTGGCTAAAACCTTATCTGCAACAGATAGTAGAATGAATTTATCGGTGGCGGAAACAGATTCAACTCGAGTTTGGTTTACCGAGATAGCCTTGTAGAACTAAGGCTTTCCTTGTTTACTTATTTCAATACTTTGGAGCAGCTAGAACAGCCATTTCGACTTGGTTGTAAGGTTTTAGTAGAGCGTATGTGCTTTCGCTTGCATATTTATTGAGGTATTTTGTTCGAAAAACGTTGATTCAACAAAAATCAATCTGAAAATAAGTAGCAGACGGTTTCTCACAACATGAAGATGCGAAATGTGGGAGGTAAGGCATCCAGCAGACCCATGAAGCAAAATAAACAGGATACTACCCAATGTAAATAACAACAGTAGTTCGTGTGATACGAAGTGCAAAAGAGCGACAAAATCAGACTACGAGCCGTTTGCTTGTAGCGGCTACTCATTAGAATGGGTTAAGTCTGCAGGCGTGTCTATCCCAAGAAACACCGGTTGTTGACTAGCAGTTTGAGCAACATAATTCGTCACATAAAGGTATACGGCAACGATTATTGAGGTGGTTTAGCAACCAAAAAAGCGAACGTGTAAAAGCTTATGCTTATGCAACTAATCGTAGTCGTTGCTTGTTACAAATGCTACTTTGGATGTGTCTCAGAACATTCTCTACTATTATAATTCTTCTGTCGAAATTAGACGTTTTTCATCCATCGCACGGTTTTAAAAACAAAAATATCGCAGATTTAACCCAACTGTAAATTTCAAACAATTCTTAATTATTCGCTTTAGCGCATACTCGTTCGCTTTCGAAACGAGTACAGCACTGATCCACCCGGCCACAACCCAGTTTCCATGTTCGATTCTCAATTAATTTTTAACCCTATTTTTTGATTTATTGACTGTTTTGATTCGATTGCAAGCAGCTAATCGTAGAGCAGCGTTCTGCCCTATGCTTTCGTTCTTAGCTTCCTAGTATTTCCTATGCAACTTGACTAGCAAATTCTCAGCGTAACATAACTAAACTATCCTTACCTTATGGCATAATATTCAACAACCTACATATTAGCTAGTTTTTTTTGCTTCTTCCTCACTCCGTTAATCGTCGCCCATCCGTCAACAGTTTGATTAACTTGCCATATTTTTTCTTGTTCGTATAAAAAAGATCACTTACGTATAAAACTTCACTAATTAGTTTAGTCATTATTAACTAATGTCTTCAATAAGTTTGCTGCGACTCTTGTGTTTTATTCTCTTTCTCAACGCTCCACTGCTTTTATTTTTTCTCACAAGCAGTTTCGCGAGAGTGTTTCCGAAAGTTTCGGTAGAATTTTAGTACTACTCGTGTAGTGAGTTAGCACGGGGGAACTTGCCTAGTGTCGAAACGTAACAAAGCTATGAAAGTATGAAGTTTGAGAATGGTGAATGCACGGTTTAAAATTATTTACATTCCACCGGAAGAATTGCACTGTCTCAGCAGGCCTGGAGAAGTTTGACAGTTGATCACGGACAAACCTTTGCAAGCCGTACGTCGCCGGGAGCTGATGCGGGGTGCTCTAATAAAATCTATCAGTTATGTACATTCAATGTTAGTTTTGATGTAAATATAGAAACCGGATTGAATCAAGTAACTTGCTATGATTTTCGTTCATCGCTTCCCATTCCACATTTTGTTCTAGTTCGAAGTCAACTTATCTAAACTGATAAACAGTCAATTACACGTGTCCTACGTTTCGTCTAAACCACTTACAAAAAGGAAACGTTTTAAAAAGTAGAGAAAACTACTCACATTGCATGACGTTACCGAGGAAACTATTCTGTTCGATAAAAAACGGCCTGCTTTGATGTTCTACATACTTTCGCCCTACGTCTAACGCCCATTCTATCTCCGATCGCCTACGGTTGTCCGAAGTTGTTTTGTTTACGCATCGTTCATTAATTTAAAACTTTTCACGAAAATTTGAACATATTTTCTTAACTTATAATCAGTCACCGCAAACAGTTGAGTGAGTGTCCCATTGCCCAGCAGCACCAGAACCGCCAGCAGGAGTGCAACGGAGGCCAAAGTCACCACCAGAACCACCAGGGCCAGTGTTCCCCCGAGAAGAATCCACGAGGTCGGATCGTCCACCGTGCCGCCACCGCCATCTCCGGGCGAGCGCAGAATTGGAACGATCTCAATGTGAGCGTTGTTGTCTCCGGCGTAGGCTGGGTTTGTTGTCGTCGGCGTTGTTGTTGTTGGAAAGGATGTGGCTGCTGTCGTAACTGGTGCTGCTGTGGCTGCGGTTGTTGTTGATGATGGTTGTTATGAGAAGATAAAATTAGGCGCTGAAAAGAGTACAGCCAGCGTCGCGATGAGCGTGAACAGGGTGAAGATGATAAGGCACAAACGGTCGACCACCATGGCGGCAAACTTCCAGTCCCGGGTCACCTCGCCATTTTCGTCCTCCTTGCGGAGCTGCATATCCCGGGGGAAAATAACCGTCAAATAAAGTCACGTTTGCCAAACAGGTAAACAAAAAGCAGCAACGTTTTCACTATGACAACAGAAGAAATAACAAAAGCACTGTTCACTTTGACAAATGAAAAGAAACTTGAAACGTGCGCGGATTGACAACAAAAAAACAACTAAAAATAATAGAAAATTGATCCAAAAAAGAAAATCAAGCCCCTCGCCGTACCTGATCGGTGATGTACCGCAACTCCTTCAGTATCAGCGCCAGCTCGTACTCGGCCGAGGAGCTGAGACAGGTATGCGAGGACACTGTTTCGTGCAGGCGGCCACCCCCAGCGGCACTGATCGTTCCGAGGCCACCGCTGCGACCGATCGTGTCCGTTCCGCCGCCAGCCCCCGTCAACACGCCGACACTCCCGTCGTCCCCCTGGCGGTACAGTGTCCGGTAGTAGGTCGGATTGTGGGGCAGTGTATTGCACCGGTGATTGCACCGGTAGTCGTCGTCAATGTCCAGTACGTTCGCGAGCAACGATTTCGAGGATCTACGGAACAAGTTTGATTAGTTTGGAATGGTGAGAAAATTTGATTGAAAAAGACGGGAGGAACCTTTCACGCATTTCCACCTCCTGCAGTTGCTTGTTCTTCTCATCCTCCGACTGACGGCACGGATGCGGGAAGGGTTCCCCGGGTCGGGTCATCCGCAGGATGCATGGCAGCCAGGATAGGAACACTACCCGAATCTGAAAGAGTAGGGGAATTACAGGTTTCTGGAATGGATGAATTACTAAAGGTTGTTTAGTTACCCAGTCCGACATTACGTGCGTTTCCGCGTTCCGATGGTGATAGTTCAGGATAAGAATTGTGGACACCACCGATGAGGCCACCATGAACATGATGCAATTGAAATAGGTTCCTGTTTGGTGAGGGGGCGGAAAAATCAATTAATAAATAGCATATACATATTTTTTTGTGAATAACATCATGTATTCGTGCTTCGATTTCGTCTCGTCAGTATCAGGTAGACCGATTGGGCCACCGGATGATCGGTTTGCCAGATACTGATAAGACGAAATCAAAATGAAAATCCACGACTTATACAACGTAAACTTTTTATGTGCGAGATCCCAAAAACCATTTTATTTAACAAGCGAGTTGTAGCTGCGGTCTGAAAAGCGAAGTTTTCTCAATTCAAAATTAAGGCGATTTATAAAAAAGTGTTTCTAGAAGAAATTACGACAATTCTGAAGAAGTTTACCTATTTTGAGGGCTGAACGTTATGGATAACGTTTGAACTTAAACCGCAGCCATTTAAAATTCTTAAAACGAATAGGAAAACTTATCCCTTAACTTTTGTTGAGGAAGATTTAATAGCCCAATCAACTTAAATTCAATCACCCCTCTAGATCACGGAGCCAACTTTTATCGAAAGAAATAATTGCAGTAATTGAATCTTACCCTATCCGATTCGCACTTGTTGAATGAATAGGAACCCCGAACCCCCGAAATCTCTCCCCGCTCCAACACCGGAAGCATGCCAACAATGCAATTTTCCTGGTGCCAACTATTAAAGTTGTTTTATCCTTTATGTACGAGCCAGGTGTCAAAAGTCAAAGCAAAAACACCCTACCTACAAAATAGTACCTGGTTACACTTGTTCGATCTTTCGCTTGCACAAGCAGCCAGCCAACGGGCGAAAAACTGAAGGAACGTAGTAAGCGTTGACTCTTCTTCCGCCCGGTGATGGTCGGTCGGTCGTGTAGCACGAGTATTCGACACCTTCGTAAAGGCATCCAGCAGCGACCCTTCGCAACTAACTTTTGCCAGGGTGTCATAGTGAGGATTTCCCCTCGGCTACAACTTTAATTCCCCGGTTGCTTTTCCAACTGTTTACTACTCGAACGAACGAACGAACGAGGGTAAGTTTCGGAACAAGCTGCAATTAATTGAAAGCTTTTCAGATATTATGATGTCGGGGGTGACACTTTCTATACTTTCTGGCTGCTTTGTTTGGGCAATAAAAAATGATCCGAGCAAGCGGCGAACTCCCCTTACGAAAAAAAAAAACAAACTGTCATCTTCACGCAGCTTCGTTAAGAGAGCCTGTCAGCATAAGCATGATACATGTGAAGATGTGAAAAGCACTATCGGCTATCGGTTTTCCCTTGAGGGGGGTCCATCATCGTCCGGCTAAACTTTTCACCGGTTGTTTTTATTGTCCAATAAAAACGGCGAAAAGCCGTCACGCGTGAACGGGAGCTAATAGCGGACGTGTTTTTTCTGTGCACACGTTCGCCCACTTCAATCACAGCAGGCGGTGGAAATTTGCTACCAAGGTGTCAGGTAATTGATCCGATCATCGGTAACTTGATTGGGGGTTTATTGCATTTACCTTAGAACTTTTCCCCAGTATCGGGGAGGGTCGAAGTTAAGTGGCTGTATGGTTTTTGTTGGGGTTGCGGTGGTAATTAATTTTAGCTTTCTTCTACTTTCCGTAAAGTGGTTCGGGTAAATTTCAGGACTCAAATCTAGCGCGTCGACGCTGGTGGAATTCTAAAGTTTACCAAGTGATCGTTGAAAGTTTTCCAATGCAATCGTTGTTGTTCAGAGAAAACTTGATTGAATTTTGGCAAACGTGTCGAAGTTTGGAATTGCTTTTCAGTTTGTAATCAGGGTGAAATTTGAAATTAAAATTCACGATTGAGCGGAAAAAGGAAACTTACCTAACAGAGGCACAGCATCCGAAGTGGCCGGCATGGTTTCCGCCACCATGTTAAGGAAGACAGTGAGTGACAGCAGAATGGTGACCCCTGGAAAGATGGAAAAAACAGTACACCGTTTAGAAGCACAACATCCTAACAAACGCTGGAAATGATAAATTATCTCGGAGCTGACCGCGGAAAAAACCTCACTCATCTTCACCGGAACCGAGTCCTGCGTGGTCGTGAGATTCGGGTACGGGAAACAACGATAACCATTATCTGTTTGTAGCTTTTTTTCGGGGAAGGTTAGCTAAAAAAAATAACCGCTCTCCATTTTTTGCGGTTTCCGGAACCTTCCAAGTTAAGTGCCGATGGGGAAATAGTAATTAGGGATATTACACCAGAAATTAATTCTGGTTATGTTTCGTTTGCTGTTGTTTATTTTTTCTGCACCGCATACGATACCGTGGAGATAAGGGAAACAGTGCCGTTGCATGTTTTAAATGAGCGATTTGTGACTTTGGTCGGTTTTGCATACCAAATAAAACAGGAAAGATTAGTATCCCACCGATCTTGGCTTCCATCGCAGCAGGCGGTTGCCGCACCACAATCATCAAATTAAAGGGGAAGGTTAATTAGCCGGCTCACCGACTGCTGCGATCAAGCACAAGCGAACCCGAAAGTTTTGCTTGACTTAACAGGCGAAATCTTCAGTAAGTGGCCCAAGATTTTCAAATCCTCGCATGCCGTCCTGAGACTCTGTGCCTAATTTAAGCCATGTCGGTCAACATGATAAACAAATTTACCAATTTTTGGGGTAGGTTCAAGTTTGAATAAAACAATAAAAAACAGGGAGTCAAAAATATGGATGTCAAGTCTGAGATTCTAATGGAAAATTGTATGGTGAGCTTCTTTGTAGCCGTACTCAAGATAATATGAATTGAACTAAAAAAGTTATTGGTATTTTTTGAAGTGAGGTCTGGCTGATAGTGTCAAAGGGCCAAGCACATAAATTCAAAAATCCATTGCGCGTTCTTTTCATTTATAGTAAAATTTAAATGAGGTTGAGAAACAAAAAAATTAATGATGAATAATGTTAAATTCATTTGAAATGAGTTCGAAGCAACTTCGACTAATTCAAGTCAAGTTGGAGTAAAAAATTCGATGATTTTTGGACCATTTTAAAGCAAATTTCAGCATAATCAGTGTTGCCTGAAAGCATTGTTCAAGCATTAGCTACCACAGTTCGTCTGGTTTCACTGAATCGTACACCGACTTGAAATTCACGAACTATTAGTCTGCAAATGGCATTCCCGAAATTTATCCTAGATTTGTCGTAGGGTAAACATCTGGGCCGTCGCTAATCCTCCTTCTTGAAAGCCGCTTCGCCTTTGACGAAAAAAGATTTAACCAGTTCAGTTTGCTAAACAGAACACGGGAGATGATTGTTATGCCTCCATAGTTATCACACTCAAGTTTTCGGTCCTTTTTGTTTATGAGATCATCTTACCAATCCTACTCCTTTCACCAAGATCATCCCGATCACGAAGCAGATTGCTTCGTACAGCCGACCACTCCCAATTTCTCAAAGTTCGACCGTGGAAAATTACCCTTCTTTGTTCACATTGACCGCAGCGTTGAAGATTGTGGCACTATGACTTACTACCGTTTCTTTATGATCTTTAACATTTCACGTGAATATTTTAAGTCCAGATAATTAATTAAGAATATTTTTTGCGGTTCAGATAGGCCAACATTCTACTTTTACTATGAAAAACCGAGCACTGAATTCACTTCTCAATGTGTCTCTGTATTTATCGTAGCGACTTTGAAGACAAGTCGAACCCGCAAAATGTTCGTAATAGGAGGAAAGAATGTTACAGTGCATGTAGTGCTACTAAGTCGGTGTTCGTTCCTTTATAGGTAAAGATATGAGAGAATATGGCTAGGTGGCTATCGCCGTAGCACTGCACAGAATGCGGGCCTCGGACTGTTTATGCAAGTTTTGTAAAGTTACTTTCAGAACCAAGTACTGATCTACGAGACGAACATTAGGCAGAGATCGGTTAGGGTCACAGCGGGAGTACCTCCGAGCTCCATGCTTAGCCCACCGTTCTAGAATAAAATTGCAACGGAATGTTAGCACTAACACTGCCCAGGGGAGCTGAGATCGTTGGCTTTGCAGATGACATTGTCCTGATGATAACCGGTGAGTCCCTCGAAAAAGGTGAGATGTTGACAACAGAGACAATAAGCCGTATGAATAAAAACTAGCATTTGCTCAGCTTTTTGAGATTCGAGCAGTCGAGCAGCCGCGTTGAGCATTTGCTCAGGTTGGTATGAATAAAACTTTGCTTTGACAGTTGCTTTCTCAATTTGAGCGTTTGCTTTTCGAACATCTGATTCCGTATGAATAAAGTGATGAATCTTGAGTAAATGCTCAGAGAATGCTAAGCAAAAGATTGATTGTTCTGAGCATGCTCGGTAGCATGCTAGAATAAAAATACATATTTTTTTATTTGTTAAAGGTGAACGATTTAGTATTTTTATTCGTTTTTGATGTTAACTCTTGAAAGATTTCTCATTTGGAATATTTTGAAGTCAAAATAACTACATATTTTTCTGGTTCATATTTACGAATCTGGTTTTGCCTCGGCCCAAATACACCGGTATTATTCCGGATTGTGTATTTAAGTAAAACATTCTGTATAAAGCTAAGCTAAAATTGTTCCACGACTTGTAAGGTTGGTTAAAACACATTCTGAAACAATTTGATATCTGGCCAAAGTTTCCGGTGGGTACGTGAACCGTTCTAAAGAGACATACAATGAATGCTCGTTAGGCATTGAAAATTGACCCTAGAACTAACAAAGTCAGTGCAAGCCGCAAATAACTTTATCTTAGAACCCAAACAAATCGTATTGAGACCATGGGAACACTGGAACGGTTCTCCGGTGATTCCGGATTGTGGCACCAAGAACTGAAATTTCTCATTCTCGAACCATATCATGCAACAGATCAAACAACATCTACTGGACTTCACGACTTGAAATCCTTTAATACTGGAAGCTCTATAGACTGTTATTGAAGGTTTCGGAGCTACGTTGACTAAGAGAAACGACATAAAACTTGAAAAACGGATAAGTATTCCAATGCGAATTAACCATAAATTTAGATTGAAAAGCTAGAGCTAGACAGGTTCATATGTGCATGGTCGAAGGAAGTGTGAAGAATCTTCGACCTTCTGCTTGTTGCCAGTGAGAGAGCATAACCATTATTTTATTGGAGTTCCTGTTATGGAGTTACGGGTTAAAGAGTGCTATCACCCAGTAAATTCTTATATCTCCTATGATATCAGTATGATGCAAAACTTAATCAAAGTGCTTGGATTTGCAGGGTCTGGATGGCTGATGGTCAACCAAAGTTACTTTAAACAATTGGCCATCTATGATGGTTCTTGATGCACCTGGAGAGCTTGTAACTTCTTGAGCTAATAACCCGATTTCTCAATGAATTATTTAACCGACATCACAAATTATTGAATTGCATTCCAATCTGACTTGTAGTTCCAGAGTTACAGGATGTTTAGTACGATTACATAGCAATTTTCCTTTTGAACTGGTACCGTCATGACAACAGCTAAAAGCGTATTCAAATGCGCAATAAATTGATCGTATGTATGTATTTGATGACCAAGCTTCGGGCCCGAGGAAGATTACTCAATGTCCTTGTTCGAGATGTACTGGCAAGTTACGATCTCCTCTACATGTCCCTCATATACACGTTCCTAAAAACCATCAATATCCAAATTTAACTGCCGCTATTATTTCTGTTATCATCCCAAGAAGTGCCCTCTTCCGCCTACCGTACCCCAACGATGGTCTGATGCGACTCCAAGACGACACAAAACATCTCTGTCGAAGGACCCAGCAAACACGAGACCTACAGCACAACATCACACGCGCAACGATGTGTTGCGGATCCGCATCTGATCCGTACTGCGAAATCGTCTGGAGGAACCCCTCCCCAAGGTTTAGGGGTTTGACGGTATTGCAAACATCATCAAGCATCAATTGCTTTAAGATGGATATTGCATTACGCCTCGATAGTGGTTTATCGAGGAGACCGAGAGGGCTTATGCGTCTTTTTTATGTTATATGTTTCTTCGTACTCTGCACCTGCGCATACCAACGCTAAACCACTGGTCTATGCGCGGTGTCGTGGCCGACTGGCGGATCAACGTAGATGGACTTTTGCTGTGTGCCATGTTTGCAAATATTGTTCTATTGGTGGTATTCGTGGACGGGGCTCACGGAGGGAGTCATTGTGTGTCCATTTATCGGTCGACTTCGTCATCATGCATATACTAATTAAATTAATTTAATAATTAAATTCATTTAATAAAGTAGAAAAAGTAGAAACCTATTAGTTGTAGCTTTGTGATAATCATAGTTTTTCGTACTAGTGTACAACTGTTATGTGCTAGTCGTATGTCTATCTATGTATGTATTCGTCTGAATATTTGTGACAGTTGGGTCAGGGAATGGATGCAGAACTGGCGTGTAAGATAGAATAGTGGCTAATACTTCTGGTGAGCAATCTGAGCATTTGGTTCGGAAAAATCGGGTTGGATAAATTAGGGTAAAATAAATTTTCCGACGCACGCGAATCATCCATTCCCGGCCAGCGTAGCATGATGAGAGTCTAACAGCATGCAATTGTCGTTAATGATAAATATACAACATTAGCTACGTTAATGATAAATATACGAGTTTGATTACATGTTACATATGTTTTTCTATTCTACTTCATTAGTCTGTTTTTATTTGTACATCTATTAGTTTGCTTTTCCATTATTTATGTATACCAAAATAGTATTGTTCAATTTATACACTTCTAGTCAAGCTCTTCGCATCTTTTTTCTTTATTCGGCATGTTATGATTCCTTTTATTAGTATATCTCTACTGTGCGCTATCTATACTCATATAGGTACAAACGCTCGTGGCATTCGCGATAACACAAACCTGGCAAAACGTGACCATGCAATTGCAATAATCCACATATACTTACGCCCGCGATTTCGCTTACATGAAAGCACCCCGGTAGTTAAGTAAACGTGACATCTTTAACCTTCCAAACGCGGTTTCAAACATTAACCCACCACTCGCGCGATCATGAAACGGTCACGTCCGAAAGTTTTATCAGTCTGGACTAATGCCTTCAGTTGAACCAATCAAAAAAGTGACGCTCATATTCACTAAATAACACGTTCCATGGTGACATGACCTGTAACTCAAGTTTCCCTATAGGGATCGGACTACCATCTGTACCATACACTAAAAATTAAGCATCAGATTCACGGCCCGTGCGCGATCAAACAAAAATACACACTACGTCATTATAAAATCGAAGTTATACATGCGAAGTCACATACACGTGACAAACACGTTAATATACAAATGCTTGAGCCCTTCGCGATCATCCCCGGCATCTACACCCGCGATCTAGTAAACATGATGGCATAAATAAATGATGATAAAGTGAATGTCTCAGCTCCTATAAATTTTCAAACGCAGTCTCAAGCGTGAACCTAAAAACTCCCGCACTCGCACGATCATGAATCGGTCACTTCCGGATGTTTCCATCCTTGATATCAGCAGACTAGGTCCATGCCTTCAATTGGATCAATTAAAAAAGATAGCTCTCATATCCACTGGACACCACGTTACATGGCGACATGACCGAGGACTCTAGTGATATGGGGTAACTTACTCCCTGTCAGAATGTGAATTTTACTCCAAAAACTAACTATCAGAATAAAGGTCCGCATGACCATCCAAGAACGCACGTGTATATAGGAAAAGCTACACGGTTACAAAATCCAGTCTTGTGCACGTGAAGTCACATGAACGCGAGCACACGTGACAAACACGTTAACGTACGAACGCTTAAGCCCTTCGCGATTAACAACGCACACCTACGTTCGCGATCGCGCAAACTTAATAACACCCCGGTAATAAGGAGAACGTTTTAGCACTCACGAAGTTTCAAACGCTGTCTCCAACACGAACCTACAAACGTCCGTTTTCGCGCGTTTATGAATCGGTCACGTCCGGAAACCATTACTCTCTGTCCTAATAATTTGGGTCCATACATTCAGTAGGACCAATCAAAAAATAAAGCTCATATCCACTAGACAACACGTTCGATGGCGACATCACCGGGCACTCTAGTGATATATGAAGATCTCACACTCTTTTAGCATCTTAGCAGTACACCAAAAAATAAAGTATTAGACTCACGGTCCGCGGGCGATTATCCAAGAACACACGCGAATATGCGAAAGGCACACGGTTATAAAATAGAATTTATACACGCGAAGTTACATACACGTTAACACACACGACATACAAACACACTCGCGATCGAACACGTTAACTACAAATGCTGAGCTCTTCGTGATGATACACGCGATTGCGAGTCACTACGCCCGCACATACCTGAACCGTACAATGAATATCGCATTTAGAATCACGGCCCATAACAATTGGCCTAATGCAGTGTTTTAGTAGGCGACATTGCCTGTCTCGTCTGCAAATTGTAGTATGTGATTCTGACGGGGAGCTAGCTCTACAGCTCCAGTAGGACAACACTCGAAAACAAAAAAGTGTTCCACTTAGTTAATCTCCCTTCTAAAAATCATAAAGTGCATTACTATACAAAGAACACACAAAATGACCTTTCCCCTACTATTACGAATATTATATTACCCCCTCATGTATATGTATAAGTTAGCTATAATTTTTTTTAGTTTCATTATATAAAAACAAAATAATGTTGAAATGTGTAACCCCCTAGTTTTAAGAAATTCAAAATGTAAAACAAAGAAAAAATGGCACCTTTGATCTAACGCAAACGTGCCTTACCAAGTAAACCATTTAAATGTTAAAAAAATTCACTGTGCGACGACGTGATCGATCTTTTTGCAGTACGAGCTAATAGACATATTAATTAAACGAACAAATAAAAAATATTTGGATTTTGAAAAAATATCCAAATCTATCTTGTTTCGTAGACCGTAATCTGAATTACTGGGAGCAATTTTGAACAGTGCACAGGTGAAGAAAATGTTCACGAGTCACCACTGCGAATAGAGATTTTCAGTCTAAAGTAAAGATATTCGCAAAAACAATCTCAACATTTCTTAAGACTTTACCTTGCTTTTCTTAAAAAAATTGCAATTTTTTTTTTCATTTCATCACTGCAACTATTTCACCAAAACGAAGGTCTGAAACACCTTAGAAGATATTATTGTCGTACACTTTACCGTTTTCGCGTGAATAATTCATCGCAGGTTTTGAGCAAAAAACCACTGTGAAACGGTTGACCAAAAAGAAGTTCCATAGGCCAAACATGGAGTAATGTATCTTAAATAGTATTTTTCAAATGTACAATAAGCGGATTGCACAAAAAAACTGTTTTTGATTCGATTATCCGGAGTGAAATTGTTCTGAGTACTGCCGGTAATCGAGTCTAGCCTGTACCTGATCCGGCTGTATAAAACACAATGCGGTAGTACTATTACACAGATAACTCTTTGTATGCATCATTGACAAAATAATAGGTGCCAGCTCTGAGATCAGACAGCACATTACGTACAGCCTTGCACCAAAAGCACCGACGATCCAGCGCAGCATAACTACACCGCTAGACTCCCAATTGCCCATTCACCATGTACAAAAATGTAGTATATTTGGATTTAAAATATGTATTATTGAATTAAATTATTCACTGTTTATTGCTTCAAACGACAATAACATTGGTCGAAAAATATTTGTTATTCATTGTTTTAATTTCAATAATTATAAAAGAAGGGAACGACAATACTTGTTGACACAATGAATTTTGTTGTTATGTTTTCCATCGATCACTATTTTTTTTATTAAATTTAATCAATAATTTGATTACACATGCAAATTATTTTTCTGCGTGTGGGATTGACACATTTCAATATCGGTGTCTTCATTGGGACGACATAGCTTAGTTGATAAGACGGCCGCCTTGTACCCCGTCGATTTGAGTTCGATCCTAAAAATGCGGTATATTAATATATGTACAGTCAGAACAAAAAATGGTTAGTTTAAAAATTGTTAATTTTCTTATTACATTTATTTCAGCTGTCTACAAGTCGTCCATACATTCTAAATAGCCAAAAAACTACTTAAACAAAAACGTTTTAATGTGCCTTTTTATTTCAAAATGACAATTCATTAAAGGTAACTTTTAATAATATTGTTGGGTATGACAACCTTGATGAAAACATCTATAAGTTATTGATATATCTCAGTAAAAATATTTTAGGCACGTTTCCACATTAAATAGCGTTTAACTTGTTTTTTTTTTAATTGACTCACTCTAGGTGCAGAATTGCACATGCACCAGTTTAGTTATCATTCCAACTATATGTACAATTAATATAGGTTCACGATAAAAAGGAAATTGTTTCAATTATTGATTGAGCCCAATTGAAAATCAAACCTTTTGTAGTTGAATTAATTGATTTTGAAATATTCCATAGCGGTTAGCACTGAAAATAAGTGCATAACCTATTAGTTTAACTATATTGATACTGTTACATTTCTTATCTGCCTTATCTGCTAAGTAAAATAACATGATCATTGAGACCCTATAAAGCAAAACGACCAGTGTATGGCAGCGGGGGACTTATGACAATAAGAGTGACGATTGTTTTTCAGATCTTCATGCTCAAATGTTATTATTAACTTATAATACTTATGGGAAATTTTCGTTTTCACCTAACACGTCACATCCCATTAGAATTTTATCGTTTCTTGATAGTCTTCTAAACATTTTAAAACTCATCAGAATTTTATCGCACTTGTTTTGCGAATTCAAGTATACACGTTTGGTTTTGATATACTACAGTGATACGCATAACAGTTCCATATGCATAAAAAATCCAGAGCAAATGGGACTGTTATGCGTATCGCGGTGGTACATAACAACTAATCCGCAAAAAGCAAATACATGCAATCAATTTCCACAGTATCATTTGGATATACATAATTATGATTCTACAGAAACTGTGTAAACAATTGCGACAGGTATCTCGCGACGAGTTACTAACTTTGTACAGTACGTATCGGTCCCACGATGTTTTTGGGTAACCTCCTGAAGCTGAAAGTTTCTTATGATTACTGATTTTCCTGCATTTGATTTTTATCATGTCCTCACGACCCGCTTCCAATTGGTGAAGAGGGGAGTAGCAGTAGTGGTTTGTTTAATCCGTTCCGAGTAAATTTATTGATTGTAGAAAAATCAAAGACATATGACATAGGAACGCACATATGCTGGATCCTGAAATGAAATTATTAGTCTAGGTCTACAAATTGAAAAAAATAGCAAAGGTTACCAGTACATATTTATATTGATCATCCAGAATGTCACAAGAAATTTCGGTTACTATCAATCGGTGTCTTGTTCGGGTGCATTTTAATTCTGGTTTGGACCAGCACATTGTTCATTTCTTATCGGCGATATGGTCTACAGATGGACTGAATTCCGAAGTATTCGGCGTCGAAGTTATTGATAGTTATTGTATACTACTCGTGTAACATAGTAGCTGGTCCTCATTCATCTTCTGTATTTGGACAAACATGTTCATAGAGGGACTCTCTTATCCCATTACTGTTACATCATTTTCTCGTTGTTTCACTATGACGATACGACTGAGGACGATTAGCGGTTTGCAGGGACGTCTTCATCCTTCGAAATTTGGCTTAGTCTGCAGGTTATTCCAACACTTGGGGTGCAATTTAAAACAAAAAAAAATTCAAAACAATTTCCTCCGTTGATATCTTTATAGTGGTACATACCTTTTCTTTGTTCTTCGACATTTCCTAGTTTACAATCCTGTCCTATCATTTTTGTTGTTACTTTTTCTACAGAACTCCATATCAACATTTGAATAGGGCTAATAAGATTTGTAAACAAACTTTTGTTTTGCTGATTTCTCTTAATTTGTTATCATTTCAACAGAGAAAACATTTGAAATTGATTCTACCAAGGGTAAAGATGTTGATTCATGTGTATTTTTCATAAAATTCAACTCGGTAGCGGAAAAATGAGCGAAATAAGTTTGTTTACAAAAGTCTCATTAGCCCTTTTGAAGAATTACTATTGAACTGTCTTGGGCCCTCGATGGTTATATTTTCCTTGTGCAACATCAACATGCAGAGCGGTTGTATAGTCTCAGGTTGTTTCCATCTTCTCGATGTGAAAGAATCAATACGGATAGAACCACCGTAAGGTAAAATATAGCGGATTCACTGGCAAAAAGAACGGTTACTACTAGATCAAGTAGTTTTATACACCCCAGCCGTGGTTTGTAGAAATAATCACTACTACTAGAGCGTCGGAAAGTTAAAATTTCGACAGCGAATTATTAGAACGGCTGTCACTACACTACGACCGATTGTGTCACCACAGAAAACTCTGCATAGGTTAGACGTTATTATTTGTAATACCGACCTTTAAATATATGTTAAAGGTTAAAACAGTTAGAGTTCACGTAAATATATTTTCAACTGCACCACGACTGTATTTTCTTCGGCGGTTTTGACAGACGAATGACTGAGTAAAAGCTATGTTCGAATTTCGAACTTGCTTCAGTCCAAGTTGAGTAAAGTTAGCTTTTATTCATACCAAGTTGAGTAAATGCTTCGAGAGTTTACTTTGCTAATAATCGAGCAGAGCAAACTTGTCTTGAGCAAATGCTAGTTTTTATTCATACGGCTTAATGGCTGATGTCGAGTTGCAGCTTCGAATGCCCTCAACAGAGTAGTGACGAGTATACTTTCCGAGCTGCAGAGAATGTGGCGGAGGGACCAACAAAACAGTGCCGTCTATTAGAGAGCCGCCGTGAGTTCGGGAAAAATTTCGCCGCCATGGAACTCGCAGCCGGTGTAGACTAGATCCACCGGCAGGGACCAGTGGAGTAGTATGCGGCGCAGGGTCAGCGGGGCGCCAGCGAACCGGAGTCAGGCTGCACCTGAATCGCCGGACTGGCCTCGACACTTACCCGGTAGATTCCGGTAGGCTCGTGAGTAGACTAGATCTACCGCCGGGGATTGGGTTTGAGTAGATCACGTCGAATAGCCAGCAGCGGATCTTTGGGGCACCAGTGAACCGAAAGCTACGCTCCACCCGGATTCCTGGATAGACATCGTCACCTCCATAGTAGCAATTGAAGTTTTATTTCACTCTAGAAGTACTTTTTAAAACTTAGAATGCACTTGTAGTGTGCAATAAAACTCGAAATGCTACTTGGGCTATTAGCTGGCCCGTTGAGTAGGCTAGGTCCACCGCCGGGGATTTGATCGAGTAGATCGGGACGAAGCGGGGGGCTAAATGGCTCACGAAAACGAACATCGGTATCGGGAGGAATCTACCGTCGGGGAATTCACAGTAGGGTAGATTCACCGTTGTCCACCATCCGACTATATCGTGACAAAAATGGAAGCTAATAGACTTACGAAACACACATCGATACCGAGAGAAATTCCGCTGCCAGGGAACTCTCAGTCGGAGTAGGGTAGGTCACCGCCGGATAATATCCGAGTAGATCTCGATAAAACTAGGATCTAAATAGCTCAAGGAAGCGGGCATCGGTGTTGGGAGAAATTCCTGCATCGGAGAACTCTCGGTAGGAGTAGGATGAGTTCACCGCCGGGGACTATCCGAGTGGATCGTGATAAAGCTGGGAACTGAATGACTCACGGAGCTAAATGGCTCATGGAATAAGCATCTAAATGACTTACTGGGACGAGAGATAAATGGCGACGTAATAGATGGAGACAAAAAGCATGAGAAGAGTCGAGAGTTAAATCAAAGCTCAAAGGTCGAGCCATTTAATGGACCAAGTGAGGCTCCAAAATAGAGCAAAAAAAAGAAGTGCAACAAAAGCACAACGAGACGTCAGGATGGGGGAAACAAAGCGGCAATCAAAATTTTAAATGTGCTGTGTTGTATTTAACGATGAACTACTTTAAATCAACAATGAGATCAGCTAAATTCCAGTCGTTTGTGTACTGGTTGAAACGGTAGTGTATCAGAATATATTGACTCGATTCGGAGAATTGTGCTTGCCTTTCGTGTCTACACTGAGGCTGACAGCAAAACAACAGAGCCAGATTATTGTTTTCCAAAAAAAACTCAGAATCGCCCAAATATCAAGTAGACGAAATCAACAAATCAAATACATTTATTGGTTGAAATTGTGATGAATCGGTTTTCCGTGCAGGAACAAATCAAAACAAAAACATTGCTTTTGTTGCCAGAATTATTGAAAGCTTCGAACTTAGATTGTGCATCGAATTGGTCGGAATTTGAGAGAAATTGGATTGAGATTGGATAGATGTATTGCGATTGCTTCGAAATTCTATAGGTATAACTCTCGACAAACATATGATTACGGCCTAAAAGCCAACTGTCAAAATCCACTTTGAATGGAAATTCCGGACAAACCGTTACGCGCCAATCACAGATGTTTCTGGTAACCGAAAGAGAAAAGTTTTCTCTTTCATAAACTGTTGTGAACTGTGTTTGGCAACGTTTAGCAAAATAAAGCAATTTGTTTGCCATGGAACGTTGTTTGTTGGCAATAACTGTCTCACATTTTCATGCACCGCCCCTAGCTAGAAGTGCAAATAGTGGTTTTGATTCTTTTTCTTCTCGTTCCGGCTCGGCTGTACAAAAATTCGTACATGTATCAGAAATGAAAAAAAATTTTCAAAGTCCCTCAAGTGACCGAACAAGAAATCGATTGACTGCGTATTACATTGTTTTCCTAACCATCTTCCGAAGTCTTCTTTATCATGGCAACAGTTTGCCATCTCTAGCGATTTTTGCCTTGCTGAGAAGCTAGCTAACCGCGTTAACACTTGTCAACCTATCAGACAAGTTTCGCAACAGCTGCCAATGAATAAGAAATATCACAAAACCATGTCGAGCGATGATGTTTGTCGAACGTGTTAAAACACACGGATTGAGTGTTTCCCCACGCCACCAGATGGCTATTTCTCCGTTTGTTCAACGAGTGTCGTACAAGGAAGTAGAGTGGGATTAAATGCACCACCTAGGTACATCAAAGCAGTCCGGCTGATCGGATGGACAAATTGTTGTTTACCCTAGTGCTTGCTGATAGGTGATTCATTTATTTAGCAACGGTTGCCAACGATATTCTTGTTAGCATGTGTGTCTAATGTAAGTTGACATAAACAACTTTCGATTGAACATCGAACGAACGAGTGAACGAACAAGTTAAGAAACATTGTCGCCTGTGTGGATTCTGTAATCGACGGCCAACCGGTAGTCGATGTTTGCACTTTCAAATCATGTCATGGAACAGGAGTAGTGCTTTCTACGAAGCCATAGATGAAGAAATGCCTGGTTGGTTGAGAGG
The DNA here is from genome assembly GCF_030247195.1 of Topomyia yanbarensis. Lineage (NCBI taxonomy): Eukaryota > Metazoa > Arthropoda > Insecta > Diptera > Culicidae > Topomyia > Topomyia yanbarensis. The sequence goes on along the minus strand of NC_080670.1, from coordinate 215,039,592 downwards.
GAGAAAGTCGGGGAGAAACCATTCAAGCTGTGTTGTTAATTTTAAACATTTTATCAGTGTAAAAATCGTAGCAACCCGGGTTTAACGCTTTGACAGCTTCCGCCAAAAACAAACAATTCTCCCAAAGTTTCTGCGTTTCAGTAGTGTATAGTGTGCTCCGAGTAAAAAATTGATGTTTTTACCGTTTAAGGTGAAGATATGTGGAAGCCAGGAACGCACGCTTGTTGCCAGGCACCGACACGCTTGTTTACGTTGAGAAGAAAATGGAATTCGAAGTGAAAATTTAAACGCACAAATGAGAGTTTTCGGACATTCTCCTTCGGTCATCTGCACATTGGCAGAAAATTTGAAGTTTAGTTAGTAAACGTTTAAAGTTTCGCGGGCGTTTTTTCAGTGGGGTGTGATTAAAGTGCATTTGAAAAAGTGTTATGAAACTGAGAAGAAGAAAAATAAGAGTGTTTCGAAAAGAAACCCCAAGTGAAGAGGGATGATATTTTCGCACAAAATAAGAGCTACAGATGGAGTTCCGTCAAAAACTCGGGTTGATTGTATAGGAAAATGTTCTAGCTTCCTCCAGTAGCAATTTCGTGGTACACCGGCAAGGTTAGTGTATTGAAAAACGTATTTTTATGTTTGCTCATGTCAGATACCTGGTTGGGCAGGGGCGAAGGGTGTAAAAAAACTGACTGACTGACTAAGACATTAACTTACAACAATAATCCACATCAGAAAATTCAATAACCAGCATATCTCTGAAGATTGCATAATTTACACGTACATGAATAGTCTCCCCCGGAATCGGGTTCTGAATAGTAAGGGTGGCATTACTGCAATAGTGATCAAGTTTCTCGTTAGCATCCTCCCGTTCGAAATATTTCCCAGAAGAAAGTTTTCCGCCAACCAACGAGAGAGAAGGGCACCGGAGTGTCTCAAAACAAATAATTTGACTGCGCACAATTTCTTGCCATGGGATGGTAGTAAAAGACACTGGATGGAATGCCTGCTTACTTCCCTTCAAACTATAACGAGAGGGAGAGAGAGAGAAAAAAAAAGTTTCCTCACACAACAGAACACAAATTGCATTCCCATTTCGACAGCGATGTAGTAGGAAGCGCAATATTTGCTTATTTATGCAGCGAGAGAAATGTTCATTTAAAATTTTTGGAACAGTTTCAAACCAACAATAGAACGATGTATGGTGGTGATGGTGCAAAGTGTCGCTTGCTGCCTTCCGAGTTCAACCTTGGATAAGAACTTTTGCTTGTATATTGTCTTGCGCCCCTCTGGTAAGCCGGGATTCTAGGCCGGTCTTCTTTTATTTTTGTTCTAGAGGTTTTTTTTAAGGGACGTGAAATTTATTTCAAGAGAGAGTGGGTGTCCGGTGACTTTGATAAAAACTGGGTTTGAGAACTTGATTCGTGTGGAAAAATGCGACTATTGGCACCGTTTCGTTGGCAGTTTGTTAAGCAAAACAGTGAAGATGCCGTATACTGATACTAATTAAATACTGTGGTCAGATTAATTGTCAATGAATTTTTTGAATTTCTACATTTTCTTCCAAATCGGTCCTCACTGTTGCACTATTCGCTACAGATTCCATCCATAGAATCTCTCAGCAACCGGCTACCGCCAGATTTATTGTCCCTACAGAACCTCCAATAAGTAGAAATTTGAATATTTGAATACGCTCCGGAAACGAGTTATTCCCGACAACGACAGCGGCATTTTGTCACAACAAACAACATTGAATTGAAAAGTTTTCAGTTCGCTATTTCTACCCTGTTTCCGGTTCATCTCTTCGTTCTATTTCGTAACGGGCAAAGCCCAAAGGCCAATGAAATAAATTTGCGCAGAATTATTCCTGGGGAAGAATGCTTTTGCGTTCGTCGTTTCTCCGTCTCCGTCTCACGATGGTAAGGACAGAACAGATGTGTTCCGGATAAGTTTTCCCTTCCCTTTTGAAGGGCCGTCGTAGATCGAAAGTTTGTCTCCGATCTGATTTCCCCTCTCCTCCGGGAATCGATAAATTAGAAATTCCAAAACTCGGATAGTGTATGCTCTATTCTGGTAAATTTCCCGTCAAAACTGGAACATGCTTCCGAAAGGGCTTCGGGATGGACGGCAGAGCCTTGCAATTGCATTCCGGAGCATCAAACTGGAGAAGACGGACCCGAATTTGCTTTCCGGTTGCACATCGGTCAGTTGACTGCGGAAGCGACACGCAGGTGGCGACGGAAAAGAGGACCGTTTGAGTTTGGAATTCTTCGTTCGCCTTATGCTTATGGGAGAGGAAGAAAAAAATCTGCTGGACTCATTGGTGAGAAATTGGCGATGTGCCATCGCACACATTCTCCGGAGGGTACAGTGAAAACGTATGGGGACACCGAACGTTTTTTTGTTGTTGGGGAAGAAAAATTGTGTTGGTTCCTGCTCGGACCGAAGAAACGAACCGGTAGCGATTTATTTTCTTTGATGCAAATGCAATTTCCCTTATGGCTGGAATAGTTCTGCTGTATTGTGCTTCCAACTGCATATGAGGGTCTCCAGTTTTTTTTTTTGCGGTGTTGTAACTTTTCCTGGCTTTGGCAAGGTGCACGACAACCGAAAAGAATCCTTACTCGAGCTCGTAAATAAGGAAGGGTTGACAGTTGCCGAAATTTCTCTGTTCCATATCTCTCCGGCAGCTTATCTGCAGTGGTACACTTCGGTGAGCCGGTAAAGGTTAATCGGCTGCAGATATGGTTTTTCGTTCTATCTTGTCGTTTGGCACCTTGAAATGAACTTGAGTAGAGATTTGTGGCAGCAACGGGAAGAATTCATGTTATCTGCAATTGAAGACCGAAAAATAAAACAGAAATATTTCAATCGGTTCTTTTCTGGATATATTTTTCTCGCAAATATTCACTCTGTACTTCAACAAAGCAGCCTAACACCAAATTTATTCAACCTGGTGTAAAATAAACAACGTATGTCATGACTTGAAAAGCTTCTTCTTATAAAAGACAAAAAAATAATGAAAAGTCCACGTGGACATTTCCAAAACTGGACGGTTGACTAAAAAAATAGAGAACGATTCTTGTTAAATACAATTGATTTAGGACGTTCTTAATTTTATTAACGTATTTTTACCTGATTTTCTAAGACACTCATTCCAAATTTTTATTTGCTGTAGCTGCGTGGCCCACTCATTTGTCATTAATCCAGTTAGAACTCGTGGCACAAAAACGTAGATGAACCTTGTCAACGAGGAGATAGTTAGGTAAAGCAGACCCACCCAGGCAGGTCACCCGATGTTAGTTTGAGCTGACATAGGTTTTTATTCTGTTAACTGTGACTGATGTGGAATACATCGTTTACAGTCTTCACTGGCTGCAATACGGTGTCTTTAAAACAGCTAACTGCTTGCTTAAGCAGATTCGCGTAAATCCAACTCGTCTCGGTGATAACGCCGTCGATTTCAACTTCTTGTGTAGGTACTGCGGTATACCTTCGAAAAAGGATTTGGCGCTACTGATGTCATTTGTTTGTTTTAGACTGGTTACCAAGAAGGGTTGGTTAGGGAGAAATCTTTGATATTTCTGTCACAGTCGAATTTCGTTATGCCAGCGATTTTTTTTATTTTTTTCTTCGGCGCGGAAAAAATACAAAGGGCCCGAATGAGGACCATAGATATAGTTTATATGTTACAACTTCTTGTTTTGAGACAAACTTTTACGTTTACCCTTATCCAGAATTTCACAGACTTTCGCGTATGCTGCGCGCAGATTTCAAAAAATATAATCCGGCATCCCAGCTGGAAGCTCCGGATATCTCTCACCGTGCCATTAGCAAGACGCCGGGAATGGTTCAATCTACGGTAAGTTGTGCTGTGAAATGGTATAACGAACGTTAAATCGTCGATACGAAGGAAGAAGTGGTCAAAATGGATCTCCGTACAGAGTGAGAAGGATCTCAAGCGGGTTAGTGAGTAATGTGGTGCAAAAACTTCCTTAACCAAATCTGTTGTGTTCAATATTCAAAAAGCGCCTAATCACGAAAAACGACAGGATATTGTGAGGAAACTACGTACGCGGAAACTCAACTGTCGATGAGACCGCATTGCTTTGTTATGGATGACGAGACAGCTTCCTTTTCTTTACAGCTCGTGATAGGTTCGACATTCCTGAGGAAGCTGGAAAATAGAGGATGTCTAAGATTGCTAAAAATGCATGATTTCGCAGGCAATTTGCGTTCGTGATAACTGGAACAATCAATGGGCAGGTGTCCTTGAAAAAATCCCTCCAAAAGCGTCTACTTCCAGTTCTGAGATCTCACGATGGCTCAACGCTTTTTTGACCTCGTTCTATTATGCGAAAGGTGTGCTGGAGTGGTTCAAGGCTAAGGAGGTCAATTTCGTGCCAAAGGAACTTTATCCCAAGAACACACCGGAATTGTTGCCAATTGAAAAATACTGGGTCTGCATGAAGAAGGCTCTCCAGAAACGATTTTGATACCAACTGTCAAATTACTGGTTTTAAATAGCCATGCAACGACGTATGCTGAGACAAGGCATTACTCTTGCATATCAAATGTAGAGTCCGCGAATGATATAAACACAACCCAACTTCTGCTAATTGTAAAACTCTGAAAATCTTACAACCTGCATCGTCAAATATAATCATAGCACTTCGTTTCTTTGCCGTTCTAACAGAAAATAAGGCCTTTTCCACCCGGTTTCAGTCATCCCTCTATTCGTGATGACCATGTTCTCAATAACGGACTCAACCAGTGATTTGATAAAAATCTTTCTTCAAAATTGATTATTCTTGAATTCACTTTTCCACCGATGACGACCATATTTTATGGTTAAACTTATCGTTTTGACGATGAACGGTTTTGCCCCTTGTCACTATATTGCTTTTCCTAGTATCGATTGATCAGATATCTGAATTTCTCTAAATACATCTATTAACAATCATTGTATTTGTGTTCCGGTTTGTAGCAGTTTCAGAACCGATTGTGTACCACCTGAACTGCTTCTTTGCTTGCCTATCTCGAAGAATGTGAAATCGTTTTCTGGTTTAGCCTTCGACGTCGTTGTAAACGGGTGAAAGAATCCACAAAATCATCGCCACTAACAAATTTCAATCCAGTGCTTAGTCTCTGTCACCAATAGCCTTTCGAAGAGTTCTACCATTTCCAGAATGTCCTCTTCATCAGAATGCCGCATATCGCACAGTGTCTTCAGGATACTTTGTAAGTCAGTGTCGTGCGTCCGTAATTTTGTTTAAAAATTTTCACATGCTTCAATCGACTGTCGGCTGGTTTCATTCCAACGGCAAATTGTCATAAATCTTCTCGAACAAACAATAGATCAACTTCCAATTTCCAGCTGACATTTGCTTCCGTTTAACCATTGAATACGCTCTATTTTTATTTCAGACGGAACGAAAACATATATTTCAGTGATTTTTTTTCAATTTATTGCCGGTTGCTGTGGTTACCCCTCTGGGTTCATAGCCTGTGGAGAGCAGTATTAAAAGCTAATCGATTAGAAAAAGCAGACAACAGTAACTGAATAGTTTAACACATAATTACCATGGCCTTCTACTAGTATCAAAGTTGTTCGAGTGTTGCTATGCCATCAAAGGGTGCAAACTTGTTCTATTTGAGTATTTACTTGAAATTTTGAAACAAGTTCCATTTGTGAAGATGTTCCGTTTATGTGCTCTTAACAATTTCAGATAAGAAATTCCGTTTCGTATTCTTAGAAGATCAAAGACAGTTCCGCGTGAAACTCTGATGCCGTGTTTGCATGACCCCGAAACTGAGTCATTATGCATTTTGAAATTTTGATAGAAATTGGAGTAAGAACCTTAAACACAACTTCGTGTGGCAAACAAGTACCTCAAAAAGGACAACTTTCTTGATTATCCTTCATTACAGTTCATTCCAGCTGTTTGCCAAAGAAAGCACACTCTGCTGATTAATGTAATACAGCTTTGAGCTCTGAGCTACCGACTATCGACCTTTCCGGTCAGCCCGTACCAAAATCCAATAACACTACCAATTAGTTTAATTAAAACATAAATGGACCCATTTACCGCTCAATCGGTTCTCCACTGGCTGAGCCGAGCTGCTTTTCCGCCCGTTTCTCAGCTAGCTGAACAAACGAAGAACGGATGAAAGCGTACACCCGAAAATTACTTTCACTCAACCAGATTGTTAATGTTAGCGAGGACAAAACTGCTGACGATTAATTCGGTTTTCCCCCAAATCGCTGACGTATCCAACGTGGAAGGAGGCTTTCGGGTGTGAGCCTGTCTGATAGCCTGTGAGGCTGAAAACTATACAGGAAACTATCATTATCGTTCTGTTTCCGATAATGGTATCATGGTTGGTAGAGGCGAAAACAGACATTTCTGTAGTGGGGGGTCTCCGATGGATGAGTGCTAATTACAGTTAATTTCCACCATTCAACCAGACAGGATCATTGGATTTAGCAAAATGTCTTACGTGACCGGATAGCTGGGTGAGCGAAAAGTGCTCTTCTCCCAATTTAATCTTGAGCTTGGAAATTTTTTTTTGAATTTAAAAAAAGCACAGTCTTTTTGTGCCATATCCAATATTGATGATAATATGGAGTTACTTACCGAGCGACAGCTTCTCGCCGGAGTCCGGTGGCAGTGTGAAACCAAGGAGAGCCATCGACGCGATCAGCACGCACGGTACGATCAGATTGAAGAAGTAGTACAACGTCTTCCGCCGGATCAGAATCGCGAACGTAATGTCGATGTACGGCTCCGGGCAGCAGTTGTAGTAGATTTCGTTTCGCTTACCGGGGACGCCTGAGCGGAAGAAGAAAATATCAAATTACTTGTTGAAAGTTCCATTTGTTTACAGCTGCGAAAGTGAAGCTTCAAATTAAATCAAAACGGACCGGTTGGTTGCTCGGTGACAGCTGGCGGCAGGAGGAAAATAACTTTAATCGCTTCGAGATTAAAATTTTAACTTTCTTCACGGTGTGAAAATGAGAAAGGAAATTGTTTTCCTGAAAGTTTTGTTATTAGCAGGTATCAGCTCTGTTCTCACTCGGCGGCAACTCGATCGAAGCAACCATGGTAGTCAAAAAAACTAGAAGTTGACAGTTGACCGGTTGCAATGAGCTTCATTTAACAGGTGCAGAAGAGCGACACATTTGAATGTATTAGTAATATAAAAATATTGAAAAAAATAAATAAATAAGGAAAGTCTTATTAATTACGTCCCAAATTTACAGCACACGGCCGGCAATTTTGACCAATATGATCGAATGTCAGTATCAATAGATTTATTTCACTTCCACTGTACTGGGAACTGGAACAAAACCTAATTCCCCCTACCCCAACGGACACAACAGAACTCAACTCACCTAACAGTTCCCACTCGCCGTTCGTTATGAAACTGCTGATATCGCCACCGGCTTCGTCCTGGAGCTGCAAGTCTAGCTGTAAGCCGCCGTACGTGTCAAATGAAAGAAGAAAAGATAAAAATCACAAAGAGAAAATAAGTAAAACACGTTAAAATGCTTGAAAGTCGAGAACGCTGAGAACCGCACCCCGCCAGCGACGTGGTACACGATAACATTCAAAATTAAAATTATTTGCCAAATGTAAATTCTACACATTCCTGTCACTTCCCCTTCTCTCAGCGTTAACCCCAAATCATCCCCCGGCGTGAAAGGGACGCCATTATCGCGTCGGTTTGGCTTGAACATTCGTATATATGTATGTACGTACAGACGTAACGAACGAGCGGACGACGCCTTAGAGTTATGCATTCGCGTAAAGCTCGTCTGTGCAAACTGCCCCTGACAAGTATGCATTTCGTTTCACTCGCCGAATCGGTGTGCGCGGTGTGTGTGTAGTAGCAGCTAGCACCACCGACCGTCGCGACGTGCTGAGGGGATGTGTGGGAAGCTGCTCGTTCCGTTTTCCGGATAGTAATGGAAATGAAACTGTTTTACATACTGTTCAAGTCGTGCCACTTTGATGAAGATGGCGGAGTGGTCTCGCAAGGTATTTTGGTACTTTTGTGGAGTGTAGGTTTTTTTCGTCTTCAGTTGAGCGAATGAAGAGTTGTGGACCGGGAAATTTTAACAGCAGATTTTTTTAGGTGTTGATAGCCGAGAATTTTTGAAAGTTTACCGGTTTAATTTGCGCTTTGATTGTGAAGATGGCAACTTAGAACGAGGTAGCTCGAAGAGTGGTCGTAGTGGCAATGTTTCCCCAAGTAACATAAATAAACATTCTACGCAATTTTCTGAATTAAGAATTGTTTGAAAAGTTTGCGAAACTCTTCAGATGGCTTTTGCAATCTTCGAAAAACTATCAAAAACCTTCAGAACTTTTTTGGAATTTTTTGAAACTTTTCGAAGTCTTCCGAAATATGCAGAAGTTTCCAAGAGTCTTTAAACATTTTGAAAAGATTTTAATGTTTGTTAGATATACTTTGTAATCCTCATGAGTTTTCAGAACTCTTCGGAAGTCTTTAGAAAATTTGAGAAAATTTTCGTAAGTATTTTAACAGTGTTCTGTAATTTTCTGAATCTCTCAGAAAAGATAGTGCTTCACAATGCTTAGAAGGCTTCAAAAAAATTTCTTCTTTTCTATTGGTCCGCTCTATCCAGAGATCGAACAAGCCTTTAACGCTCTGAAGCTGTCCGATACTGCCACGCAAGCAAATGGCTTCAACTGGCCCGAAATATCTGCTTCCAGCATAAATCGGGCCAGGCGTCGACGGGTCTTTCTTCATCTGGCTGCCAGCCGCGATCGGTCTTTTCGTTGCCGTCGATGCTGCAGTGACCGAGCGGTTCAACAAATTGTGATCATGTGATCATACTCAGCCTCGATAACCTCGATGAAGAAATGGTGTAACTTTCCCGACTCAATGGCGAAGATAACTGCCAGAGAGTCGGATAGCGCAATGACGGGTGTTTCCTGTGGTTTCGGAGCCGTAGCAAGCGCGATAGCGGAACCTCTGCAGGGAATACCAAGCATGGCGCCTATTCCGCTGTCTCCTACTGTGATTGCTGTTGTTAGTAGCCATCAAATGATCATACTAGACTCTGGCTACGCTACTAGCAGCGTTGGCCTTGAGCGCTGAAGACAGACTTGTATCCAGATTAGACCCGCAGTCGTGCTGGGACCGGTCACGGATTCGGCGAAGACGGGCGATCGGCGGTAGGTTCACCTCCTTATACTTCCAACAGATCTCACTGGCCGTCTGTAGCAGGAAGCAGTTTTATCCGGTTCTACGTTCTAAAAATTCCAGTGCCACGGTGAGAAGCGACGGTCCACGATCAAGATCTTCGGTTCATTGCGTCCATGATCGACGTAGACGAAAACAGCAGGCTCGCGAGTTATTTGGTCACCAGGAATAGCGTGACAGTCGACAATGATGGACATGTCCTCCGGTTTTCGGAGCCGTAGCGAGCGCGCCTCGACAGAGAATACCAAGCATGTCCAGATTAGACCAGTGTTCGTGCTAGGACCGGTCATGGATTCGGTGTGGACGAGCGATACCTTCTTGTACTTCCGATGAACCTCGCTGGCTGTCTCTAGCAGGAAGCAGTTCCCTCCGGCTGTGCGACCTAGTGCTACTCTACCGATGGTGAGTGCGGCCACCTAACGAAGAGGTCTCCACGCAAGTCACCGCAGCAGGCATACTGGGAAGCAGGTCAGAAGCAGTTCGGGTGGTTCTGTGGCGTAGGAGATAAGACCTTCCGTATTGCAGGACGTCAACAGCACCCCGTAAAACATACTACTGTGGACTAGCGTTTGGTTAATGTTGAGTATAGTGTGGCGGTTACAACGATTACGCCAGGAGCTGATAGTTTGATTTGTGTAGACGAAAACAGTAGGATCGCAAATAGAGAGTTCATGAACATCAAGAACAGCGTGACGACGAGGACAGATCCCGTTGATCTCCAAACAGGCGTCGGACTGGCCACGCCCTCGATTCCCTCCCGAAAGTTTGATTGCATAACTAGTCGCTCAGGAAGTGGCCCAGCTTTCCAGTGATCTTCTGGTTGTCCAGCTGTTGCTGTATTTCATGAGTTCCACGTCATTATACGTCTTCGCCACGTTGAATATCGATTTCAGCATGCAGGCTGTCGGCTACAGTTTGACATACCATTTGTCCAAAGCTGGCGAGCTAGGCGCCGATTTCAGTTCCACGTCGACACGCGTACTATCGTTGATCTAGGAGTTTGCACACTTCCAGTATAGATCAATGAGTCTCCTGTTGACCATTCGCTTCATTGCCTTTGCTAAGAAGCAAAGCAGACAAATGGGGCGGAAATCATCAGGTGTCCTGTTTCCCTGGCGTCGATTTGGGATGCGGATTACCAGTGTCTCCTTCTATAAAGCGGCCACCGCCTCGCAGCTCCAGACGCGGCTAATGCTGTCAAATATCGTCCGGTTAGATACCGGCGGAGAGTATCACAGTAAAGGATAGATAACGTCATTCAATCTGCCAGACTCGTCGTGTGCCGCGGTCAATGCCGTACATAGTTTACTTCCAGTAAAGAGTTGGTTGTACACTTGGCCTGAGTCGGATTCTATCGAACGAGCGCTCTGTCAACTCTTAGCTAGATCCGCAGGAACGGGATCCGGGATGACGGGATCTGTGGACTGTGGCAGCGAAGTGTGTACCTAGCTCATTGCAGATGGTCGTAGTTCCGTTCACGGCAAAGGCATAGCCGCTGTGGCGCCAGTCTCGTTTATGGCGTTAGCCCTACGCCTGAGCTCTGATATCAAGGAGTCTGGGAAGATATCATTTAAAAACTTCGTCCAGTTGGCGTTTTTGCCACATCTTTCCTGGTCTCGTTTGTGGCCTTTCTGAAGTCATGAGTTCGCTGACTTTGGTGCGGATCGTCCACAGGAATGCTCTTAAGTGCCCGTAGCGTAATTCGACATGCCCTGATCTCGCGACCTCCAGGCCCCACCAGTGCACTAATCGCCGAGGAGGATTCCAACTTGATCTGGGGAATGGTTGACTGGAATGTTGGTCATATGCGTATGTATTAACCTTCTGAATCAACTGGCAGTGGTAAGACGACAAAAAGTTTTCTGCATATAATCCAATCACCCCACGCAAACAACTTAATCTCGAGATGTGGTAGGTGTTAGCTCTAACGAGTTTCCAATGACCCATCCAGCCCTGCTGAATTATCTTACGTGTACCATAATTGTACCAGTATTATAATCAAACTTTCGATTCTTTGTCACGAATGCATGTTCATGGAATCGGCTCGCTTCATACTGTCGGTTTAACACTGTAACTTCTTCAGGAGCAACAGTTTTTTTAGCAAATCTGTGGATCTCGTAAATCCAAATCGTCAGCGATCCGCGACTGGACACCAAAAATGATCTTGTCGTTCACGCCTAGCAGAGCGGGTTCCGTAAGGCTGGCCGGAGCATTGACCATAGCCGTTAAAAAGAAATATGCTGGCAAATTTTTCAACACTCTGTGTCCTTTCCGGTTTTCGCTATGAAATATTTCCAATAGATCGTCCGCTTCAGGTTCGTCCAGAAATTTTCAATTGCCAGCAACTGAGGCACGTTGGAGTGGCTGGCGTTCTTGAGAACGATTGGGATCTTCCCCCAACGACCGCTCGACATAATGCGCCGAGGCCAGATTCGGCCACAACACGACATCGGGTGGCGTTTCTTAATGGAGGCCGCAACTTCCGATAAGCACTTCGTGCTGTATTAGCCGTAAGTTGCGAAGTCATTAGCCGTAAGTTGCGAAGAAAAGAAGACAGGTTTTGACATCCTCTTCTCACTGATTTTTAGCCACAGCCACCTCCTTCCTGGAGGTTGTGAAATAGCCGGTCCCCTGCCAGTCGTCATCCAATCACGTTGCGCTTTGTGGGGAAGATATCTGACCGAGACCCGATACTGGACTGGTCAACATCAGCGGCCATTTGTGTAGCTTCCTAAGTCGTCTTTCCAGTTTTCTATAACTTCCGTTTGGTAATGGCCCAATTCATTTCGATTCAGCGGAGTTACGGGTAGTTGTATCCATGTGGATAAAATGTATCTTATTGTCACGGTACCACTACAATTAGAATCTCCCGAATGCAGTGGAAGGTTATCAAATCTGACTAGAACGTCCCTGGACCTTTGTGAGCCTTAATGAAAGGTAGTATGCATTTTTCCAGGAACTTTTGCTTATAAAGTTTCGAATCCATCATTTTATTAACGATTAAAGATTGATTTTAAGTCCGTAACTGCAAATGCCTTGCCAGATCATCAAATTTCCAGCGAAATCCAACTCTTCGTCTTCCAACTAACACAACTTTTTAATACTTTGCACATCGAGACGAAATTTTCGCCCCTCAAAATACGTCCATTTTCCAAACAAATTGCTGTCAAATCACTACTATTCCGACCATTGGAAGCGCTGCAACAGGTCAAATAATGAGTCTGGATTATAAACGAAGAACCCGCACCGTCTTCCTTTTCTCTATTTTGAATTTTTCGTATGTGTATCTACACAATGATACATATAAATATTGAGAAAATAACATTAGATTCATCTAACGATTCTCAGAGCAACTTCCACGCAATGCATCCTGTAGTGTTTTGTTTGGTTACAGAATTGGCACCTTCGTACGCACATTCGGTAGTTTCAGCGTTGGGCTTGCCTTGTTCTAGTACAATGAAAGAAGGAATGGACTGTGTTAAACGTACAACATCGGTAAAATACACCGTCAAAGGCACCTTCCGCTTCTTGGAATTGTCTCAGTCCTTTTTTTTGTTATCGTTACGCGACCATATGACGATTTGACGTCGGAACGGTAATTCAGGCAGAGCGATGCGATGCTCAAGTTGCACCGTCAGCGGGGATTGCACTGTACTTCTCGTCTGTCTTTAACTGTGTTGTTGGTGTGTCCGACAGTAACTTCGAAAAGAGAACCACTTCAGCCAGGAAATTCCCAAGAAGAAATTCCAAATAGAAGAAGTTCCAACAGGGACAGTTCCCAAGAGGAAAGTTCCACAAAGGACCCTCTTATTGAGGGCCTTTTCTTGTATTTTCCAGCAGACGTTCTCCAAGTTCGGGTTCTTTACTTCTAGTCATTCTGGGTGCGCTTGAATGTTCACCGGAACGATTTTGGTGGACGGTTTATCCGGAGTTACGTATATCTCGGGCCGACAATGCTGGTTAACTTGGGCAGACCTCCGAGAGTCTTCTCGTTACTCGTCACAATATCTTGTTTGGAGTTTTTTCCGGTTTCTGTCCAACTTTTCCAACTTCACTGGTTCTGTTTCACCGAACAAATTTTCCAATAATTTTACAGTGAGCAGAGATGCTCATACCAAATACAAATTAAATACGCCAAGGTCCCATACAAAAGGGTCATCGTTTTTTGACTCACAGAAAACTAGATTTAAAGAACCCTATGCACGAATTTTGCTTGACAAGTAACAAATACTGAAAAATGATTAGAAATGGCAACGCGTTTTGATAGATCCGATCCAAGCATGTCATGTTCAGATCTTTTTTTTTAACAATTTGTTTATGTTTTTGAAGTAAAATTTTTGTAGATCGCTTTCATGATTTTATATAAGGTAAGATTTCTTTGCTGAGGAACTTAGCTTACCAGTAACATTTTTTATTAATCACTGAGCCAAGTAAAGTTAAAATCTTTTTCATACTCCAGGAGAAGTGCTTCGAATGGGATCTGCGAAGAGTGCGATAGCATTTATACCGGAGACATCGGTAGCAGAACTACCCAAAATGGTAGTCAATTGTACGGCAGGTGCTGATTATATCTTGCGTACATTCAACTGTGATGTAGAAGGTGATAATGCGGTTGCGCAGATGGTCACTGGTGTATCAAGTAGAACCCACAAAGTAGCACCCGGGTGAGACGGACAAGGTGTTATTTCCAGGAAGTTGGGAAAGAGTGCACTTGTACAATGTGGAACCAAAACTGGCGTTACTGTCGATTGAAAGTAACAAACATCCACTCAATAACCTGAAAATAAATAATTCAGCTTTTGTGGAAGCGCATTCAGGAAGATGATGGACATATTTGTAGAACGAATGAACGGTATTCCATATTCGGTGCACAAGAATGTAAAACTATTCAAAGTCTAACGGGTTGTGCAAACTTTGCGCCCGACGCATGAGTTGCAGTACTTTCTCTGGTTCTCCAGTCAGAATAGACAGCTGCCCTGATAGGAGCGAGTGGTTTTTGGAAATCGACAAATGGTGGAAAAAAATTACAAAACAACCGACTTGCACAACTTTTTGAAACTGTGGCTTCGAGGTCAGCTGCCGATTCTTTTTTGAACGAGCAGCTAACGAAACATCCGCTGCGGACGACTCAATGCAACCAAGGTCGAAGTCGCCACCTTTTCTTAACAACCCGCAGTATGACTGAGTCAACTATAGTTTTCTTTATGAAATGTTAGGAATAAAGTTAACGATTTGCTTACTACGTGAATTTTATCTGTATTTATGAGTATACTTCCTAAATCTTCCAGGGATATCTGATAAAATTAGTTCGAGGTTTCTATAAAAGACTTTCAACATCGCGTTGTTGCACTGTTTATTACAGAAGCCATCAATAAAAACACCACGCAACCATTGATACTAGCGGTACAATTCAGCCATGGATTGACTCCCAACGAATAGTCATTGCCATGAAAATCACACGCGTAAATGTTGCATTTTTCGTCGCACAGATGGGTATCCTACTTCTCTCGAATACCGTTTTTAATGCACTGCGCCCGCTGATACTTTAAATAATCGCGTACGTATTCAGAATACCTTTCTTGCTGGTACTCTCAAAGCATCTATTGTCAGAAGGGTTATGCATATTACAGGCCCACTTTGGAGGGCAGAAGGACAGTGCAGCACTAGAAACCACCCAGTTTATTCTGACAGGCGACACCGCGCTCGGGCTACATTCGTCCAAAATGTCAATCTCAGATAATACCACTGTCTCCCAGAGGACATTCACAACGGTAACCACAATCCTCCACAATCTAACATAACCCGTTGATGCATGGGTTCGAATTGTGCCCAGAAAATTGGTCCCATTTTTTAGACGACACAGACTACCATTCAGGTAGGTGAGCTAGCGCAGGAGTGATAGTCATTCACAAGTTGAACGCAGCTTAGCGGTCCTGGTGTCTAAAGACATTCGTTGATGTCTCCTTGGCATCGTGATCGCACAAATCAGGGCGAACAAACGACACTCAAATCCGCCAACTTAATCAATACAGCTTCCATTTTGTGACATGTGTCAGGAGTAATCATCCGTATTTTTAGTTGAGAATTTACAATCAAATAAACGCCCATTTATGTCCCAGAATGCAGTTCACGGCTGATGATTAAGAGCGGACCAAGGTACACTTTTGTTGGTGTTTTCTTTGGTTAAACCTGTAGTGCACGGGACGGATCTCTGAGACAATGAGACTATTATACTAACCTGGTTTTGTTTACATCGACTGAGTTGTTGGGATTGCAATGGGAGATTGTATTTTTTTTTTGTAAATGTAGTTTAATTTTCGTGACATACAACAAAATTGACAACTTTTTTTCAATTCCTGCCGCAGTTCGACCTAATCCATTGGGATTTTCGATTGATTGACACCAGTGTAGTGGATTACACTGGTTTTGCACTTTCTAGTAGTAGTGTCAATGGACATACCCATGGGCTTTTCGATTGATAGTGCACCGGGGTAGTAGAGTGCACTGGTTTTGCACTTTCTAGCAGAAGTGCAGAAAACTGGGTATGTTCCATTGCCACTTCTGCTAGAAAGTGCAAAACCAGTGCAATCCACTACACCGGTGCACTAACATCGAAAACAGCGAAAGCAAATATCTCAAATCTGAAAATGTTTTGACACATAGCTGCGCTAGCTTGACGAACATGATAGTGCCGACTTTACAGTAAGTGGTAATCGGCAGACCAATTTTGGATGCCACCAGTATCATGAAGGCAGCACCAGTTTCGATGGTGAAGACTTTTGATGGGGTAATTTTAGTGAGATCATTGTCAATTGCCTCTATGACACGACGCCCCATAGCCTAGTGAGATATCGATGCCACCGTACAGTGGTAATGCAAGCGGAGTTTTAAACTTTTGCAATACTGAGCCTTCCCGATAGATCATAAAGAGAGCAATGAGTGGTCCTATCGCGTTACGCACATCGTTACCACCGTGAGCAAAACTTCCGAATGTCGCAGTCGATATTTGCAGGAACGAAAACAGGGCTGACACTTCCTTATTTTCCTTCTCCATTTGATTGTGTCTGCTCGACGAATCACAATCCGAATCACCGACAGTGAACTCAGTGCGTGTGACTTTGTCCTGATTCGGAATCTTGTTCTTCTGCCAAGGAACGACGAACAACTACACGAGTACAGAAACCAACAGTCCTACGGAAACACTAATAACTACCGCCATCCAAGTTGGGATGTTATCCATGTAGAGAAGCTTCGGTCCATCGTGCACAATACTGAATATGTAACTGCCAGTGTGGCTCCGTGAAACAGCGGCAATGATAACAGCCCAGTCTAGAGCAGATTCCTGGCGTTCAAAATGAATCTCCGAATGAACCAGAACAACATCGCGCTCATCATAACACTGAGCACGGGTGAAATGAACGACGATCCGACGATCGTTCCGAGTGTGCTCCACTTGAGTCACTGCATTCCACTGCGACCAGACTGAAACCGACAGTCGAACCAAATACATATTTGTTTTTGGTCGAACCTACGATGCTATGCATTCCGGAAATCGGCAGATTGAAGAAGGTTGCTACCAGCAGCCACAGGGCGGAACTGGCCAGCGCTGATAGGCAACCCAACGTCAGCTCAACCTCGGTGCCTTTGTACATTTCACGTCGAAAATGCAAACGAATTACAGCGAATGAAAAACTTCAAATCCACGTAAATAAAAATAATAACATAAATATCACTAGGATACAATAATAAACAGCTTGGCGTTCTGCGTTGCCAGTTCCAATGATAATTCATCAAAGTACACTGTCACTTTGACACTGTACCTTTCCAGGTACAGGGTAGCGTAAAACGAGTCCTCGAAAAATCATCAGAGCATTCCGTATTAACATATTTGTATTTGCTCATACTGTTCCCAGGTTCAATGCTAGTGGTCGACTTCTGCACGTTATTTGCTGGTAGGATAACGTATGGCAACACACTTGCCAGACTGGTGTCGTAGGCCGAACCGTTTCGATTGAATTCTTGGTATGTACGTGTTCCTCTTCCGAAGCCACGTAAGCAACGTCCGATGTGCCTTTTGTGTAACTTTTGCTTATCTGCTTCACCGGAAACTGACCTAACAGCTGCCGATTTTCAAGGCAGAGAAGTGTTACTGGATTTTCAAGCGAGGGGCTCACTTGGTGCTATACTGTGATACACTGAATCAAAAGGTTACAACAGGGGACATAATGGATGTTAGGTATAAGTTATCATGTTGATGTATAATTTAAGGAAACTCATTTTTAGACGGCGACGGGTGATAATAGCGTGAATGTTTGCACTTTTTTGATCTTGTATCCTGCTGCATAAACTTATTATTTGCTCAAATAAAAGAAGCGAACGCTGAGCATGGTGAATCTCATTTATATTTGAGTAATGATATAGAAAATACACATTTGATTAGTGGCTGTATACATGCATGGTGCAAAGGCCCGATAAGAAAATATTTGACTCAAAGAACAGCTCATGAAATGAAGAATGAATATTTTATTATTATTCATTCAACGTATATACAAATATTATTGACTCTTCAAAGAATTCTACCCCATATTATTCAGCTCACTGATTATATTTTTTGGCCATCAAAGATTAAATTATGTGAGATAAATACTAGAGGGGAATTCATTTCGTCCGTAACTAGCACCATCTGGGGGTAACTAGTACCTAAATTAGCACTAGTTAGATACAAACAAATTCCAAACAGCTCACACGACATATGTGAACTCCTAAAGCAACTGACTTGTGCCGAGTGGTGTCCCGGGAGGCAAATGTAGAAGCTCTGGTTTGCTGACGAGAAAGCGAAACAGACTCTTGTATTTTGGTTGAAGAGCCAAACGCCTGGTACTATGCAATAAAGTCCCAAAAGCGAAAAATTGGATTAAACCATTTCGCGTATTAAGAGCACAAGACCTAACATGAATCAAGTTGGTGCTAGTTACTGACGAGGTGAATTCGAAACACAAAAAATAAAGCAAAACTTAAATAAATACAAGAATAAAATTTGTGTGGTTCATTATTGTGAATAATTCATCAATATTTGGATACTATTGTTAAATGAATTTGTCCACTAGGCTTTAAATGCAATGTAACCAAAACTATTAACTTAAATGAAGATCCCTGCTTTGACAATAACATGACAAAAGCGAATAATCTAGGCCTAGAAGGGTTAAATAATGTGTAGTATTGATATGGTATTGTTCACCTCTCGTTAAAGCGATACAAGATGATGGTGTAACATTGCATAGAGATTCCTAATCCGTAAAAAGAGCCTGAGGTAAAAATTTCTACAATAAAAGAAAGCTGTGCGATTTTTTTTTTGTAAATTATACCTATCATCCATTATGCCCAACGTATTTTATGCGAAACTTACTTTTATCTAACGTATGTATGCCTGCAGTATTTCGTGCGTTGTATTGTGACAATTAGCGGCGGTGAAAGTGAAGCTGTGTCATGAAGCCGAAGGTCATTCGACCGAACGACATTAGGCCGAATGTCCAATAGGTCGAATGAGCCAAAAAGAGATCCAAATAGAGTAGTTGAAACTGAAGACAATATTTAAAACAATAATCAGTTTTAAATGAAGGGTGAATTTTCACGAAGAAAGAGAAAAAAGAATTCTGTGTTACAGGCATAATGGAATAAATAAATAAAGTTATCGCCTAATGTGGCTACATTACATCGCTTGAAGTCGTGTGTTGCCTGATATCGCTGTCGCTTCGTCAAATTTAAACTGATTTACAGCCACTGTGATCGAGTTATCCGGGCAAACGGGTGGATCACAGGTTTACTTGCGAGGGACCGCCGCTTCCTATGGCGGGTCAGCGGCCTCTTCGCCTGGTGGACCCTCACCGGTTTTGCGCTGCTTCCTATCCTCGGTCTCAATTATGCGACAATGCCGCATCACACTGGCTACGCCACAAGAACTTTGGGCAGTGTAGAAACCGATGGAACCGTACGTGCACACTGCACAATGTGCAGTGCACATATATTTGATAAGTTGTCGTTTTTAAAACTTCGTTACACCCTGAAACAATAAGGTTAGTAATCATCCAATAGGGCGAGCTGGATAGAATTTTTACATTTAATATAATTTGAAAGAACAGCTCACGATAAAAAGAAGGATATAAGCAAATAATTGAGAAGCAAGCAAAGCAAACAATAACCGAGAACTTCAACCTCTTTTTCCTTCTTTCTTGGCCTTCGGCCTAATGCCTGTTTGTGCATTCGGCCTAATGTTCATTCGGCCGAATGACCTTCGGCCTAGTGATCCTCGGCTTGTGAATATCATACCATTTTTGAATGAATGCTCTCAGATCACTCTTAGAGCGGATTTCGCCGATAATGGCTGCTCAGAAATGAATCTGAAACCGCCTTCAGAGTGATCTGAGAGGGCTCACTCGAAAACGCCATCAGTGAGCGTTCGTGTACAAAATACAGGCTAATGGTGGGTCAAATCTAGATTGAATTATACGCATATAATGCTGTTTTTTTTATTGTGCCTTGCAGGATAATCGCACGATATGCGATTATATGAAAGCTCAATTGAGATAGGCGCGTGACAGCCGCCCATATAAATGTATAGGCAGCTTTTTCTTTGAAGCTTTCGAAAAGCACACAGCTGGCAGAAAAATAAAGCTCCACTGAAATCTGCTTGCGGAGCAACTGCGGCTATATTTGATGCGCCTTTCAGACGCCCGCAATGTGAGATTTTATTATAAGCGCGACAATACTTTTTGGTATAATTTTAATCAATCAAATTTGTCCCTTCACGAGAAACAGAATTGCTAGGGTGCTGAGTTCAGGGCCCCACGAGTGCCTGATCCGTAATGAATGTTTCTGAGTCTAGTCATCAAATGGTCCAATAATCATAACATGCAGTCTTCGAAGGCAATTCAAAGAATTTTTACGCCTTTATTGCTCTATATTCCATTAAGATTGACAAATAGTAACTCAGTACTTGAACATATCACATGAAGTGTGAATGGTGTATGTTCGGGTACCCTGTCAAACACAAAACAATTAATTACGAAAATTGGGTCATTAAGCTATATATAGTTTTCCATTCCATTCGATAAATTTTAGGTCCAATATACATGACATAACATTATTTCAAAAAAAAATTCGTTGTAATACGTGAAAACGATTTTTTTGTTTTTTTAAAATAAATCTTATGTAAACATAGACAACCATAGATAGGAAAACTGTGGTTGTTTACATCTGGCCTATCAAGACAACCCAAAAAAACTATATGCAGTGGATGGTGTTTATGTCAAATAAAAATAACCCTGCGGGAAAACATGTATTCATTTTTTTCTGACAGGGCATCATTTGTCGTGAAATTCGATATACCAAATGCTTCTGATAGTGTCAAATCTAGACTGTCAACATATTTCTTTATTTCAGATTTAAATTTCATTCTCACGTTTCCTGAGTTGGAAAAAAACATTGTTGTAATCACAAAAATCAGGCATATCGATGAATGTAATAAAAACAGATTTTTTTCTCATTTAGTGACCCAATTTCAAACGAATTCTAATATTTGAAAATGCCTACACGTATTTTGAAAAGTTTTCGGCAAAATGGTTGCTGTGTGTGACCGCATGTAACATAGAAGAAAAAATAGGAACAAAATTTAAGGTGAAGATATGTGAAAGTCACGTTGCTAGGCACCGACTCGCTTGTTTACATTAGGAAAAACTGAAATCTGAAGTGAAAATTCAAACGCACAAATGAGAATTTCCGAACATGTTCCACTGGTCATCTGCACATTGGCAGAAGATTTGAAGTTTTGTTAGTAAACGATTAAAGTGCAGTGGTGTGTGAAAAAAGTGCATTTGAAAAAGTGCAATGAAAACGAGAAGAAGAGTGTTTCGAAAAGAAACCCCAAGTGAAGAGGGGTGATATTTTCACGCAAAATAGGAGCTACAGATGGCATTCCGTCAAAAACTCGGGTTGATTGTATATGACAATATTCTAGCTTCCTTAAGTAGCAGTTTCGTGGCACACCAGCAAGGTTAGTGTGTTGAAAAACGTATTTTTATATTTGCTCATGTCAGATACATGGTTAGGCAGGGGAGAGGGGTGTGTGTGGCGTAGGAGCTATGTTGTGGCTCGCATGTATAATGTCCTTAACAACAACATTTAATAATCATCTAGACGAATTAGTTTACTGAATTACTGCCCACCTCACCACACGCCATCGCCAGTTCATGTAAGTTGCAACAGATCCATTTATTGTGTTTGAAATCATTTCTGGTTTGCAATTTTCGAGTCACTTTCCGAT